>NC_067484.1:41122238-41422238 GCF_947179515.1 Apodemus sylvaticus | reverse complement strand
TAATGCGTCACATTTTGCTGAGGATATAAAAGCAAACAATGAGAAACGCTGTCAGGTAGCAAGAGAGTTGCTGAGTGTGGACTGGACGTTAAGCCAGGCTGACAGGACCAGGTTTTGGCATAGCAGAGAAGGATCTGGAAAGTCCCCCTCTTGTGAAGAGGAGAACTGATCAATCCATTTTGGGAACCAGGCAGCATCCCTTTACACAGGACGCCTCTACTTGTCAGATGGCCCAGTGGCTGTGTTCTTTTTTTTTTTCCGATATATTTTTTATTTACATTTCAAATGATTTCCCCTTTTCTGACCCCCCACTCCCCGAAAGTCCCATAAGCTGTCTTCCCTCCTCCTGTTCTCCCACCCAACCCTTCTCACTTCCCTGTTCTGGTTTTGCCCTATACTGCTACACTGAGTCTTTCCAGAACAAGGGGCCATTCCTCCGTTCTTCTTGTACCTCATTTGATGTGTGGATTATGTTTTGGGTATTCCAGTTTTCCAGGCTAATATCCACTTATCAGTGAGTGCATACCATGATTCACCTTTTGAGTCTGGGTTACCTCACTTAGTATGATGTTCTCCAGCTCCATCCATTTGCCTAAGAATTTCATGAATTCATTGTTTCTAATGGCTGAATAGTACTCCATTGTGTAGATATACCACATTTTTTGCATCCATTCTTCTGTTGAGGGATACCTGGGTTCTTTCCAGCTTCTGGCGTGTTCTAAGAATGTACCGTTGTTCCTGACTCAAACAGGCACTGAAAAATCTCATAGCAATGATAGCCACTCTGAACCCCCGTTCATGCCTTTCCCTCAGGCTCCCATAGAAGATGCTGTGAGTGAAGGGCACTGTTTCACCTCAGCAGGAGAGTGGACCCACCACCAGAGGGAGGAGGCCTAGCACCTCTGGCCTTGTGGAATGAAATGAAAACAGAACTGTGACCCAGAGGTGTGGGCTCTGAGCAGAGAAGGAGGAGGAGCAGAGGGAGACGAGGAGGGAGGAGGAGCAGGAAGGAGGATGGGGAGGGAGAACCAGGCTTCACAATTTTTATCTTTATTTATTTTCTGTTGGAGGTGGGGGATGTTAACTGTTACACTGGATACAGAAGTCAGAAGTTTCCAGAATCTGTTCTCTGCTCCTACCATATGGTTTCCAGAAATTGGTCAGCTTTGGTCACAGGCATTTTTTTTACCCATGAAGCCATCTTACCAGCCCAGAATCAACAATCATGATTTAATTTATAAATGTAAGCAAACATAATTTAGAACAATGAAAATATTTAGCCAAGCTGGTGGTTGGGCTAGGAGTGGAAATTGGCTTAAGTCTCTTTCCTTTCTGTCACAAAGACCAACACACAAAGGAAAGGTTACCTCAAGTGTGTTCTGTTTCCTTCAGTGGGAAGATTAATTTTCTAATCTTTCTGGGGGCAAAATTCCTTGTATTGGCATGACCTCTGCAGAGAGTTATGTATTTCTATATTGTCAAGGCCAATGTCTTTCTTCTCGCTGTATCCTTTCAAAGACAGTTTGCTCTACAGACAATCTAAATGACCCTGGCCCAGGACCACAGATTCCATGTTTCAATGGGGAAGCATTTTCATGAAGTTTTATAGTTTGTACAGATGAAAAGAAGTTATAAAGCAAGGCAAGTTTAAAATACATCCGTGGGGACAGCAGAGAGGCAGGTACAGCAAGAGATGAATTAACCTCACCTCTAATCTTTATCATAGAAACCATAAAACAGAAGATTTTAAAGACATGGAAAGGGACTTTATATGGAATGCGGCCCGTCAGTTAGCCTAGAGCAGTACCAGCTCCTTAATGGAACCATTCCCATGAATGGGGACATTTGGAGTCTCCAGATTCTGGGTTCTGCTTGTGGGATTGGGTCTCTTACAAGCCACGTGCAGGCACACAGCTACAGCCACACGCACAGTGAGAAAAAGAAGCCATACTTTTTAACTGTGCTGTGTGTGAATCGACTCAAAATCAGTGAAAACGTGGCCAGCTCAAAAATCACAGTCAGGACTGGAGAAGATGGTGCAGCAGTTAAAAGCACTGCTTCTTTTACCAAAGGACTTCTTTCTACACAGGACCCAAGTTGGTTTTCCAGAAGTCATATTGGGCAGCTCACAATTGTCTGTAACTCCAGCTCCAGGGTATTGAACAAACTCTTCTGGCCTCTGTAGACACCTACACTCACGTATACCACACAGACCTAGGAGCATACACACAATTAAATATAAATCATTTTTTAAAGTCATAGTCTTCCCTGTCATCTGTAGTATTTTTCTGAATCTGTGTACAGACTGCATCCTCAAATCTTCTATTCCCAAATGGTAGTAACAGAGGCTTAGAGCACACAAACTAATGCTGTTCATACCAGCCAAGACAGACTACTTCATCTTATGAGTCTCAGAATATAAATCTTTCTAAATTTGCTTAAGCACAGAGGAAACATTCATTTATAAATAGAAATTAGTATTCCATGCTTTTGGGAAGCTGTTTTGAAACTGTTTGGTATTTTCAGTTCAATTGTATGCCTTGATAGCCAAATCCTACACTCCTAGGAAAGACAGGGGAGAGAAGGAAGAGGAGGAAGGAAGATTAGAGTCCCTACCTCAGATCTAACATAGTAGCATAAGGCAAATTGCTTCTTCAGACATGGACTTCAGAATGCCTGAGCTCAAGTAAACAAAACTATCATCATTGTGCAATGCTAAGTTGTTGGAACTATGGACCTTGTTTGATTGAAGAATAAAAAAAAAAAACTTAGAATCAAATTTTACTCTGTAATCTCTACACAAAGAGGCTGAGAAGACTTTGACCATCATCTAGACCAAGACTTTTACACTAAAATGCAGATTACGAGAATGAGCCACAGAGCAGTCAGGGGCGCAGTGAAGGCCACAGGCTAGCAAAGAGCTTTGCCAATAGGTACGTATTTTATTAATCAAGTACTAGGAAAGCTTTCCTAGTAAAAGCTATGACACCAGAACATTCTCCTTTAAATACATTTTATTCTAAGTTAAACATTGCTTCTGGCTAAAATCCATACCTGTAGGAGAGAAGTAACATCCTACAGAACACTAGTTGTTGATATCTAGGCCAAGCAGACGTATCTTAACAAAGAGTAGAAGGCATCATGTGAATAGATAGATGTTTTTCTAAGAACTATGATGATAAAGTGCATGCAACTTTAGTATCAGTTAGCTTTTATGCCATGGCTTTGCAATGTGATTTCCCACAAGATGGAAATACCAAGAAAAAGTAACAAAAGACACATAGACTATACCTCATCAGGAAGCAAAGGGGATAGTAGGGTCCAAGACACCATCAGAGTCTCAGCCCCGGACAGTAGTGTGGCCACCAGTTACAGTTTGCCCAGCAATGTTTGATTCCTAGGTGTACTGACTGGTTTTGTGTGTCAACTTGACACAGGCTGGAGTTATCACAGAGAAAGGAGCTTCAGTTAGGGAAGTTCCTCCATGAGATCCAGCTGTGGGACATTTTCTCAATCAGTGATCAAGGAGGAAGGGCCCCTTGTGGGTGGTACCACCTCTGGGCTGATATTCTTGGGTTCTATAAGAGAGCAGGCTGAGCAAGCCAGGGGAAGCAAGCCAGTAAGTAACATCCCTCCATGGCCTCTGCATCAGCTCCTGCTGCCTGACCTGCTTGAGTTCCAGTCCTGACTTCCATTGGTGATGAACAGCTGTGTGGAAGTGTAAGTGGAATAAACCCTTTCCTCCCCAACTTGCTTCTTGGTTATGATGTTTGTGCAGGAGTAGAAGCCCTGACTAGGAGACATGACATTCAGGCCTAAAAAGAGAAAAATCCTAGGCAAACAAAGATGAACAGTTCACCCTACTGGATACCAGTAAAGTTCCACTGCAATATACACACATTGTTTTAATTTCCAGAGTGTGCCTGGAGACAGTGGGCCAATCAGCAAACCTGCCCCTGGCTGGTTATCTGCAGAGATAAGGCCAGGGCTGAAGGTTTGATTTCCCAGGAAACTGTGCTTGCTGCCTTCCACATTCCAAATCTGTACTTTCCTCACTGTCATTGACTATTCACAAAAACCACAAGAAAAGAACCCAAACTCCTCTGGAGCAAAACCCCCTTTGCTATAGAAAGACAAGGGGGAGGAGTCTGGCATTTTCCATCACATGAGCATCGGTAATTGAATACTGTCACATAAAGAATTGTCCTCTCTGGACTTCCTGGGTTTGGGTACAATGTATATCAGCCCCTGCTTAGATACAAATCACCATGGTCATTCTTTCACGTAATTATCTTCTAATCCTGTGAGGTGGAGAGACAGACAAGGCGCCCAGTAGGGTAGGGATCATATGAATTGCCCAGTCAGCAAGTAATAGAGATAAGACTCAAACTCTTGCTTCTTAGTGTCTTTGCTGCTAAGGTTTTGTTAAAGGTTGTGGACAGCTGTCAGTCAGAAGGATACACAGCCAGAGTGTTTGGATTCAGTTGACTTTGCCTGGTCTCGCCCATCAGAATTCCAGAACCCTTCAGGTCCTGAGGACCAAGGATCACGCAACTTTAAGCATCCTGGGCATACTGATGAGGATCATTTCCTGTATGTGTGGGGAAACAGCACATCTACATTCCTCACCCTGCCCAGCAGGCTCGGGCTGTTAGCAAGGTCATCCTGTTTGTAATGTCCACCTGCAGCCCGCTCTACTCCTCTGTCTGTTTTGGTTAAACTGTTTATTTTTCCATAGGGTTTTCTGCCTAAGTCCACAGATTCAGCAATGTTCATATTACCAAAGTGAGAGAGCTGAATTCCCCAAACACATCTGTTTCTCTTTCAGAGCAAATGTCAGTAGGATGAGGACCATGCTGTGTCATACTGATAGGTTACTCATTAACAAACTTTAAAAAAAAAAATTCCCTGGGCTAGATCAGAGTCAGGTAGGAACTTCCTGCATAGCAGGCGCGGTGACGAGCTGAAATACAACACTTTTCACTTTATTTGAGAGCTCTAGAAATGAGCTTTTGATCTGGCGCCTCGGAGTGGTGGTGGCCAAGACTACAATGGTGAAGAAACGGCTTTCCTCCAGTGACAATGTGTTCAAGTTTGAGATTCCCAGCAACCCGAAGACCAGTGCTGAGGCCCCACACAGCTCCACTGACAGCCCGAGCTCCGTGTTTCTCAGGTGGGTACAACCCGGCCCTCCGAAGTGCTCCTCAGGCACCAGCCACCCGGCAGGTGGCCCTTGGAGATCTTGGAACTCAGTTCCTTGGAGGAACACTGGACCAGGGGAAGAGACTTCATAGGCCAGGGATCCTGCGGGGTGCATTTGGAAAGTGTGGAGAGAAAACAGATATAGACTGAGAAAAATATATAGATATAGATACAGATATCTCTCCACCACTAATCTCAGTCTTTCAATCTTCTTTCATTTTCTTTTCATATCAGAAAACTAGACACTGAGAATCCCCTTCAGTAGGTTTTCAGGGAGCAGAGTTAGACAATTAAAGCAGAAACCTACTATCGTGTCAGAATTCCCTGGCTTATTATTAAGATGCTATTTAAGCACTAGTTCCTAAAACATTCAGACAGTTGCCCTCTTTTGGTCTTTCTAATTAAATACTAAAGTATTACTATGTGCTCTGGCCCAGCCCTTTACTGTACAGTGACTTATAGAACCTTTGACCACAGTCAGGATGTGCCCCTTTTTAGCTGCGTTAAAATCAATGCACTGCTCTGATACTGCGTAATTATTACGAATGAAACCTCAATTCCTCGTTAATTTAGTTTCAATAGTTGTTTCATATGTTTTTATGTTGTTAGCTTAATTTTCCGCCCAGCATTAGCGACTAGTTAAGTGACTGAAAATGTAAAACTCTGAGCTGGAAGGACGGCTCATCAGTTAAGAGAGCACCAGCATCTCCTGCAGAGGACCTGGGTTCACTTCCCAGAGCCCACATGACAGCTCAGATCTGTCTGTAACTCCAATGCCAAGCCATCTGAAACCCTCTTCTCCTTCTTGGGCACTGCATATATGTGGTACCAAGATAGGAATGCAGGCAAAACACCCATGCACAGAAAATAAAATTAAATAAACCTCTTAAAAATGAAATGTAAAACCCCTGCTGCATGTGTTCATGTTTTATGGAGTTTCAATGGTCGTTCAAATGCTGTCTCCTTAGCCATACAAGCCCTTCTTTGGCATGCAAAAATAAAGAAGAAAATTGAGGTGCACTAGCAAACAAAATATATTAATAGCTGTGGTTTAAGTAAATATAATGAATACAATTTTCAATTTTTTTAAAAAAGAAAGTAGGATAAAAAGAAATGTGGAAGTGGCAGTTAAGAGCACTTGTTAATCTTGCAGAAAACTAGTGCTTTGTTCCCAGCATCTACATCTAGTGCTTCACAACCCTCTGTAATTCCAGCTCCAGGGAATCCGATGACTTCTTCTGGTGTCCATGGACACTGATGTTATATGTACAACCCGCCCCCTCCCCATATATACACAGCTTTAAAATAAAAATAAAATCCTTACAAAAAGAATAAGGTGCCCAAATCTAAATGTTCCCATCTTTCTGAAAGGATCCAGATCTATGTCCCCTACACAGTATTTAACACTCCATCTTAGTGTTTATGAGTGCTACTTTTAAATGTGTATTGGAAACAACCTAAAAATACATTAACATACCTCTAAATAATGTAAACTTTGAAGAACCTTTAATCTAGTTGAAAGGGCCTGGTATTTTGTGTATAAAATTACTGAAAGTACTTTGAACAGTTTAGTCACACATTGGTTAAATTTTTTCAGATCTAAAATAAGCACATCCTCTATATTCTAAATAGATATAGGACATTTCTGTGACTGTGGCTGTTTGGTATTCTTCCTATAGAGAAATTTTAATCCAGCAACATAGCTTTTCTGGCAAGAGATCACATCTAAAGACCTTCTAGGTCTATTAGATCTGTCCAGAAAGCAGACATGCCCTCGATTACTGTATGATCTGTCTGGAATACAGACACACCCTTAATATGTACCTTTAACCCATAAAGGTTAGTTTGTAGAAGGAAGCAGCCAAGTTTGAAAACGGCACCTAATTGAGATGCAGCCAAAGTGACAAATCAGAGAAAGATTTGACAGATGAGTCAGAGATAGGATACTCCCAACTGTAATGAGAACAGACAGAAAAGAGTCTGCTTACAAACAGCACAGGGAAAGTGCAAGGGTTTATTGGGAAGTCAGTTTGTCAGTTCAGTGAGTTGGAAGTCAGTGCAATGAGTGCAGTGAGCACAGTGCAGTGAGCGCAGTGCAGTGAGCGCAGTGTGGTGAGCACAGTGAGTGCAGTGTGGCACAGTGAGCGCAGTGCAGTGAGTGCACTGCAGTGAGCACAGTGCGGTGAGCACAGTGTGGTGAGCACAATGAGTGCAGTGTGGCATGGTGAGCGCAGTGTGGTGAGCACAGTGAGCACAGTGTGGTGAGCACAGTGAGTGCAGTGTGGCATGGTGAGTGCAGTGCAGTGAACACGGTGAGTGCAGTGTGGTGAGCACAGTGAGCACAGTGCGGTGAGCACAGTGAGTGCAGTGTGGCATGGTGAGTGCAGTGCGGTGAACATGGTGAGTGCAGTGTGGCATGGTGAGTGCAGTGCGGTGAACATGGTGAGTGCAGTGTGGTGAGCACAGTGAGCACAGTGCAGTGAGCACAGTGAGTGCAGCGTGGCATGGTGAGTGCAGTGCAGTGAACACGGTGAGTGCAGTGTGGCACAGTGAGTGCAGTGAGGTGAACATGGTGAGTGCAGTAGAGTTGAGTTCATTCATGAGTTCATGCCTCTCAGTCAGCCGAGGCAGTTGAAGCCAGAGAATAAGAAGGAGCCAAAAGATTAAAACTAATTGCCAGAGTTAGTTAGAGGACAAGCAGAGCAATTCAGTGAGAAGCTGAGAGAAACCAGATCGAATCAGTCAGCTTGTAGAGGAGTTTGAGCCAGAACAGCTGAGTTGAACCAGCCAGCCAGAGTTCAGAAGGAACTAGAAAGGGTGAGCATTTTTTAACAGTCAGCGTCCAAGACAATTATATCAGGTGAATAAAAGCTACATTTATACTTCCCATGAACTAGAGCTGATACAGCTTACACTCAGATCAACTACCTTAAATAGAAACAGATAGAATCCTTGCACTATTTTTATTCAATTTTTATGCAATTAAGCCAAACTTTATTAACTATTGTAGGCCAGACTATGTGAAAGGGATACAGTCACGAGCAAGAGAGGGGTACTCCTCGGGTTCATGGAGATGATGTTTAACATTGAAGGCCTGCTAAAAGAAAACAAAATAAACAACAACAAAAAAATAGATGTATGCATACACATACAAATGCATAATTTAAAATCAGTATTTTTAATGGAAATCAAGTCAAAGCTAAGAGTAAAAATAAAGCAGGGAAACTAATTTAAGAGAAGTGGTAAAAAGGCTCCCCCAAGGAAGTGATACTAACGCCAATGAAAAAAGCTAGTCATGAACAGTGTAGAAAGAAGCACATATCAGGGATAAGGGAGATCGTGCTATCCAGCTTTATATCAACTTAACACAGGCTAGAGTTACTTGAGAGGAAGGAGCCTCAGTTAAGAAAATGTCTCCATAAGATCAGGCTGAAGGGCCATGGTGGCGCATGCCTGTAATCCCAGCAGCACTCTGGGAGACAGAGGCAGGTAGATTGCTGAGCTCGAGGCCAGCCTGGTCTACAGAGTGAGTTCCAGGACAGCCAGGGCTATACAGACAAACCCTGTCTCGAAAAAAGAAAACAAAACAAAACAAAAGACTCAATTGTCACAATAAAGTAATTCATTAAAAAAAAAAAAGATCAGGCTGAAGCCAAGCCTGACCGATGTGGAAGGACCCAGCTCATTGCGGTTGGTGCCATCCCTGGAACCTTGGTCCTAGATTCTATAAGAAAGCAGACTGAGCAAGCCATGAGGAACAAGCCAGTAAGCAGCACTTCTCCATGGCCTCTGCATCAGCTCCTGCCACCAGGTTCCTGACCTGATTAGGTTCCTACCCTAACTGTTGTTGATGATGAACGGTTATATAGCTGTGCAAATGAAATAAACCCTTTCCTCCTCAAGTTGCTTTTGGTCATGGTGTTTCATCACAGCAATAATACACCTAAGACAGAAATCCTGAGGGATCTAGGAAGAGAGATGCATGGCAGACAGGATGAAGGCTTGAAGGTCAGCATTCTATTCCAAGTATGAGCAGATGCCCTGAGGACCAGGGGTGGAGAGTATGAAGTGACTTCATTTCAGATGGGCACTCCCCCATCCCAATGCATTATCTCTAGTGGCATTGCTCATACAAGGAAAAAATCATCAGACTCGTGTCTCCTGGTGCACTAGGCTTTAGCACCACAGGGATACACACCTAGGAGAAGTGTAGGCTCATCACAGGTTGTAAACACTGTTAACAACTTTGCCCATCGGTGTCAATTGTTCTCCAAAGTACTGTGTTGTTTACACTGCCTTGAGCGTGGGACTCCATGGCACTTGAACTGTCTTTATTACATGGTTCCCCCATTTAGAAGGCAGGCTATGGAATACTGGTGCAGTTTTAATGTGCATTTCTCATTCATAATAATAATAATAATATAAAAGGAGCATCGTTTCAGCATGGCTGCCAGAGTCATGTTTAGCATCCACATCTTTAGGGCTAATGAGGTCACTGTCTTTTTCTTCTTGTTGACAGTTTTAAAATACTCTGCATAATATATTTTTTGTCAGTTGCAGGTTTTGTAACATTGTTTTGTTCCATTCAAATTTGTCTTTTCACACTATGTCCAAGACTTTATTTTTTCATTACTTCTTTCATTCTTTGAGATTATAATATTACATCATTCTTCCTCCCCTTTCCTCCCTCAATACCCTCCAACACACCAGTTCTTGTTCTCTTAGAAGTTTATAGCCTCCTATTGCATTAATTGCTTTATATCTATACATATATATCCATATATATATAAAACTTCAGTGTATAATGTTACTTGTATGTGTGTTTTCAGGGATAACCATTTGGTATTGCATAACTAATTGAGAGCTCGTCACTGGGGAAGACTATTTCTCCCATTCTCAGCATTCCTTTATTGCCTGCAGTTGTCTTTGTACAGGGTCGAGGCCCCCTGGTCTCCCCCATCCACTTCGGCATGTCTATTGATATCACCCTTGTTCAGCTCATGTTTGGGCAGTCTTTCTGGTGAGACTTTATGGGTGTACCTTCGGACATTACTTGGAAACACAATCTCACGGCAAACTCCCTGGTCCTCTGGCTCTTTCTTTCAGCTACCTTTTCCAAATGCTGCCTGTGTCTCAGGTGAGGGAGTGTTTTTTAGGTGTATCCATTGGAACTGAACTCCACAATTCTGTATTGTGATTGGTTGTGGTTTTCTATAATGAAGACCTTACAAGAATGCTTATTTATTTATTTATTTATTTATTTAATCTTTCCTTTTAAAGTAAGGTTCTTCTTACATCTGGAGTATCTTTTTTTCTTGGTGTTAATCAACAAAATTATAATTTTTATTTAGGCCAGGTAGTGGTGGTGCACAACTTTAATCCCAGTGCACAGGAAGCAGAGGCAGGCAGATGTCTGTGTGTTCGAGGCCAGCCTGATCTATAGAGAGTTCCAGGACAGCCAGGAAGCAGAGGCAGGAAGATGTCTGTGCGTTTGAGACCAGCCTGGTCTACAGAGAATTCCAGGATAGCCAGAGCTACACAGAGAAACCCTGCTTGGAAAACAAAAAGTATTTTATTTAGATTCTGAATTGGTCTACATTCTTTCTTGATTAGCCTTTCCTCTTATGCCTAATATGAAAAGTCAGACTGGCACACATTTTTAATTTTTATCGCATTATAGCAAAAAAAAAAATCTGGTTAAAAAAAAAAAAGGACTCCTTACCTAATGGAAGGGCATAGTTACTCTAGTAAGCCTTATTATTAATTGAAATGACATTTAACCAATTTATGGAAATTTGACATCTTTACAGCATAAGTGTCCATATTTATAGACATGATTTATCTCTCCATTTACTTAGGTCATCTGTAATAACCTTCAATGAAGTTTAGTATATCTTACACAAAAATCTTAGAGATCATTTATTATACTTATTTCTAGGTACTTGGATTCTGTGTTGCTATTGTAAATACATTTTCTTGCAATTATTTTGTTAATGTTGTATAGAAATGTATTTAGGTTTATAAATTTGTCGAGGGGTTTTTGCATGTGCATGTGTGTGTGATGTGTGTGCATGGGTGCAATTGTGTTCACATGTGTTTGGGCACATCTCTAAATTGATGTTTTATTCAACATCCTTTTATTAGTTTTGATAATTTATAGGCTTTGAATGTTTCTTTTGTAGATCGTAAAATCATTAGGAATGTTAATATATTTCTTTTTACCATGTGTGTTGGGGGGGTTCCTGTGTATTATACATGTAGTCAAGTATGCATTTGTGCAGTGGACTAAGGAGGACATTGGCTGCTTAGCTCTGTCCTTATTCACTCTACTTCCTTAAGACAGGGTCCTCCACTGAACAGGGAATGAAACTGGCCTCCAGGAAGGCCCAGCAATCCTCCTGTCTCTGCCCACACAGCACTGAGGTTATATGCACGTGTGGTTGTCTTAGTTAGGGTTTTACTCCTGTGAGCAGACACCAGGACCAAGGCAACTCTTATAAGGACAACATTTAATTGGGGCTGGCTTATAGGTTCAGAGGTTCAGTCCATTATCATCAAGGCAGGAGCATGGCAGCATCCAGGCAGGGAGAGCTGAGAGCTCTACATTTTCATCTGAAAATGGCCACTAGGAGAAGACTGGCTTCCAGGAAGCTAGGATGAGGGTCTTAAAGCCCACGCCCACAGTGACACTTCCTCCAACAAGGCCACACCTCCAAATAGTGCCATTCCTTGGGACAAGCATATTCAAACTACCACAGTGGCCATGTCTAGACTTGGGTTTGGTTTGGTTTGGTTTGGTTTGGTTTGGTTTGGTTTGGTTTGGTTTGGTTTGGTTTGGTTTGGTTTTTCAAGACAGGGTTTCTCCATGTAGCCCTGGCTGTCCTGGAACTCACTATATAGACCAGGCATGGCTTGAACTCAAAGATCTGCTTGCCTCTGATGGACTCTGGCGATCCACCTGCCCAGTGCTGGAATTAAAGGTGTGTGCCATCATTGCCCCGGACTATGCCAGGCTTTTTATTTCAGTGCTGAGATTCAAGCTCAGGTTTTCAACTGTTCTAACGTACTGAACCATCTCCCATTCTACCCTTCTTATCTTTATTTTTATTCTTATCTTAATTTTTTATTTATTACATAAGCAAGAAATACTATTAGGATGTTGCATACAGGCAGGCATTTCAGACATTCTTGTTTCCGACTTTAAAGGAGATTCTTTACCATTTTAGTATTTATCAATCTTTTTCAGGCTTAAAAAAAATCCCCTTCTAATTCAGGTTTTCCAAGGGAGCTATAAAAGCTACCAAGAACTTCTTTAGCTTCCATTAAAATGACCTCATTTAAAAATCTTTGACACGTATGATATGGATAGTACCACTACATTCAAAACCTCAAAAAAATCACCATTTGCTAAAGTATGTAGAACACCAGACAACCTTATAAGAAATACGAATGGCTACAACCTAATGTTCATTTAGTTGGGAAATGTTTCAGCAAATTAATGGTTAAATTGATTTAACATAACAATTAAATCATAATTAATATTTTTGTTAGGTTTCAAGCCTGGGACAAATGGCTGGGGTGCCTATTTAACTTCTCAAAGCAGGGCCTGGCCACCAGGTTCTCCCTGCTTCCCTCAGCCCCTGCTTGTTACAGAGCCCTCCCTGATGGAATAACCTGCCCCTTACCCTGAACTCTCAAGTCAGGGGCTGGGCTGCCCTCCCCTATACAATACAACCATTTTGGTTACCCCACCTCTTTGGGCCTCCTAGCTGCTGCACTTGGTTCCCTTTGTCCCTTCCCCTCCCCCTCTCCTCACAGGGCACAGCTCAGTCTGGTCACATCCACTCTGGAGTCTCCCAGGTATCCCCACCTCTGGCTATGCTCTCCCACTTGTCTATAATAAACTTTCTCCTTTACCCTACCTAGGATCGATCATGTTCTTTTTCTTTTGATTTCTTTTTTTCATTCATCTATTAAATTAATATGATTTCATGCATATGCATTAATTAGGTAACTTTGCCATCCAACAAGTAGAAAAATAAAAATTGTTATTGGGTCAAGTTGTTTTGGAACACTCATTGTGTGGGCTGGCAATGAGACCAAGGGGAAAGTCCTTCACTGGCCCTTAAGTGTAAGGCCCACTGTGGGCTTTAGGGATACACACCGGGTTCCTGGTGTTAATCCATCAGGTCAAGAATGAGGCAGAGCTGTGTGGAATGCAGGAAAGAGGCCCAGCCAGGCCTGACAGCTGTCCCCAAGCTCTGGTTTGGGGACTGTTCCAGATAACCAGCAATGACGTCAGTGATATCAGTGATATCACGCTCACACGTGGTGACCTGAGCGAGTTCCTTCTACTCCTCTGTCCACCCACTCTGTTGGATGCCACCAGTGGGTGGGAAAAGGAGTGTCTGCCTTCCTCAGTCTAGCTCTCCACTCTCCCAGAGCTTCCCTCCTGCTCAGCCAGGTGCAAAGGACAGGCACTCCACAGTACCTGAAGAGCAGGAACCAAGCAGGCTTTGTGTCACAGTCTATGCTCATTTTTTTGTGTCACATCTCCTGTCCACTGGAGCCACTGCTACAAGAGGGAAATTCAGACTCTGTGGGGAGCTGAGTTTTGAGACTGTGAGCATCGCTGCTCCCTCCTCCAGGAGCGAGGAGGACTTGGTAGCAGCCAAAGAGAGCAAGACTGTGGTAGGGTAGCAGTCATTGATTTCCTGGGTGTGGGGCAAGTATTTCTGTGAAGAGGGTCAGAGCAGCAAGCCTGCTGGAGAGCCTCAGGAAGGAAGGATGAGCGAACTCCGAAGGCAGCGAGCATGAAGAACACTCGGTCCTTCACTAGGGGGATGTGACTCTGGAGGCTGGCTTGAGGTCCCCTTCTTAAGAGATTCAGAATTCGGATATTCTCTCACCCAACATCAACACATAGTCCCCCACAGCCACTTACCCAAAGCACAGAATGGGTTCACAGAAACAGCACTCTGCCACAGAACCCCCTCTCTTCCTTGACTGCCTCAGAGACTTTGTTTCTTGTTCAAGATGCATCTTCTGAAAAGGCCTTGTCCAACCTCTGGGGGACTTTCCTGTGGCCCAGTTTTCAGAATGTGTCACACTGGGGCAGGGCTGTCTGTCTGTTTGCTCACTTGGGGCATGGTTGTCTGTCTGTCTGTCTGTTTGCTCGCTTGCTTTTTAATCAAGCTGACACAGCTTAGCCTTCTACCTCGCTTACCTTCCAGGGCCCCTGGAGTCTGCAGTGAGATGCTCACACACACACACACACACACACACACACACACACACACTCCTACAGTTCCAACTGCAGCTCTGATTGCTCTCCTCTCTTTCTGCATGATTTCTCCCCTCTGGTTGAATAGCCAAGGGCATCTTTGACATTCTGATCTGTCTGGAGACTCATTACGCCGGGAGTTTGTAGAATGTATTTTTGTAATTCACTTTTATCTCTGTGTGCACATTAGACCTTGCTTTCAGGAATATTCACGCTACTTACTAAGCCAATTTACTCTGCTTAGTGGCACAGGGATGCAGGGCCACTGATAACATCATACAATGATCATTCCCTACAGGTGCCATAAGCCAGAGGCATGTGGGCAGGGGAAGAGAAACAAGGATTTGACATGCGCAGAGCCCAAGCTAGGCTCTGGATAAGTTCCTTCCCATCACCAGATGTGACAGACACCATTCTTACAATCACTTAGTCACTCTGGGTGACCATAAAGAGATTCAGATGACACAACTAAATGACCAGTCTTAGTCTTGTTTTTAATTTTTTAGGGTAACCGCACACAATGGTTTGTCAAAATTCCTACTTGGGGGAGGGACTAATCTCAAATAATACAAACACATTCTTGATATCTGTGTATCACATAGATTAGCATTTACAACAGATTTAAATTTGAAAAAAAAATTACTATCACCCAGGTTGCAAAGATATTTCATAGATTCTGTCTGGTAATTAAATAATCCTTGTGCTGAATTAGGACTACTTTTCTAGATTTGGAGACATTATAGTATGTGTTGCCTTCTTCAAATTGATAATTTGATTTATTTCCTCATTCCAGAATACATAATATATACATAATATATATATATATATCATATATCATCTATATTTATACCTAAATTTTAGTCATAACGTTTCTTACAACTTAAAGTTGCATACCCCCAGACCCTCGAAGGCTGCATCTGTGTCTGATTATAACTGCGAATGCACCAGGCTTCTCTGCGCACGCAGTGTGGGTAGAACCTGACACTGGCCACACACTGTATAATGCTGAGTTAAGGAACAGATGTGGTTTGGCCCGATTGACCACCATAAGGAAGTCACGCTGGCTGGGAAGTCACTTCTATTATCAGGCTTTCATTTTTTTTTGGAAGAAAAATGAAAAAGTATAAGAAAGCCAAATTTACAAAAAGGTTTGAGACATTTTCACTCTATTAAAATTTGCAGGTCATTGAAAACAGATTTTCAAAAGGAAAGCATGATTTAATCAAATGTGTTGTAATTTTTGATCCTTTAAAGTTTAAACTCCAATGGAGTTAATGGAGTAATTAACTCCATTTAATTCAACTTAAAAACCCTTACTTTGTCATCAGAATTAAGAAAAAAAATCAGACGTGTTTATGTGATTTTTGTCTCTGTTCATTTGATATTTACTTAATATGTGTGTTGAACAAAAGCAAAAGCAGACGAGGAGGATTGATGCGAGTGTTCTTAGGAGTCGCTTCCTCCGCAGCTCTGTGGAGGACAGAGCAGGAGCAGCTCTGTGGGGCTGTGGGGGTCTCCGCCAGGAAGCATGCGCAGTGTGAGCTCGAGCTCTCAGAGAGCCCAGCCCACATGGCTGTCTCAATGTGTGCGCCGCGACTAACGCCCGGGAATGCTTCCTTACTTTCGATCCAGCTGGATTACAGCCGTGGCTCTCAACCCCTTCGATGACCCTTTTACAGAGGTCACCTAAGACCTTCAGAAAACACAGATATTTACCTTACAACTTATGACAGCAGCAAAACTACAGCTACGAAGAAGCAACAGAATCATTTTATGGTTGGGGGTCACCACAGCCTGAGAGATGATATTAAGGTGTCGCAGCGTTAGGGGGGTTGAGAGCCCCTAGGTTACAGTCAATCCTTACATTGCTTAGATAAGGAAGGGGAGTGACAAGTCTTCCTTGTTGCTATCTGTGTAAGGAAATAGAACGAACACCAACAAAATAGCTAAGGGAGTAAATGGCCTGACGGGCCCGTCCTAGTCAACTGCACGACACTATTGTCAGAATTCAATGGTCATTTAGCTCCATTTATTTATCACACCTAGGATAGCCTTTCGAGTCTCAGAAGAGACAATCAGAAACAGGCGTGATGCTGTTTTAAAGAGAAAGCTGGGGTTCCTGAGCCTATACTGACTGTTGAGCAATTCTGCAAGCTTCCAGTAAAGTGGACAGATGTGCCTCAGCCCCTCCTGATGGATTTACTTCTCAAAACCTCGATACAAAAACTTCCTGGGGGACGTTGCTCTCTAGGCTCCAGATGCTACCAGATGACGTTCACAGCTCTGGCGTTGGTGGACACACTGTCTGCTAAATTAATAGATTCCAAGAGGTTTTCAATCTATTAGTCACAGGATGTTCGTTCCCACACAGAGGTGGACAAGGAATGCCTGTTCAGGGTGCTAAAGCGAGCTGTGATAAGGCCTGGGCCTGCAGCATTCCAGCCTCTCCACATCACTGCCGGCCTATTCAGTCAGTCCATCGCTGCAGACGGAAATTCTCATTGACAACACCATATACCACAACCCAGGAAAATAGCCAACATTTCAAAAATTCCTGCCACTCAAACACAAGGGTCTGAGTTTGATTCCCAGCACTCTGATGGTGATGATGATGATGATGATGATGATGATGATGAAGAAGAAGGCACAACTTGCAGTCTCTTGTTGCTGGAGAGACAGAGGCAAAAGGATCTGTGGAGTTAGTCAGCAAGCCAGCCTCTCTAAATTGGTTAGCCCCAGGTCCTAGTGAGAGACCCTATCCCCAAAACTAAGGTGGACAGCTTCTGAGGAATGTGACATTGGAGACTGACCTCTGACCCCCACATGCACAGACACAAAATTCACACACGTGAAAATGCATATGTACCCACAACACATACACACACAGACAGACAGACACACACACACCCCACACTTCGAAAGTGTGGTTTCTGTGGAACACATATGTCTTTAACAGGATCATGAAGAGGAAGACACATAAAACTGGAGCTGGTCAGGGATCATCTAGTTACTGGAGAAGTGACAGGTGCCCCACGCACTTTGGGGAAGTGTGAGCTAGGAAGTGTGTTGGGTAAAGCCTCCAAACTGTCACGAAAGCTTCGTAGCATCTCCTAGCGGGGGTGGGCATGTGGGTGAGGAGCGCTGCCCGGTGTAACCTGGTTTGTCACTTAGGAACTATTTGTGTGTGTGTGTGTGTGTGTGTGTGTGGTGTGTGTCACTTTCTTCAATTGTAAAGTGGGGATAATCAGGATTGTAGAGAATTCATGTTTTTGGGTTTGTTGTTGTTGTGGTTGTGGTTTTCATTGTTGTTACTTTGAGATTGGGTCAGGCTTTGTATTACTGGCTGGATCTCATAGTGCAGATCAGGCTGACCGTTGAATTCACAGAGATCCATCTGCCTCTGTCTCTTGAGTCCTGGGATTAAAGGCGTGGGCCACTACGGCTGTCCTTTGTCTGTGGGGAGTCCCAGAAATTAGCACACTAATAAACATGAAATATCGTGTGTGTGTATGTGTGTGTGTTTATCTGTTTCTGTGTATCTGTGTCTGTGTATCTGTGTCTATGTGTGTCTATGCATGTATGTGTCTGTGTGTGTCTGTGTATCTGCATCTGTGTGTGTCTGTGTGTATGTGTCTGTCTGTGTGTTTGTGCATGTGTCTGTCTATATGCCTGTGTGTGTGCCTGTGTATGCTTATATAGCAAGTATTCTATATCATGTTTGTGTGTCTGTGTTTATATAACAAGTATTCTATATCATGTGTGTGTGTGTGTGTTTATATAACAAGTATTCTAATGCTGGTTGTTATAATTATAAGGTAGTGGGAGACTGGAAACTCACACCAAAACAATGGGATGTTTTCCCCCCTAGAGTTCCTGGCTGGGTGGGGAGGAGGTTAGAGATACACGCTTTCCTCTCTAGCACACACCACACACAGAAGGAAGTCTGTCGAAAGCAGATCTTCCTTGAGTAACTAGATGGCTCACTGAGGACCCAGCTCCTGCTTCCAGAACCTCCAGCCTCCATGGCCAACACAGACACCAGTCAGAAGCCACATGTCCACTTTGAAAATCACACATAAATCTCCAAATCCATCCTGCAGCATGTCTTCTCTTCCTCCTTGTCTCCTGTTTCACCATGTTGCCTGATCCCTCCATGTCTCCTGCTCCTCCTAAGTCTTCTGCCCTCCATGTCTCTTCTCTTCTACATCTTCTATCCCATGTCTTCTTCAGCTCGCTCTCTCTTATCCCCCATGTCTTCTGTCCCCCATATCTCCTGTCCCTCATCTCCCCTGCTCACCCCATGTTTCCCTAATGTAGAATTGTACTTTAAAGTAAATCATAAACCCTACCCCACAACTTGCTTAAACCCAAAACAAAGCTATTGAAATGTCACTCACAGAACTGCTTCCCACTGTTGGTGAGTTATTTTGTGGTGGTTCAAACCCAGAGCCTTGTTCAGTGAGCGCAAGCAAAATGACCAGCCTCCAGTTCTGGAGGTATGATCACTGTCGATATTGTGTTTGGTTTTGTTTTATTGGTGCTGGAGATGAAACCCAGACCTTGGTCCGTGAGAGACAAGGACCTCCCACCGCTGCTTTCCATCCCCATCCCTCAGGAGTTTAAAATGCTAAAGCTTCTGGAAATCTAAAAGCTACGCCCCTGGAATCCCTGTCTGAACTGGGAAGTAGCCCAGAGCAGCAGCTAAAAGCACAGACTTTTCCACAGGACTGCTGGGTCCTAGTCTCATTGGTGCTCTGGTTTGCTTTGGGGCGAAGGGGACTATGAATTACCCTTCTCGTGGTATTCATAGAGAGCTACCGAGTTACATGAGTAGCACTATTTAAAACTCTGGCTGATGTTCAACCTTAAGAAAAACCGCCTTTTAAAAGATAAAAGTGGGAGGGGGATACTCTTGCCTCTACTCTAATTTTTTGGGATGCCCAGCCTAACATGTGGCCATTATCCCATCCCATAGGGTATAAAGAACTAGACCAGTAGATACTGAGATAAAATTTTCAGACATTTTCTAAGCAGTTGCCTAGAATCTCAGGACAAGGAATAGCAGATGGAATGGCTGAGGCCTTACAAGGCCTGGATCCTCAGTCCTGATAGCAAAGAATCACGCATAGTGTACTCTTGCACCTAAGTCTGCACTTGCCTCGTGTGTTTTCCTGCTTCTATTAGGATGCCAATGGCGCCATACAAGAATGAATGCCTAAGAACACTTTATCTACTGTGCTGGCTTTAAAAAGGGGGTCAGGGGTATCAGAACACAGTCATACAAATGACTTGTGGTGAACAAGACCTTGGGGGAAACTGAGGCTCTAGGAGAAAAGGCAGAGGGCATTTTGTGCCCTGGACAGTTCTTGGAAATGATTTTCAGGCCTCCTGTGACAAATTCAATTTACAAGACATGTTTACTCCTTTTGGATGTCGGAGCATGACCATAGAACCCAGTCTAGTGAGAGGATATGCTAAGTGCTAACCTCAGTGCGCCCCGAATCTGGGCATGGCCTTCTGGTTTTCTTTCATGCTTTCCCAGATACAATCTATAGTACGTGCCAGGCAATTGTGTTTCAATCCGTCTGTCCTGAGAAATTTCTGGGAAAGGGCTGCCCGGTTAATATTTTCTATGTGCTTACTGACATTTATTTACGTACATGTTTTTCTGAACTCAAACAATATTCCTTGGATCGTTGCTTTCCTTGTTTCACTCCTGTGTTGATGCATGCTGAAACGAAAGGAACGTTGCCTACAACTTTAGACTGTAGTCTGCCCCATTCTTTAAGGTCCTCAGATCTCTGGTCTTCCAAACAAATCTGCATAGCGGACAGAAGTCAACAGGTTGTCAGTTTACACGTTGCTTCATCAGCCTGGGTTACGATTAAATACACTTATCTCCTTCTCCTGGTGTTTCTCCACCATCTGTGAAATTGTTGCTCATTCTGATAGAAGAGACTACGGCATTGTCTTTGTGAAATCCCCACACACACCTGACTGTTTCCTTATCGTTCCTTAATGGATTCCCTAGATGGATTTGGAGATTGAAAATTACGAAAAACTAAACAAACAAACAAAGACACACACACACACACACACTCACACACACACAACTCTCTGTGGCTTCACTTAGTGACTATCTCACAGCAGAGAGAAATTATGATTGTTTCCCAAAAGGTGTTTAAATAGTTTCAGCCCTAACAAATATAATTTTATTATAGTTTCCATCTTTAATTGATAACTGTTCCGAACTGAGAAATATATATTTGTGTATTAATTATTGATTCGGAGTTTGTTTCATCTCTAGGGTTGTAAGCCTAGCCTCTAATGGATTAACTATCTTGTCAGCTCAAGAGTTTTGATTTTAGTGAGTGATCTTATCCAAAGACCAAGAAGTAGTAGGAGGTTGGTTTTTTTTTGTTTGTTTGTTTTTGGTTTTTTTGGTTTTTTTTTTTTTTTTTTACTTTATTTTATTTTGTGGGAAAGGGACATGTGCTGTGTGTAGCATGCATGTAGGGGTCAGAAGACAAGTTGTAGGATTCTCTTCTCTCTTTTTACCACATGAATCCTGGAGATGGAATCTGGGTCATCAGACTTTTCAATGACATAAAATTTTATGCAGAGTTGTTTCAATAAGATTTCAGAAAAGTCTTTCTAATACACAGAGAGACAGAGACAAAGACAGAGATAGACGGTCAGACATATGTGTGTGCACGTGCACGCGCGCGCGCGCGCGCGCACACACACACACACACATACACATACAGAAGAACACATCTCTGTTGAATGGTACCTTCTCATTTACCATAGTACCTGCCTCTAGGAGCAGGCTAAACTAAGATCATTTGACTTTGAACTTTCACCAGATCTGGGTTTATAAGAATAAAACAAAGCTAGAGTGTTGGCTCAGCAGCTAAGAGCACTGGCTAATATTCCAGTGGTTCCAAGGTCAATTCCTAGAATCCACATGGTGGCTCACAACCATCTATAACTCCAGACACAGGGGACCCAATATCCTCTTCTGGCCTCTGTGGGTGCATAGCATGCACATGATACACAGACATCCATGCAAGAAAAACACCCATGCACATAAACTAGAATAATAATAGAATTGTAAATATAATGATCAAAACAGCAACAATAACAGACTTGTCCCTGCCTGCTTCTATTCCTGTTTCTTCATCCATATGAGAGCTCTGAGATAATGCTGCACAGCATGGTTTAACTACATTATCAAGTGACCTTTCTTACAGGCCCATATCTAATTGATAAACATGAAGCTTTGTCTATTATTTTCCATGCAATTACATAAATAGCCACTCATTAGTGAGAATTAGAACACATCAGGATAAAAATGTCCATTTCTGCCAATGTGACAGTTTATTTTTAACCTATGATTCCTTAGACCCCAAAGACTTGTTAATCACTGAGATCATAGGAAATAAAATCACGATTACTATGTACCTGTCAAGTTTGCTGGTAACTAACCATGGAGTTTCAGCAGCCAATCAGAATACACTGAGAGACAGAGTGACAATCTACCTGCTAGGTGATGCCCCATTACATCCGGTTCCTCTATCTCTTAATAAAAATGAAAGCAACTTACCATTTTTGAGCAGTCTCCTGTGAGCCAGTGTCTTCCTCTCGGCCCTTGCCCAAAAGCTAATCTAAGCATCACAATAACTTTATGGAATGGGAGCAGCTGTCCAGATAGGAAGCTGGGGAGGGGGCATGTAAAAACTAAGATAAGATAGGCTCTAAACCATCTTTAATGCCCTCTTTCATGAAGTAGCAGGGATGGGATGAACTATGTAGCCCTCCTAAAGTAAGGGACTAATCAAAGTCTGGTGTATGGAGTATTAGTGAAGTATTAGTGAAGCAATAGCAAACCAAATGCCACCAGGAGCGTGAGAGAAAATACACAGAGGGGAAGAAAATATTTACAAGGTATATGATAAATAGTCTAGTATTAAGAATTCTTACTACTCAACTATGAAAAGATAGCACACTTAAAAATAAGCAAAGTGAGTCAGGCATAGCGGTGCACATCTTCCCTCCCAGTACTCAGGTGGCAGAGCCAGGCAGATCTGTAAGTTCAAGGCCAGTCAGGTCTATAGAGCAAGTTCCAGGACAGCCAGGGCTACACAGAGAAACCCTGTCTCAAGGGTTTTAGGGAGGAGGAGGAGGAACAAAGGGAGGAGATGGCTTAGTAGTTAAGAATGGCATGCTAGGTCTGTGCCCAGAACTGACCCTGTGCCACAGCACTCCATACCCAAATTCTTCCAAGAGAGAACTGGTCTCCCAGGAGTACTGACACACAGGCTTGCAGGAGGGACAAGCCACAGTCAGAGACAGCAAGACCAGCTAACACCAGAGATAACCAGATGGCAAGAGGCAAGGGTAAGAACATAAGCAACAGAAACCAAGGCTACTTGGCATCTTCAGAATTCTGTTCTCCCACCACAGTGAGCCCTGGATACCCCAACACATTAGAAAAGCAAGACTCTGATTTAAAATCACAACTCACGATCATGATAGGGGTCTTTAAGAAGAACATACATAGCTCCCTTAAAGAAATACCAGAGAGCACAGGTAAAGAGCTAGAAACCCTTAAAGAGGAAACACAAAAATCCCTTAAAGAATTACAGGAAAACACAACTAAACAGGTGAAGGAACTGAACAAAACCTTCCAGGATCTAAAAAAAAAAAAAAAAAAATGGAAATAGAAACAATAAAGAAATCACAAAGAGAGACAACCCTGGAGAAGAAGAAGAAAAAAAAAACTCTGAAAGAGATCAAGAGTCATAGATGCAATCATCACCAACAAAATACAAGAGAGAAGAGACAATCTTAGGTGTGGAAGATACCATAGAAAACATTGACACAACAGTCACAGAAACACAAAGTGCAAAAGCCCCTAACCCAAAACATCCAGGAAATCCAGGACACAATGAGAAGGCCAAACCTTAGGATAATAGGTATAGAGTAGAGTGAAGATTCCCACCTTAAAGGGCCAGTAAATATCTTCATCAAAATTATAGAAG
Source organism: Apodemus sylvaticus (assembly GCF_947179515.1). NCBI lineage: Eukaryota > Metazoa > Chordata > Mammalia > Rodentia > Muridae > Apodemus > Apodemus sylvaticus. The sequence goes on along the minus strand of NC_067484.1, from coordinate 41,398,709 downwards.
AAAACTTTCCTAACCAAAAGAAAGAGATTCCCATAAACATACAAGAAGCCTACAGAACTCCAAGTAGATTAGACCAAAAAAGAAATTCCTCCCATCACATAATAATCAAAACACCAAATGCACAAAACAAAGAAAGAATATTAAGAGCAGTAAGGGGAAAGGGTCAAATAACATATAGAGGCAGACCTATCAGAATTACACCAGACTTCTCATCAGAAACTATGAAAGCTCAAAGATCCTGGGCAGATGTTTTACAGACTCTAAGAGAACACAAATGCCAGCCCAGGCTACTTTACCCAGCAAAACTTTCAATTACCATAGATGGAGAAACCATGATATTCCATGACAAAACCAAATTTATACAATATCTTTTCAAAAACCAGCACTACAAAGGATAATAGATGGAAACCACCAAAACAAGGAGGGAAACTACACCCTAGCAAAAGCAAGAAAGTAATCTTCCTTTAACAAACCAAAAAGAAGATACCACATAAACATAATTCCACTTCTAACAAAAATATCAGGAAGCAACAGCCACTATTCCTTAATATCTCTCAATATCAATGGACTCAATTCCACAATAAAAAGACATAGGATAACAGACTAGATATGTAAACAGGACCCAGCATTTTGCTGCATACAGAAGATGCACCTCAGTGTCAAAGACAGACACTACCTCAGAATGATGGGCTGGAAACCAATTTTCCATGCTAATAGTCCCAAGAAACAAGCTGGAATAGCCATTCTAATATGGAATAAAATCACTTTCAACCAAAAGTTATCAAAAAGAACAAGGAAGGACACTTTATACTTATCAAAGAAAAAAATCTACCAAGAAAAACTCTCAATTCTGAACATCTATGCTCCAAATGCAAGGGCACCCACATTCATAAAAGAAACTTTACTAAAGCTCAAAGCATACATTGCACCTCACACAATAATAATGGGAGACTTCAATACCCCACTCTCATCAATAGATAGATTATGGAAACCCAAACTAAACAGAGACACATTGAAACTAACAGAAGTTATGGACCAAATGAATTTAACAGATATCTATAGAACATTTCATCCTAAAACAAAAGAATGTACCTTCTTCTCAGCACCTCATGGTACCTTCTCCAAAACTGACCATCTAATTGGTCACAAAACAGGCCTCAACAGATACAAGAAGATTGAAATAATACTACTTAACAATAAGTTAATAACAATCTGCTAAGAAAAAGCCAAGTAAAATGTAGACTGTAAATGCCATTGGGATATTATTTGACCATAGTGAAGAATAAAATACTGTTGGATGCTACAACATAGATGGGAAAGGCTAGTTATGAAAGGCCACATGATTCTACTTAAATAAAATGCCCCAAAGAGGGAAATCTGTAGCGACAGAAAGCAGACAGTGTTCCTCAGGAATGAAGAAAGAGATAATAGGACTGATAACCAGTAGATACAGAGTTTTGGTTTCTGGAGTTTTGAGGGACTTTCCTTTTTGATTCTATTTGTTTGTGGAGAAGAGGTGTGCTCTAGGGTTGGGTCGTGGTAATACTTGCACAATTTTGTTTAGTGATAAAATACCCATAGAAATGTACACGTTACTTTTTAATATGTAGTTTTGATTTTATTCATGTGTATATCTCTGTATTTGCATGTGAGGGTCTGGCACATGTGTGTGGGTGCCCATTGTGTGTGTGGGGGGGGGGGCAGTCAAAAGAGTATGTTGGATTCCCTGGAGCTAAGTTAGAGGCAATTGTTAGATACTTGGCATGGGTCTTAGGGGAGAAAAGCCCTTGGGTCTTCTAGAAGAACAGCAAGTGTTCCTAACCACTGGGCAATCTATCCAGCCACAAAGTGCCTGCTTTAAAAGGGTACACGTTGTAGTGTACGAATTACATCCCCCAGAAGCCTGGAGAGCCTTAAAAGCACTCCTGTTTTTGAAAGTACATTTGCCACAAATACAAAATACATAAATAATTTTTCATGACTGATACATTGACTCTCTCATTTTCAAAATGATTGACACTTCTTACCTTAAACTAAGTCTTCTGATTAAAAAAAGATATTTGACACATTTTTCAAAACCATACCTGGGAGTGATGGTTCACACCTTTAATCCCAGCACTCAGGAGGGAAGCAGAGGCAGGAGGACCTCTATAAGTTTGAGGCCAGTATGGTCTACAAAGCAAGTTCCAGGACAGGCAGGGCTACACAGAGAAACCCTCTCTAGAAAAACAAAACAAAATTCAAACATCGTCCACTCCTAACAACTGAGAGAGAAGTAGTCCGCCCCCGCACTCTGACGAGTCTTCGTGCCTTATTGTCACAACGAGATGTCCCTCACAAGATGCCTGACATATCAGAAGCACTCTGTTAACTTCACTCTCACTACCTCATCTTCTTTTTCTTGAATTGTGCAAAATATCCATCTCCAAACTACCCATATCTAGTAAACCAGGTCACAGCTGACTGGGCATCCAAAAGACCTTTGGGGCTAAAAACAAAGTAAAATAAAGAATCTAAGGCTCTAATCTGCATGCAGCATATTGTATGTTACACAGCTTACTTGCATTTCTTGAGCCCTTTGGTTCTGCCTCCTCGACTAACCTTTGAAATACCCGCTCAGACAAAAAGTAAAGATGCACACTATTAATAAACCAGGACTTATGTGACCTAGGACATTTTCAGCAGATAATCCTTAAGTTTCCATGGCAAAGAGCCACACATTTTACAGTACAATGCACTAAAAGAAGGACAGAGAAAAGGCAATGGAGAAAATCCCAACCAAGAACTCCCCTGTCAACACTGAAGTTTACCACCAACTATACTGTAAAGCAGAGATAATGGGACAATTATCCTCAGAATAGAGACAAAAAAGATTAAAAATTTAGTACAAGTTGTTCTAGTTCATCTGTTACTTTACTAACTGTACATGCCTTTTTTAAAAACCAATTTTGACTGAAGACAGTTGGAGCTTTAAAATATGCTAAAATTGAAACTGAACTTCCATACATTGAAATCTTCAATGAACTTGTTTAATCTATACAAGCAGGCAACTTACCACCAAGATTGATGTTTAGAACATTTTTCAGAAGCAGGAAAGATGGCTCAGACATTAGAGGTGAGTCTCACAAACATAAGAACATTTTCAGAACTGATCTAAGAACTCCTCACCTACTTCTTAAGCCAAGTTCACTATTTGTTCTTTTAAATCGATAAAAAGACACAAATGGAAAATGATAAACTAAAGCGTCTCTAGCTAATCTTACTGTGATTTCTGGCCCGGGGACACTTAGTAGTCATTAGATAGCCAAGGCTCTAAGAAATGAATTCCCTGAGGGATTAAACTGAAAGCCAGAGCCTGGGGCTTGAGAGAAGCAGCCTTTAAACTCTTTCTCGCTAGAGCACAACAGTTCAGGAAACATCTGAAGGAAGCCAAGTCTTTGCAACTCTATACAATGTGCCTCAGTGAGCAGTAAAACTTACTGGCTCTATGTTTAATAAAGTCAAGATAAATAAATAACAAGACTGAATTTGTCAGGCCCAAACTTCCAATTGGATTGTGAGCCTCCAGCTCTGTGCTTATGGGCATTCCCTGACTTCCCAAGAGAGGAGCACGAACTTGGGCTAGCCCAGCAATTCTGATAACTGCACACATCTGTTCTCACCTCCTCTTGCTGCCAATGGTCAAGTCATTAAACAGATGTTGGAAATACAGCTGACTGGCAGAGAGCAGCCCCTGGCCAGAGAAGCAGACTGGTTAATTGGATGCCCACTTGAAACAGCTGGTATGGCCAACACTGAAGGTTAAAGGTGGGTGGAGTACCACACACCCATAATCTGCACCTGGTCACCTGGAAGGCTGAAGCGAGATATTTGTAGGTTTGAGGCCAGCCTGAACTCCATAATAAGACACTGTTTCATTCCCTGCTACATTTTACAGAGTCACTCTTTAGGAAACGAAATGGAACTGTGTTATAAGAATGCCAGATGATAGCAATGTATCAGGATTGTTCACAGCAAAGCAGAGCTACCATAACTCTGCATAAGAGTTAATACTGGTTATTAATTAAGTTAATACTGATAACTGAGTTACTACTGATTAACTCGTAATTTAACTAACTCTTTTACTAGTTGAGCTAAAGCTTTTGTGTTAAGAGCTATCTTTTCAGGGGTGGGTGGGGCAAGAAGACTTAGAGAGTAGAGCAGAGATTTAGCAAGGCAAATGTGTGTGTGTGTGTGTGCCTCTAACCTAAGGACATGGCCTTAATTTCTGACATGAATAAATCAGCCTGAATAAGACTGAATACAGAGAGGACGGCATGGGTCGCATCTCCATGTAGCATTAGTAACTTCCTCCAGCATGTTGACATTAATACCCTATATACTGTGGGTTAACTTTAAATATTAAGTGCTGATGAACTAAGGAACAGCCACATCCCCAACTTGTTAAAAACAGTTCTTTGGTCAATAATGAAATGATGACAATTAATAGCTTAGTTTGTGTCTGGCATACTGTTCACAACACAATGGTCTTTCAAAATTCCTTAATGGTTCTAGGAAGTACGTGCAGCTGCTATTCCCATTCCCAGGGACCCCACAAATGAGGAAAGTGAGATGTAGGGAAAGTAAGTCATCCATCCGAGGCAGTAGAATTCACATAGAGTCTCAGGTCAGCCTGACTCTCCTTCTGTAGGCCCCTGAAAGGCAGCCTGGTTTCTGCTTGAGCTAAGGATTGACACCCCAGTGACCATTCAGGGGATAACCCTACAAGAAACAGTAGGCGTTTTGCCACGCTCCTGGGCCCCTGGCTCCTGGCCCATAGCTCTCCATAGGTTTGTGGCCATCGGTCCCATAAGGGCAACGCCCCATGCCCCTCCACAGGTAGAGGATGAGGTCACCTAGCCTCAAGACAGATCTCCATTTTAATGAGGTACCTAAAGGCCTGGAGGCTTAGTCAATAAACTCCCCTTCCCAGACACTCCTCCCTGCAAAAGGTATCTCAGGCCCACCCTGAGAAGGGGGGTAAGGTTTTACTCATCAGCACTCTGCACCATGACAATAAATGCCTTAAAACCATGGACTGTCTCTTTTAATCGGGATCCACTCTGGGGAGCAATGGGACAGACCTTCACCTAAAGAGCCGTCCAATCTCTGGCAGAAGGCCTCTCAGCGCTCCCAGCCATGGCCTCCACTAAGCCAAGCCCAGCACCCGGCTCTCACCCCTTTTCCCCTTTGCCCAGGGCTAGATCCAGCCCTCAGCCCCCACTCTGTTCTCAGCAATTCCACAGCATCCAGCTGTGCCTGGGGTGCCCAGGGGCCTGAGAACCAGATGGTTCCGGCCTCTTTGCTGGCCTGGAGAGACCCCCAAGTCAGTTCCAGCAGTCCCTGGGACCTCAGACTGAGCTCCCCCACCCCTGGAGCGGTGTCCCGCCGCTTCACATAGCCCAATATCCTCCCGGTGCCTGCTCGGAGTAAGCCCAATCAAAACTCCCACATCCTGCCTCCACCAGTGGCCCGGGCCCTAGGGTGGAGTGAACTTGGGACACACTCATAATCCATCATCATTCTATCAGGTTCTTATTCTAGCCCTGGCCGAGATTCTGACTGCCATGACAACTCTTACCCGCTCTACTGGAGTTCAAGCCTGTGGAATTTCTAGCTCCAACAGCAAGAGCTACTTACTGAAAGAACACCACAAACAAACCCTGCCCTCCCTACCCCACCTCCCACCCCCCCCCACCCCCCACCCCCCCCCCACCCCCCACCCCCCCCCCCACCCCGAACATCCAAGGACAAAAAATCTATAAGCACTATGGCAATATCTAGGATAAGAGAGAAGTCAAGATGAGACCCAGCAGCCCCCATCAGGGATGCCTTGTATCCTCTACTGAAGATCTGCTTTTATACTCTTAAAGTTTATAGCACTAAGTATCCCGAGGACTCTACTTGTGATACTCATTACTCATCCTGGTAGACAAACTATTACCTATCAACTGATATGGAGTAAGATAAATGCTTAGCTAATTTATTTGATTACAGTAATATATGTGTGTGTGTGTGTGTGTGTGTGTGTGTGTGTGTGTGTGTGTGTGTATTCTGATTTTAATTCATCTGTGGCCTTAACACACAGAGAAATGCACTGATTCCATCTGGATTGTTTGTTTCTGTTTTTGTTTTGTTTTATTCGTTTTAAGTAAAAACTAATGCAAAGCACACAGTCCCCTGGAAAGAAGACAAAAGGCCCGGCTTCTTAGATGAATGGACTGTAATAATTACTCTACCCTCAGGAAACTTCAATTGTTTTGCAATTTGTTCATGCAAAAGTCACATGTCATCTCCCCCTCCTCAGCGTTTAGACTGTGGTGAAGTAGAAAGAAAGCCGTGGCTCTAAGCCGCCCTTAAGGCGGCCAGGGCACTTTCATTCTGTGCTCCATTAATAGATTCACATTCCAACACAAAGCACAGGGCTTGGACTGAAGCCCAGTTCTCCTGACTTCCCAGACTAGGACCAGTTCTAAAACGTTATGCAGATGGAGGGGAGGGGAGGTGGCTTCTGTGACCCAGGACAGGAGACTAGGAATGACTGACTGGACAGCACCTTTCCCTTCTGATGCCATGACAGTACTTAGTACCAAGCATCTAGTTATGAAACAAAACAGCCCATGTAACATGCTTGGCAAATGTCTGTCTGTGGATATGCTCTCCCAAAACTGTAAATTCACTTGCAGCAAGCATGCTACTTGTTTGTTTGTTTGTATATAGCTCTATCACCCAGAAGATGACCTGATTCATAAAGTGATTATCCCCACTGCACCCCCCCCAAAAAAAAACTGTTGGAAGGAAGGAAATAAAGATGGAAGGAACAGAGAGAGGGAAAGTGGGGAGACGGTCAAATTTCCCTCAAACGAAGAGTCTATTTTTTAAGACTGAGCCAAAAGTCAAAGTAAATCTGTAGCTAACTGACAAGAAAACAAAGGTTTTATATTTTCTCGACTACTCTTGTGTCACACTTCTTGCATATTTCTACTGGGCTAACTTAATCCTTGTGAATGAGCATTCACAAGACGAATAGCAGAACATAGACGAAAGGATTGGGAGATGAGAAAGCGCCAGTAGAATTTGTCAAAAAGGAAGATGGAGGTGTAAAGAGGGAATGAATAAAGTCAGAGCAAGTGATAAAAACCTACTCGATAGAATGGGCTGGCACAATTCTAGAGATAATTAAATATTAGCTGCTTCAGGACAAGAGCAATGGTGAACCTCACTGCCAAGGGCTACGCAGGAGAAAAGCAGAACTTGCCAAAAGATGGTAGAGGGAAGGCCAGGCTAGTGACTGATGGTACCATGCCAAGACAAGGAAAAGAAGAGGCTATGTGGATGCTTCTAGACTCTGCAACTGTGCCTTGTACCTGTGTGCTACGAGCAGTGACTCGTAGGTTAGAGCATCTGTGAGTCTGGACTCTTCTGTTCTGTTGAGGGGCGCGTGCCCTCAACTAGCAGAGAAGTGACACAGAATGAGCTGGTGGGTTTCTTGTTTAGTTCTGGGAGAAATTCTCCATTATATATATTTTTTTCATTCACTCCTTTCCCCACTGTGAAGTGAGAAAAAAAATACCAGTGTTCAAATATCTTAGGTCAGTGAGAATTCTGTTCTAAGGAGTGTGGTTGGGCATCGGTGCTTATAGAGGGCTACTCAATGATTCATTCACTTGACAAATATTTATTGAGCATCTAACATGACCCTGACACTTATGGATATGGTAGTGAACACAGCAGACAGAGTCCTTGTTTGGGGGGTCTATTCTGTTCTTGAGGGTGAGAACTGATGGGAAAAACAACAGACAGAAAACTCATTACCTATATGAGATATCAACTGGCTCCCTCCTTACAGCAGGCACACTAGAAAGGTGCAGCCTCTTTACTGTGTCTAGAATGTGCCAAGACCATCAACTAGTCTGTGGTGGTTTGAATATGCTTGGCCCAGGGAATGGCACCATGGATGGCCTTGTTGGAGGAAGTGTATCACTGGAAGTAAGTCTTCTGGTTCCCTTTGGAACAAGATGAAGATCACCTGGGTCCTTCATCAGTGCCATGCCTGCCTGGACACTGCCGTGCTTCCTGCCTTGATGATGACAGACTGAACCTCTGAATCTGTAGCCTCAATTAAATGTTTTCCTTTGTAAGAGTTGCCTTGGCTGTGGTGTCTCTTCACAACAATGAAAACCCTAACTAAGCCACAGTCTTGGTGTTTCTGCCTATCTCTTCCCTCCAGCTAGCTAGCTTTGTATCCAGATATTCATGGGCTTCCTCCTTCTCCTTCAAAAATCAGATGAGCTGTCACCTCTCTATGGGGCTTTCCTGATCATCCTATGTAAACACGTCTCCCTCCCCACCTACTCTTTGCTGTTTCATTGTCTTTGTATTTCTTATGCACTGAACTGATACAGTGCCTTTTTCTTTGAGTCTCTTCTGCATTGAGAAGTGGTGCCTCTCAGATACAGTGGTCCCTCAGCATCCTCCATGAACTGTTTCTAACATCAAGAGCCACTGAGGCTCAATTCACATTCAAAAACTGGTATAAAGTCTGCATTTACTCTCTAGTCATTTACTATTTCTAATACCATCACGGAAATTCTGTGTAAATAGTTGTCAAAGTGGGGAAAAATCTCCATACATGTTCAGTGTAGATGCCACCACTATAGACCCATCTACATTTTGACCTACATTTAATTACATCTGAGGATACGGAACATGTACAGAAGGCTAGTTGTATCAAATTCTGGTTTCTACATCTAGAATGTAGGATTCATAACGTAGGAGTCAAGTGTTATCCGTTTGCTCACTTTCAAAGCTCATATGTTTAAAACAGTGCTGTTAGAAACATCTATTAACCCACAGGCCCAGCAAGAAAGTGCAGAGGGCTACCCTGTGGCAGCTTGGCTCCTACAGTGTTCCCTGGTGACCTGGCTCTGGCATTTACATCTTGACCCTAGGCTGGTCTACTGCTCATCTTTGGTGAACAGAATCCAACATAGCTGAAGTTGCATGGCTTCCACTGGTGTCACATAAATAAGATGTAGATTCAACCTTGGTTTGTAAGACATATGGTTCCAAAAAGTCAAAAAGCAAAACAAAACAAAGTAACAACAAATCTCCAAGTGTACCAAGATTTCAATGTTATTTATAAGGAAGCCACAGCTAGTCCGCTCAGTGGAATATCTCACAGGGAGACTGGAATGTCCTACTGGCCCTCAGCCCAGCTGGCCTGTCCATCTAAAGAGCCAGTTCTTCCAATGAAAATGCATCTTGCATATCAGCTTGATGAGTCTTCTAATGATTCCATCCATAGATTCCTTGTCACTGAACCCAAATGAGTGACACACATCCAGCTGAGCATAGTCAAATCATATAACTATAAGAGATAGTAATAAATTACTCTTGGAAATCCCTACAGTTTTGGATGATTTGTTATAAAACAACTGAAATCTTCAAATACAGCCACCAAAATAGTTCTAAATTCAAACATTTCTTTCTCTACAAATACAGCTATTTTTAGTTAAATTTTTATCTTTTCAAGGACTTCATACTTGAGTATTATACTTAAACCATTCCCACTCTGCTTCTTCCTGCCCCTCCGGTTCCTCCTGTCTACCCACTTGCTCTCAAATTCATAACCTCTTCTTTAATGCTTATTGTTACACAGACATGCACTCACACACACACACACAAATTACTGAGGCCATTTATGCTGCTTGTGCTTGTATACACATGTGTTTAGGGGTGGTCACTTGGGATTAGATATCCTATAAAGGCAATTAATTATTCCTCAAGACTACTGATTCTCTCTGAGCAGCCACTGATTTTCTGAAGCTCCTCATCTATGCATGGGAAATTTCTTCCATCCACATTGACATATTGTGGCAGCTTGAAGAGGAATAGCCCCCATAGACTAATAGTTGGAATGCTTGGTCAATAGCAAGTGGCACTATTAGAAGGTATGGCCTTCTTAGAGTAGGTGTGGCTTTGTTGGAGGACGTATGTCACTGGGGGTGGACTTTGAGGTTTCAGATGCTCAAGACAAGCCCAATGTCTCTCTTTCCTGATGCCCTTGAATCCAGATGTAAAACTCTCAGCTCCTTCTCCCACATCATGTCTGCCTACCTGCCACCATGCTTCCCATCATAATGTTAATGGATCAAACCTCTGAACCTATAAGCCAGCCCTGGTTAGATGTTTTCCTTTATAACAGCTGCCATGGTCATGGTGTCTCTTCAGAGCAATAGAAACACTGACTAAGACACATGTCAACTGAAGTTATCATTATGCAAGATTTGTTCAAGCAACTATATTGTTGAGATTTCATGGGTGCAGCTTTCCTGTCATGCATAGAAGACACTGTTACACAGGAGACATCTTGGTCCTCTGGTACCTACAACCTTTCTGCTTCTTCTTCTACAACATTCCCTGAGCCATAGATGCAGGGGCTGCACAGTAGGCATACCAGTGTGGGATGGGCACCCTGTGGCCACTTATTCTCTGCATTTAAACAAGTTGTTTCACAAATATATTGTAGTGGGTCCCTACTGGGACTTTCCTTCAACACACTCCAGCATGCCATCTATTCTTTGCCACCAAGAAAATGTGTTTTGCATTATTCGGACTTCTATAATCCTACAAGAACCACCCTCTCCCCCCTGAAAAGCTAGAAAACTGAGTCTTCATCTCCTAGGGAGCACTGTTTTGTTGTTGTTGTTGTTGTTGTTGTTGTCTCTAAGGGCCACTAAGCTCCCTGAAGATCAGACTCATTTATTTTATAAAAGTGATGGAGGTTTGATTTTTAAAGTTTGTTTAGTGTGTAGTAGGCAACGGTTTCCCATTTCCCTCCAGTAAGAATGAAGACAAAGTACAAATATGTGAAACAGGTCCCAGAAAAGAATCTAACTGACGCAGAAGCACCTACACCGACATAGTGTTAAGAAGTTGGCACTGAACAAGATGGAGTGCATGCCTGGTACTGGTAACTGGGCCAGCAACCTATGACTATCTAGGTCATAGGCCCTTGGGATAAACTTAATACGACTACTGTTCTAGACGGGCATAGTAACAAACTTCTCCCTAAGTTCTTGTCTTCATACCCCTAGATAAGTGCATCTCTCAATCCCCACCTGAGAAGCTTCTTTTTTCAATAGATGGCAATTAATGCAGAGGCTCAAAGCTGGTCGACATACCAAGAATAAGAAACTATGGAGTTCTCAGTTCTGATGGTACATCCATATCACATCCCCAGAGCTCAGAGATCACAGTGACAGAAAGAGTCAGAGTAGTGGGCTGGAAGCAAAGCAGTATTTGATTGACATGATGGAGCAGTTGCACACACGAATTCACAGCAGCTGGGACTGCTGCATGTGTGAGACTTGTACAAGATCAAGCCAGAGAAAATCCCAGCATGGACCAGGGAAGGACCAGGGATGACATTCCACCTATAGTTGAGGAGTTATTGGCAACTGCTGGTTGCTGGGGAAAGATCAGTTTCCTTTAGGAATACATCCTCTGAGAGGATACCCATGCTCCAGTAGATGGCTCTACACCATGCACACCATAGATTCATAGGGTTTTTAAAAATCATACACATTAAGTTGGAAAGGAACAATGGAGGGAGCTAGGAAGAGCTGCTGGGGGGTGGAATGAGAATAAATTTAATCAAAACACATTATAGGCATCTATGAAACTCTCAATATATACTTTACCTCTACCTCTACCTCTACCTCTACCTCTACCTCTACCTCTACCTATACCTATACCTATACCTAAACCTGACCTGTACTTGTACCTATACCTACCTATACCTATACCTACAGCTACACCTATACCTACCTATGCCTATACATATATATATATATATATATATATATATATATATATATATATATACATTAGAAAATAAGAAAAGAAGTTGGCAAGACGTAAGACCATCTTTAGAAGACCTAAGTTTAAATATCAGGTTCTCCCATTACTAGACCTAAGATCCTGGATTCGATCAGAAAGCCAGAGAGGATGACCTTAGATACCTTCCATCTCACAAGTCATAACATTTGCCATTTAGAAGATGGGCATGTGTTTTAAAATATGGTATGGATTTTAATGTATTGTTTATGTGGCATGCCGGCTTCTCACTACTGTAACAAAGTAACCGAGATGACCAACTTACAGAAAAGGAAAGATGAATTTTGGTTCACAGTATTGAAGATGTCAGGTCACGATCAGTTGTACTGATCATTCATTATTTTGGAGGTTGCTAAGAGGAAGTGTAGTGTGGTGAGAGAGTATGTCAGAGAAAGCTGCTAACCTTGAGGTAGCTGGAAAACAAAAGAAAGTAGGAGGAGCCCCGTCACAATATTCTTGAGAATAGGCTCCCTGTGACCTAATTTCATCCCATTAGGTCCCATGCCTAAGGATTTACCCCCTCTACAGTCCTGGCATGATCCAGCACTGTGCTTTTAACATATGGGCTCGGGAGGAACACTCACCTAAGCTGTATCATGTGGCGCTGTTGTTTCATTCTTGAGGAGTACTGAAAGGAGGGCAAAGATTACTTCAGTTGGTACAGAGCTTTCCTGGCACGCAAAAAGCTCTGGAGTCCAGCCTTCAACATCACACCCAAGCCAGATATGGGGAGAGTTCAAGGCTAGCTGAGGTCTAGATCCTGCCTTAAAAAAAATAAGTAATGTAAACTCTTAAGAACTTAAAGAACATTGACATGAGGAAGATTTTGCATTGCCTCTTCTGTTCCCATGGAAGCAGATGGATGCTGGTGGTATGGAACTACCTCTGGCCCCAGGGTTTACACCACTCTGCCCTTTCCTCTCAACACAGATAGTAAATGTGGTTCTTGTTTCATCTCTAGGCAGAAAACACGAGTGGGTCAGCGTCCCAGTGTCTACTATTATCTGGGTTGGGAAATACTGGTTGAAAATCATTCTTTTGTTTTGATTTCATTATATTTCATTTTTTTCTTTTTTTAGGGAGAAAGGGGTTTATTTGGCTTACACTTCCACATCACTGTTGATCACTGAAGGAAGTTAGGACGGGAGCTCCAACAGGGCAGGAATCTGGAGGCAGGAGCTGATGCAGAGGCCATAGAGGGGTGCTGCTTACTGGCTTGCTTCCCCTGGCTTGCTCAGCTGGCTTTCTTACAGAACCCAGGAACACCAGCCCTAAGGGGGCTCCACCCCATGTCTTGTTATTATAAAGCTCCACAGCAGGTGCTTCCATGGCTTACAATATACTCTTCTACTGTGAAGATTATGTCCATCAGACTTTCCTATTTAGCATGAAGTGTGACTAGCCTCCAGTAATACTTCTCAACCTTGATTCTTACAGCTTTTCTTTAAGTCTGAGAATGAAGCTCTCTAGTATTTCTTCACGGCTTTTGTTTTTTTTCTCAACTCCACCAAAGTCTTCCCATCCCCTACTTCCAATAACTGACTGAAACTGAAAACAGGACTGGGCTGATAAGTGTGTCTGGGATAGTTTGATCATGGGGAAGTTATTAAAGAGCCTCCAGTTTTCCTCTTGAAAAAAATCACAAGCGTCTTCCAAAATGTATCACCAGCCCATGAGTGACCTTACCAGCCTACGAAGCCAGCTAATGCATAGTCATATTGACTAATAAATGTACACCCTGTCCCATACTGTGAATTAGGTAACCATCTGGTCGCATATGGCAACCACATCGTGACTCTAATTTCCTAACTCATTCTTTGACCTCTGCCCTTGGGTTTGTGACAGAAGTGCAGGATATCTAACCAATCTAAATGAAGGTCAGCATTTGACCAATATTCTAAATGATTTGAGCCATCTGCCTCCAGGAAAAGATGGGGAGTTCAGATTTTCTACCAAAGTTATTTCAGTAACTAGGAAAGCTATGGTTAGAATTCTTCTTTGATATTAGAAAAGAATTTAGATTTCCAGAAGCCCGAAAGAAGAAAAGTAATGCCTATCATATCAGCTCAAAGTCAAAGAGCAAAGTAAAAAAAAAAAAAATCACATCTTAAGCCACATCTTCTATCTCTCTACTATTGCTTGACTGCTGCTATGTTTTCTATACTGTGCTTGATTTTATTGTACAGTAATTCAGTGAGAACCCTTATTCACTGGTGGGGGAAGTGCAAATTAATATAGCCATTGTGGGAAATCAGTTCAAAGATTACCCACCCCCCCAAAATTAGAAATAGAACTACCATATGACCACTATTGCAGTCCTGGGGATATGTCCACATAGTGCCATCCCTACCACAGAGACATTCGCATCTCCCTGATAATTGCTGCCATATTTGCTGTAGCAAAGAATTGGAATCAACCTCATTGTCATTAATGGATTATAAAAATTATACACAGCCGGGAGTGATGGCTCACGCCTGCAATCCCAGAACTTGGGAGGCAGAGGCAGGGGGATTTCTAAGTTCGAGGCCAGCCTGGTTTACAGAGTGAGTTTCAGGACAGCCAGGATCACACAGAGAAACTCTGTCTCGAAAAACCAAAAATAAACGGAAAAAAAAACCAAAAACTACACACACACACACACACACACACACACACACACACACACACGCACACTACTCAGTTCTAAAGGAAAATAAAGTTTAAAAATTGTAGAAAAATAGATGGACTTGGAATGTACAATATTAAGCAAAGATATACAAGCTGTGGAATTCAGTGAATAGGTAAATATGTAAACAAATGTGCATGTGGATACAGGACAACACGAAAAGAGAACAAGGAAGTCCACATAGAGAGATGTGGAAAGACTGAGCACGGGAGAAAGAACACAAAAAAGAAGGAGTTACGTGTTTTCTAGCTCTGTCGGGAGTCTTTTTGGTTTTGGTGATGGATAAGTGCATAAAACATATTGCATACTAAAAGTGTAAAATTGAATATGGAGTTTCAGCTATTCTGTTCTAAATGCCAATTCTTTTTTCAAGCCAAGGTTTCTTTGTGTAGCCCTGGCTGTCCTGGAACTTGCTCTGTAGACCAGGCTGGCCTTGAACTCACAGAGATCTGTCTGCCTCTGCCTCCTGAGTACTGGGAGTAAAGGCATGGATCACTAACACCCGGCTAGAATGCCACTTCTAACTGCCGTGAAGTTTACTGAGTTGTATAGAGTTTGGTTCTGGTTACTTTTTGTGTGTGATGTTATTTACTTGCAATTTTTATAATAGAGTTTATAAGATTAAAGTCAGTAGCTGGAAGAATAAGCAATTAGTTGCTGTGTGATGTAATTAAAAACTCTGCAAGTAAAGTAATTCAGGTTACTTACTTCTTTTGGTACTTTAACCACAATCCACCTCTATGATCTCCTCCAGTTCTGCCTCATTTATAGAAGTTCTAGTCAGAGATACTGAAGAATGAGTATTTTAGCGCTCTTTAACCTAGCTGTAAGGGTTACCCTGAATACTCACCTACTCAAGCATCAAAACAGCCTCATCATGGCTTTGCAGAAACACAGAACACCACGTGACCCAGCAAGTCTACTTTCTGATAAGCTTACAAAGGAATGGAAGCAGGGAGTTGAACAAACATTTGGACACCAGTTCATAGCAGCATCATTCAGAACAGCGGAAGGTGAGGCGCCCCCAAATGTCCATCCGTGGATAAATAAAAACCCAACATCTACTATGGAAAATGTATGCGTGGTAATAGAACATTATTCAGCCAAACCACACCCAGGCAAGATTGCTAAGGAAGTTTCAATGATTGTTTTCCTGCCTCTCCCATCTCTTTCCCACTGAAGAACTAGAAGGGATTAGCTTGGTGAATATTTATTCCCTTTGTTCCTACATGACAAACTGAGGGGCTCTATTGTTAGCACGAAGAGGCGGTCTTCAGTGAGACAAGGCTCTGTGTGCAAAACTTAGGCGAGGAAGTGGCCCGCTCTTTAGGGCACTGGTGTGAGCCACCACCATACAATGCGGTCCACTTCCTGCACCGCAGCTTGCGGCTACCCCGCTTACTCCCCCCACCCTACCCCCGCCCCTATTACCCGCTGGGTTGGAGAGAAAGAGAGAGAGGACCTAGAATAGCAGGCGGCTACTGTGCTGTGTCTTGTTAGGCAAATGTTTCAACTGCTTGGCCAATTAGCGTCCTCTCCTAGAAAGACGGGTTCAACAGGTTTCCATTTGCTCCTCCTCTGTTTCCTGGGTTGGGGAGAAGGGCTGTCACTTTGCTTCGACCCTCCCCTTCCCACCCTCTGGGCTCTCCCAGCCTAGCTCGGACCAATCGCGCCGGCTCCAACGTGTCCATGTTGGCGGACCGGGAGCACCGCCGCCTGGATGCGCAGCGCTAAGGTGCGGGAGAGCCGGGAGCCGGGAGCCCCGAATAGTGAGCCAAATCCTGGGGTACGCCCGGGACGCGGCCCCGATGACCGAGCTCCAGCAAGAGGTGGAGGACGCCAAGGCAGCCAAAGTGCTCACCAAGAGAGAAAGCAAAGTTGGCCTGGCCCAGTAAGTGACCTCTACTGGACGCGACGCGCCCGAATTGTTAGACCGAATGGGAAAGGCTTTTTGAACTTCTGTAGAGGCAGCTCTTATATGTCTGTCTGTCTCTGTCTCTGTCTCTGTCTCTGCCTCTGCCTCTGCCTCTGCCTCTGCCTCTGCCTCTGCCTCTGCCTCTGCCTCTGCCTCTCTCTTTCTGTGTCTGTGTGTCCGTCCGTCCGTCCGTCTGTCCCTCCCTCTCTTCCCTCATCTCCAGCTTTTTCTTTCCCGCTCTCCCTTCCTGTCTCCTCCCTTCCTCTCCTCACTGAAGAATGCATTGTCTATCCGGCAATCCAGTGGTGATGAGAATTATTGGATCCGAAATTATAGTTGATATTTTCTGATTCCCCAAGGAGATTTAGGGAAACTCCTCAAATCTTGGAGCCATGTCAAAAGTTCTTGCTTAAACTCCCTTCAGTCCTTCTATTTCTGAATGATGTCTAGAGAGATCCAGGCGTCTTTGGTTATTGGTTGTCATCTGTTGATCACTTTCACAATAATGTGTATTTTATTTGATTCAGAGCTCCTGGTTGGCTCTCCTCATTCTTCCTCACTGTTCCCTCAAAGTCTGTGCCCTTACACACACACACACACACACACACACACACACGCCACTACCATATGGCTGTGTCTGTTCTCTTAAAACACATTAGATTTGCACATTATCTGACCTATAAAATCTTCAAACCGAAAACACATTTTCCCGTCACAAGTATTTACATCCTATAAGGACACTTGAGCACTTGTTTAGTAGCCAGGGTATGGTTTTTCAACAATTGCTATTATTGTTCCTCTTTTTAAAAGCAAAAAAAAAAAAACCCCTTTGACTATTTGCTGATTTGCTCTGTCACCACATCACTGGAACATTAACCCATGGCACAATCAATATCTAAATAAGCCTGGTGTTATTTCATACTATTAAGTCATTAGGGAGCCTACAATGCTTTATTGATACTACTGTCAATGGCAGTTTCTAATAGTGAAGACTCGGTCTCTGTTACCATTATTTCATACTTCAGGTGTTTTGTTGTTGTTTTGTTTGTGGGTCACAGTTTTGTTCCGAGGATTGCACACATGACTGCAGACTCTAGATCAGCATTTCTCCTTTAGGGGTCCAAGGACCCGATCACAGAAGTGGCCTAAAACAGTGGGAAAACACAGATATTTACATTCCAGTTCTATTTTTGTTGTTGTTGTTGTTGTTGTTTTTTGAGACAGGGTTTCTCTGTATAGCCCTGACTGCCTTGGACCTCACTCTGTAGACCAGGCTGGCCTCGAACTCAGAAATCCGCCTGACTCTGCCTCCCAAGTGCTGGGATTACAGGCATGCACTGCCACTGCCCGGCCATTCCAATTCTTAACAGTAACAAAATTACAGTTAAGAGGTAGCAACAAAATAATTTTATATTTGGGTTCACCCCAAAATGAGAAACTGTATTAAAGGGTCACAGCATTAGGACGGTTGAGAATCACTACTCTAGAATCTGTCAATTGAATTTACACAGAAATTTAGGAAGAAGATACTTCAGGTGCTTTAATCTGTGCTTTCAAGGCTGTGACCTTCTGCCAGCTCTTGGCAGTCCAGTGCCCAGCATCTTAAGCTAGCATTCCACATCCTTCACTCGGTCTTAGCAAAAGGTGGAGAAGTGGTATATTTTCCACTCATTATGATGAAGGGAAAATGTTGCCAGAAGTAAAACTCTCATAAAACTTTTTTTCTTACCCTCAATAAAATCCAACTGTATTATAATAATTTGGATCTATGACAGGGCATGATGGCGCATGACTTCCATCCTAGCAGCTGGGAGGCAGAAGCAGGAGACTCTTCATCAGTTTGCTCTCCATAGCAAGTTCCACAACAGCCAGGGTTACATAGAAAAACTCTGGCTTCAAAAGAAAGAAAAGAAAAGAAACCTAACTAAATAACTAGACAGATAACTCAGAACAGAGCTAAGAAAAAGATGCACTATTAATAATACATGTTCCCTTTGCGCTTCGTCTTCTTTCCACATACCCTCTTTCTCTGAAGACAACTCAGTATGGACAGTCCTTTTACCATGTTAGAGATATCGTCTGGGGCTGGAGCCCTGACGGTCAAAAACAGAACTAGAGAGTCAGGGTCTTGAAACTTGTAGTCTAAGACTCACCCAAGGGAGTCTACTTCCAGTGACACAAACAAGGATGACTTCAAGTCTACTGAACAGCTGCCAAGCTTTGGAACCTTTTCATCCTAGGTGTCTAGATCCTCAGATAAGGCCATGATGCTTTGGATTGTTTGAAAACTCTATGATAGCACTGATCCAAGTTTTGTTCATTAAAAGCTTAGACATTAGCGAAACACTGAGCACACTGAAGTTCATAGCTCTGATGCATTCTTTCATTTGGAATCATTCGTTTCACAAATTAGTTTCAATTCAACAAACACTGTGGTACCCACTTGTACAATCATGGCGGTCCGTTCAAGGATAAATGTGGTTTTGTATCTGTTCTTCTGAAACTGGAAAGAACTGTGGGATGGGCTAGGCACAAATGTGCCCATTGCCACATTAAGATACTGTAAAAAGTTTGTTCTCTAACAGAATCTTCCCTGTGATTAAGATATTTGCCTATTGCCGTATTTTGTAAACTGTTGCAAATTTTGCTAACTTATTTTTCCCTACTAGGAAGCATTGTCTAAACCTGCCAAAGTCACATTCGCTCCTGTCTACTTTTTCTTTTGAGCTCTTCAACTCTTGTTCCGGTTTCAGGATAAGAGTTGCTTAAAAAGGGAATGCTATTGTAAGTGTACCAGTGTGATAAACATCACATGGAATCTGTTGCAGGATTTTCCCTGTCCAACCACATTAGAGAAGTGGGAGGCTTGTGATTTGACAGGGGAAAAGGGAGGCGGAGCTAAGGGTTACAGAGACAACCTCTCAGAGTAGAAAAAGCCAAGATGGAGGCAGATGGACAGGAAGAAGATCCTGATCCCACATGGTTTTAACAGCCACAAGTAGTTATGATTTCACAAGGTTAGAAATATTGGGATAAAGCTTTTATCATTATCAATTGGCACTCATATTGTTGTAATTGGCATTTTGTAAATTGTGGTATTATTGATACATAAATCTGATTGGTCAATTAAGCTTTAAGGGTGTGTGGGCATTGAGTGTAGTGAAAGGAACTCATGGGGTTGGGGTGGGGGGCACCAGAGAGATGGCCCAGTGGGCACGTTAATATTTCCAGGACAGGAATCTTTTTAGCTTGCCAAATGTTTATGCTTACATCTGTGGGTTTCCTGGTGTCTCAGTAAACATCCATCAGAATGGGACTATTACTGCAACCACCTTGTGACCCAGAACCTAGCCTCCTTGTAATAAGAGTTGGCACTGAGAATGCTTGCTATGTGAGAGGGAAGATGCTTTCGTTTCATTCATTCGTTTGCACAGAGGAGGAGACAGGCAGCATTGACACTCCACTTTACAAATAAAAGTACTGAAGCTCTGAGAAGCTCAGCAGGATTAATACAACAGCAGACTCAGAGTCAAGCCAATATCGTCTCACTCGAGATATAAACACTGGATGGTGATTTATCCCTGGTCCTTGCTCCAGAATTTACACACCAGAGTGGCTCTCCATGCCTACTCTAAAACAGCATCTTCTGCCAGTGTTTGAGGTCCTTCTAGTCCTGGACACATACAGACCATTGCAACCTCCTTTCCTAGTACTAGTCACCATGTACATCATTTATAGTGAGGCCAGCAGGCCTTATTAAAGAGGTAACATGTAGCACCCCCATGTTCATCCCAGTATTATTCATAACAGCAAAGCTATAAAAATCAGCCTTTACCCATGAATGAATGAAGAGTTAAAATGTAATCCATATGCACAGTACAGAACATGGCATGGGAGATGCCATTTGGCTTTAAGGGGGAAAGGAAATCCTGTGATTTGGGACATGAATAAACCAAGAAGACATTAGGTGGAGTGAAACAAGTCAAACTCCAAACTCCAGATGACAAATACTGCATGACGTCATAGAAGCAGGATGATAGTTACCGGAGGATGGAGTGGGACGGGAGTGCTCAGACCACAGAGGTTGAGGGCTGACGACAAGATGGCTCAGGGTGTGGAGTCAGCAGACAAGCTTGGTTTGATTCCTGGGTCCCACATAGCAGAACGAGATGACTGACTCCCAGAAGGTGTCCTCTGGCCTCAATACATGTATGTGGTGTACACCACACACATTCACACACACACACACACACACACACACAAAGTATAACTTGTAATAAAGAGGACAACATTTCAGATAGATGACAAGAATAAATGTGAGATATGTTGGATGGCAGGGTAACTAAATGGATGTAAATAATTGTATGTCTCAAAGTAAGACAATATCAAATGGCTCCTTAAAAAAAACGATAGGTAAGTGAGATGCTGAATTAGTTAATAAATAAAACACATTCCATGTTTTATACAAGTGTATGTATATATGTGTATATATATATATTCCATAAATATATGTAGTGATAATTAGTCATTTTAAAATATTGATTAAGGAGGCTGGAGAGATAGCTCAGTGGTTAAGAGCATTGGCTCTTGCAGAGAACTGAGGTTTGGTTCCCAGCACCTGCGTGGTACCTTACAACCATAACTCCAGTCCCAAGGGGTCTGATGCCCTCTCTGGCCTCCACAGCCACCTGATGTATACGTAGTACACTTTCATACATGCAAGCAAAACACTCATACTCATAAAATAAAAACAAATACTTTTAAACTATTAATTAAAGACCAGGGATAATGTTAGCTCAGCAGAAGGCTGCTTGAATAGCCTATTTGAGGCCCAGCTAGAAATAATTAGAGAAATTGAATTTTGAAATTTTTTTTCATAAAACTAAAAGAGATATACAGAAGAAATAGGAGTTGGGGTATCTCCATCTGGGTCCCTCTCCTCACCTCTGCTTCTTTATTTAGTTTTTTTTTTCCTCTTCCTTCTCTTTTTATCTCTAGAAATCAACTCAAAATTTTCTTCACTTACAACTTTGGGCCTTCAGAGGCCAAAGAGGACATCAGACTCCCTGGAAATGGAGTTACAGATGGTTGTGAGCTACTAGATGGTGCTAGTAATTAATCCCAGGTCCTCTGGAAAAGCAGCAAGTGTGTGTGTGTGTGTGTGTGTGTGTGTGTGTGAGAGAGAGAGAGAGAGAGAGAGAGAGAGAGAGAGAGAGAGAGACAGAGAGACAGAGAGACAGAGAGAGACAGAGACAGAGAGACAGAGAGAGAGAGACATATTGAGGCTGGAGGAAAACCTTCCAGAGTTTCTCTGTCCACCTTTATTTATTTGGATCCCGGGAATCAACAAGATCCTGAGACTTGACACTGACCTTTACCCTCTGGGCTATCTCGTGGGCTCAGTTAAGCTTTTTAAAGTTACCTAAGATAATGCTTGGGTGTGGCACATTGGTGTACTTGACCGTCAATGTAAAAATTCCGAGGAAGTAGTCTCGAATTGGAAACCTGAGAGGAAGAAAGCAGTCCTAACCAAATTACACTTGGCTTCTCTCGTGCTTGATCTCGAACTTTGAAAGTTCCCACTCAGTGCAAGAGCCTTCTGTCCATATGCATGTGCATTTTGTATGTCTGTCTGTCTGTGTGTGTGTGTGTCTGTCTGTGCTCATCTCTCAAATTTGATACCCCTCAGTTCAGTGGCTAGTATAAACAGTGGAGTAAGAATTAAACATTAGAGCATATTAAAAAGTGCAAAGAGTATGTTCCCATCGGTGGTGGAGGTGTCGAAATAATAAAGATACAAATGTTTTGGTTTGAAAGTGTTTGAAAACATCTGTAATGAACCAAACCAGCTCTATGACCAGGTTAGAATAGCAAGAAATTGCGGGTTTATCCAGACGGTGCAAAAAGTAGTTAGGGACTCGAGCTCCAGGGAACCGGGGTTGGGATATGGGTCGTCCTGCCTCCTGGAGCCTGGCTCTTTACACTGTGGGGTGATGGACATACGGAACATAATACGGAACATAATACTGAAAGCAGGAGTCAAAAAAAAACAAAATAGGCAACGGTCACGGGTTTCTGAAAGAAGTGGCCAGAGTTATTTCAAAAATCAAACACATAATGAACCTGAGGAGCTCCTCGCTGTGTTACAGTGTGGGCTTCTGTGCTGCTCTCGTTCTGAACACAAAGGACACAGGCTTTGTAGCGTACGTGTTGGTCTCACCACACAATACCTACGACCACTGCCAGAAGCACCAGCTCAGATCCGAGACTAGTATCTGCTATGAAGTGTGGTGTTTTCACTGCACGAAGTTTCCTGCTCTTAAAGGAACATAATGGTTCAATTATTAAAAACAGAGACTTTTTCATATTTTCCTATCATTGTTGCCTGGCATGTATCACATCAATACATCAATACATTGGATTGTAAATGCTAGAATGTTTGATTTTTAAATTGTTGACTTGAGTTTCACTTTAAAAAAAACAAAAACAACAACAACAAAACCCAATATATTAACGAGCTGGGGAGATGGCCCAGGGGTCAAGGCTGCTCTCTCGGAGGGCTGGTGTTTGATTCCCAGCACCCACATAGTTGCTTATAGCCATCTGTAGCTTCAATTCCAGGGGGATCTGACACCCTCTTCTGGCTTCTAAGGATAATGCATGTTAAGCAAAATTTGGTTCAAGATTGTTTCCAACAATGTCTGAAATGCTCCCCTACATAACATACTTCTGCCGAATTCATGCCAAGGAGCACACTCCACATTGATGATTATTACATCAAAATGTCTGTTAACTCCGAAAGATGTTCCTTGACTTGTAGTATTAATGTCACATATTCGACAGAAATTTAATTCTTTATATTAAAACTATAAAGCACATTCACCATTAAGAAATAGTAAAATTATAACAAAATTGTCTTAAAAATACATTTCCTATACTTTAGGATCAATAACTGTTTTATTTGTAGGCCTATTTTATATACTTTTATACCCTGGGTAGTGTTTCTTGCTGGGAGAAGGAGATGAAGACAAAGGATTGTTACTTCAATTAGGCTCAGAGCCTAACAAGCGAGGCTCAGCCAGCCCTCCTTGATAAGCCAGGCTGATCGTGAAAAGCCAAGGAAGGGAGATTTGCCCCAGTGGGAAGAAAGATAAAAGGACCTCAGCTTTCCCCCAAGGTCACTTTCCTATCCTAGCAAGAGGTTCAGAGTTCTGCATAACTGAACTATCTGAGTCAAAGTAGGACCCTACTCATCACTGACCCCTAAGGGCTCTCCATTTTCTTCTCCATGCTGATCTGAAAACTACACATCTTTCTGAGAGACAAGATCCCCTCATGGCTGCCCTGGGGCTCAAAACATTTCTGCCAGCGTGAGATTCCAGGGAAATTCCATCTCTTGAGCTCTGTTATTTTAGTAGTCTGTCAGCCAAAGTGAGGGTGGGTGAGTTTGTATTACAGCTTGTTCCTGTCAGGACTGTCAGGATCTTGAACAGGAGACATTAAGAAGCCCAATTTCACAAGAAAGGCCCTGGCAAAGTGCTGAGTGCTGAGTCTTGGTTTCGTCACCTGCATTGTATTAACGCGTTTTAAAGTTTAAATGGATTGTAACTGCACTTGGCCCAGGGCTGATACTGCCCACTGGTTCATAAACTGTAGCTTTGCTGATCTTTGCTAAGAATCTGGGACTTACTGTGGGGAGAGGATGGGGAAAAGATGGGGTAACACGTAGTAAGTAAATTGTCAAAAGTCGGAAGGTTTAAATTCTCCCAGTAGCATACTTGAAGCTTTTCAGTTTTGCATTTTCTACACAGAAATGCACATATGCTGTGTTCGTGACACCCAACTTCGTTCAGCATTAAGACTTGATTTTTATGACACCAGTTGCCCGGTGCTCTTCTCCAGACACCTGATCTTCGCACCGTGATTTTAGTTGAGCCTTCCTCTCGTGAATCCTGCTAAGTTTTCTGCTTGTCTTAAATCCAACAGAAGGTGCTCCTTCCGTTTGATCCATTTGCATAACTTCAGATATGTCATACTTCTTCTAACAGGATAAAGCAAATGTTTTTAGTCTACTGTCATCTAAGGCTCAGAATCAAGTGTTTTGTTTCGTATTCCTTAGAATGTTGAATTTCAAATGGACTTAACAGTCTTGCGTTTGCATTCATGGGAGCACATTTGGAGAAGTGGACTGTTAGGTGATTCTACCTTGGAGGAAATATCAGAGACTGTACTTACACCAGACCGCTGCACACTAGCGCCATCTTGTAATGGTCTAACCTGTTGCCCCTCCAGGCCTTGGTGAAAGAAACAGTAAGAGATTAAATTCAGCATTAAAGCGATGTAATCAAGAGACTCGTTCAACAAGTCCCTTGACTTGAAAATGTAACCTGACATCTTGTCAGTAATCTTTTTTTTTTTAATAAAGAGTAAATTTGGAAAGAATAAAGGGCATGACAGTAAATATTTTTTAAAACTTTGTTTTCACTATAAAATAGTATATATACATTATAATAGTATTGCTCTGTTTTTATACAGTTGGCCCTACAATTAGTTTCTTTGCACCAACATCATCATAAACATATAACATATCATGAATTATTTTAATTATTCAGTAGGAATTATTCTAATTCATTATAGCATTTTCCTCTTTTTCCATTTTCATGTGTATGTTGGGTGTGTTTGGGTCTGTGTGTGTGTGTATGTGTATGCTTATTTTCAGGTGTGTGGAGAACCAAGAGTGCGTGCACACTCACATGGGTGGCCCATGCATATGGAGACCCAAAGTTGATGTCTAGAATCATCCCCAATCATTCTTCCATCTTATTTAACCGGCAGGCCCCTATGCAACCCAGAGCTTACTAATATTGCTGGTCTGTCTAGGTATCTTGCTCTAAGGATCCTGTCTCTGCCCTCTAAGGATGGACTTACAGGCTTGCTACTCTACTTTTCCAACATTTCCATGGGTTCTGAGGATCTGGACCCCAGTCCTAGTGCCTGAATGCAAGTGCTATAACCACTGAGACATCTCCAGAGCCCACCAGATCCTTAAGAGTCTTACGGGCCACTGTGATGTATGCAGTATTGCATGGACCAAAACATTGGTATGTAGCACATGACCAGATGAAAGTCTTGCACTGTGGGTTGGGGTTTCTATGACATTAAAGAGTAGTCATACAGATCTGGAGAGCAGAGCTTAGTAAGTGGCAGGCATTACTGTCCTATCCCACTCTTTCCGAGTTTCTTTGCAGCATAGCTATTTGCCTGTACAGTGACTGTACTGTTCTAACAGTAACAAAACCACCAGAATGCTACTGTTTGATGCTCTTTAGCTAGTGGTCGTTCTGAGCTCAGTGGTCAGGGGTCCCAGCTGAGCAGTTCAGCCTTCAGTTCATTCTCTTTTGTTTGGTTTTGTTTTTGAGACAGAATCTCTCTACTAGCCTTGGGTGACTTGGAACTTACTATGTAGACCAGGGCTGGCCCAACTCATTGAGATCTGCCTGCACTCTGTTCTGACAGAAGAAAAGAGAGTATTTGCCTGTTGCTGCTTTACTTGATGATATACACGGTAATTATTCATAAATCCCCTATTGGAAAACCCATAGTTGGAGCTAGGCATAATGGCATATGCCTTTAATCCCAGCACTCCAGAGGAAGAGCCAGGCAGATTTCTGTGACTTCGGGGCCAGCCTAGTCTAATGAGTTCCTATCTCAATAAAATAAGTAAATCCCTTAGTTTGATTTTTCTTGCACAAATCTGGAATGTTTCTGTAGAGGGTGGTGACTGATTTGTTTGGAGAGCCTGTGAATATTATCTGTTTTAAAGGAGTCACCAACGGAACCCAAGAACTTGACCAAGAATGCTGCAGCTTCCCAAAGTCTTTTTGAAAATTCCTCTTGCGGCATTACTTTCCAAGCCTGATTGAATAGCCACAGGGTTGGCAAGGCCTTTACTTTTGAAAAAGAATTCAAGTTTTGGAAACAGCTTGGGGTTTGTTTGAAGCCGATTTTGGTGAATAGAGTAGACAAGAATAGTTAAATGTCTTTAAACCTTTCTGTAAATAAGATCATTTTTTGATCAAATACAAGCCATGACTCTAAAAATAACAAGACAGTTTCTGACAATATTCACAACAATCTCTGCACGTCCAGATCTAGGATTACTGCTCAATGCCATAGTGAAAACTGTAAATTTTTATGATTGCTATTCAGTCCTAACATGTTTTTTATTGCTTTTGCAATACTCGGATAAGTGCTGATATGGCATTAGCATTATTTTTAGGGGCTGGGAGATGTACCCATTTGTCCAGTATCATTTTTAGGGGCTTGGTGATGTATCCATTTGTCCAGTATCCATTGTACTTGCTCTAAAAGCCATGAGAAACTTCGCGGTGGTTTGAATAAAAATGGTGCCCAGAGGCTCATAGGGAGTGGCACTATTAGGAGGTGTGGTCTTGTTGGAGAAAATGTGTCTCTGGAGATGGGCTTTGAAGTTTCAGATGCTCAAGGCAAGCCCAGTGCTGTTCTCCCTTCCTGTTGCATGCCCATCCAGATGTAGAACTGGCAGCTCCATCTCTAGCATCATGTCTGCCTGCATGCCACCATGTTTCCCAACATGATGATAATGGACTCAACCTCTGAAACTGTAAGCCGGACCCAATTAAATGTTTGCCTTTATAAGAGTCGCTATGGTCATGGTGTCTCTTCACAACAATAGAAACCCTAAGCAAGGCAGCCTGAGTTCAGATAACCAGCACTCACATGAAAACCCAAGTGTTGCAGAGGGTACCTGTGATGCCAGTGTTGGGGAGGTAGAGACAAAGTCTCTGGAACCAGACACTAGAGCCAGTTGCTGGGCTCCAGGCTCAGGGAGGGACCTTGCTTCAAAAAATAAGGCAGGTAGAGGGCCTGGGGAGGTGGCTCAGCAGCTAAGAGAACCTGTTGCTCTAGCGGAGGACCTATGTTCAATTCCCAGCATCCAAATGGTGCCTTACAACTATCTGTAACTCCAGTTCCCCGGGATCCTACACCTTCTAATCTCTGTGGGTAACAGGCAGGCATATGATGCCCAGACATACCTGTAGGCAAAACACTCACACATGAAATAAATGACCAGAATAAGAAGAATATGATCCTTCTAAGTTCTAGGGCATGTTTTTAAAATAATTTTATGTAGATATAAATATAGATACACACACACATGTGTGCACACACACACATACACACATGAGCACATGTACATATTCTAGCACTTGGGGATGTCAGAGGAAAACTTGTGAGAATCAGTTCTCTCATTCCATCATGTGGAGCCTCGGGATTTGAACTCATGTCTTATAGGCTTGGCAGCAAGCATCTTTCCCTACTGAGCCATCTAACTATCCCCTTGAACATATATTTTTAATGTGCACTTAGGAGCGCTCTGAACAGGGAGAATGGGAAGAGGACCTGGAGCCCTGTTAGCCTGCGATCCCTTCCCTGCTTTGACCTTTGCTTCACTTCCGAGTTTGGCTCTGCAACCAATGCTCTGACACTTTAGGGGAACCATTCTCCTCTGGCCTTCAGTTTCCTCCTTTACAGAGGAATGGCCTGGCTTGTTAGAGCCTTGCCAGCGTAAGGAGTGCTGGTCTTTGAAGAAACTGGCCTACTTCTTAGAACTCTTTGGTGCCTTTGTGTAGAGAATTCTATTAGCCTAAACAAATGGGAAACTGCTTTTCAAATATGAAGAGGATCTCCTCTTTCCTGCATGATTTGGCATCTTCATTAATTCTTTTATTTCTTCCCTTAAGTAAACCCACACCTGTTTAAGGTGAGGCTGCCACTGGCACAAAGCTAGACTACCCTACACACTATAGCTGCGTATCAGCTTTCAGTTGCATTCCCGTGACCCTGGGTTGCCATGGTGTCATGGTGGAAATGCCTAAATGAGTAACATCACTTAAGCCTGAAAAACAAGTCAGGACCCAGGTCATGGTCAATAGCGCCTGGAGCGTCTCAGTACACTGAAAGTCTGACAGTAATTGTTCATTGAGTCTGATGAATACAGAACAAGGTGAAGAAGCTCTTTCCTCAGAAGTGAAGCTTGGATAATAGTATGGGTCACAGCTGTCCATTCGATAATAATGCTTGTGTTTATAGTTTACTTGTAGTCTTTAAAACGCTTGCATTTGCATCAGTAATTGAACATTTTTAAGGTACTGATATTGTCAGGAAGAATAGTATGTTATAGACATTGGGGTGTATTTGGCATAGACCCTGTCCTCAAGAATATTAAGGCAGAAATCAATATACATTTTAAAGTAAATTTGTTTTTAACATACATAAAACATATCTGTTGCAGGATAGCATGTGATAGTTCAGTATACATGTACTTTGTATAATACTAAAATCAGGTTGAATGTGGTGATCTCCAGAGCTGGGGAAATTTTTCATCTGGGATGCTTTCTTCTAGCGTTTTGAATATGTGTCTCATCATCATCATCATTATTATTATTTTTTATTATTATTATTATTATTATTATTATTATTATTATTATTATATGTAGTTGCATTAGGACACAGAACCTCTCACCCCTGTCTAGCTGTAACTTCATACTGATGGATCACCAACCTTCTCCGTCCCTCCCTCTTCCCCGGTCTTTCTTTTTTTTTAATTATTCGATGTATTCTTTATTTACATTTCAAGTGATTTTCCCTTTCCTGGATCCCCCCTCCCCAAAAGTCCCATAAGCCCTCTTCCCTCCCGCTGTTCCCCCATGCACCCCTTCCCACTTCCCTGTCCTGGTATTCCCCTACACTGCTGCACTGAGCCTTTCCAGGACCAGGGGCCACTCCTTCCTTCTTCTTGGGCATCATTTGATATGTGAATTGTGTCTTGGGTATTCCAAGTTTCTAGGCTAATATCTGTTTATCAGTGAGTGCATAGCATGAATGTTCTTTTGAGACTGGGTTACCTCACTTAGTATGATGTTCTCCAGTTCCATCCATTTGTCTAAGAATTTCATGAATTCATTGTTTCTAATGGCTGAATAGTACTCCGTTGTGTAGATATACTTCCCCAGTCTTTCTAATCTCTGGTAACTGCCACTATTCTCTCAGGTTCTTTGATGAACTTTTTAGATGTGACCTGAGTTAAGTATTGTGCTGTTTGTCTTTCTTCACATAAAGGTCTCCAGTGCTAATCCATGTTGTTGTAATGACAGAATTTCATTCTTCTTATGGTTGAAGAATTGTATCATATACACACACACACACACACACACACACACATATATATATATATATATATATATATATATATATAGAGAGAGAGAGAGAGAGAGAGAGAGAGAGAGAACATAGTACCTCATAAAAGGGTGATGGATTGGAATGATGGAGGAAAGAAGACTCTTCCCAAAGGAGGGTAGAATGGATGATTATACTTTTATATTATTCCACAAAGCATAGAAAGTAAAGATTGAGTTCCTATTTATAAAAATTGAGGTTGTGATAGATATTAGAGTTAGAAGGTAGATTTGGGATTTGTTAACCTGCAGGTGATAGCTAAAATCAGGTTGGAATTTTTGAATGAAGAGTAGGAACTAGAAAAAAGGAGTTGTTGCCTGTGTTGCCATGCAGATGTTGGCATGCAGATGTTGGCATGCAGATGTTGGCATGCAGGTCAAAGGAAGAGGCCACAGAACTGCAGGGAAAGAAACAACACAGTTAAAAACACCAACAGACAGTTAATCAAACAAAATAAAATGCACTGGAGTAACAAGGAAAAGAGATTCCAAATGATGATGTATCGCTCCCTTTTCCATTGTTGTGAGAAGACACCATGACCAAGGCAATTTACAAAAGGAAGGATTAGTTTTGGCTCAGTGTTCCCGAGGATTTCATGAAAGGGGAGCTGGCGAGCACAAAGCAGAGAAAGCAAAGTGGAAGCAAGCAAAGCCTTTTAATCTCCAAGCCAGCCCCAGAATGCACCACCTAACCCTCAAGCCAGCTCCCAGAATGCACCACCTAACCCTCAAGCCAGCTCCCAGAATGCACTGCCTAACCCTCCCTAAGCAGCACCACCAATGGGGACCAGGCACTCAAACGCCCATGACTACGGAGGATTTCCCTTGTCACTGAGTGATAGAAAACTCACCTGAGAGACTTGAGTGGAACGATAGGCCTGCAGGCTAAGCCTTCATGCTCTGGGCGGTGGGAAAGGAAGGCGCAGGGTCAGCATACATAGATAGACTGCAGTTTCAGGCGGCAGGCCAGAGAAAATCACCAGCTACAACTGTGGGCCTCTGAACAACCCAGTGCAGAGAAGCCAGCAGAGAGGCAGAAGATAATGTGGCAAACCCATAACTGGGATGTCAGAGACGGCCTTGACCTTTCCTTCTGAAGCAGGAAGAGTGAACAGATGCATTTGGTGATCATAGAGAGACACCATGGTCAGGAGACGACTCATGGTGGTTGTCCTCGAACCGCAGGCTTACTTTTCTTAGCCATGGCATGACCCTATCCCCCAGATCACTAGCTCTCAACCTGTGGGTCAAGACCCTTGACAAACCTTTGTCTCTGAAAGTATTTACATTGCAGTTCGTAACCGTAGCAAAATTGCAGTTATGAAGTAGCAATAAAAATAATTTCATGGTTGGAGGGCCACCACAACATGAGGAGCTGTATTGAAGGGTTAGGGAGTTTGAGAACCACCAGCCTAGAGAGATGAGCTGTGTTTGGTTAGAGGCTTCAGAAGTGAGATGTGTGGTTGGACTTGAGCTTGGGGAATGGAAGGAGAGGATGGCTGGGAAGTGCTAAGTGCTCGTTTGGCAGGAAAGACCCCAATCCACACCCAGGACTGGATTGTTTCCTCTTCTACCTGAGAGGAATCCAGAGACTATGACTTTTAAAAAAAGGATTTAATTATTTTATGTATGTACCCTGTCACACTTGTCAGACACATCAGAAAAGGGCATCTGTAATGATGGTTGTACAACTCTGTGGTTGCTGGGAATTGAACTCAGGACCTCTGGAAAAGCAATCAGTGTTCTTAACTGCTGAGCCATCTCTCCAGCTCCAGGGACTATGACGTTAAGACTGGCTTGAGCTAGTCAACAGGAACACGGTGTGCTGAGTGGGTGTCAGGGGCGAGTGGCATGACTTGACCTCATAGGTAACCCAAGCTGCCTTAGAAAGTGAGCCAAGTTCAGAAGGCATCCTGGACAGGAAGCACATGGAACTGTCAAAAGCAGGGGTCTGCCTCTGAGGGTTAACACACAGCAAGTGAGAGCAACGAGAGGTAGGAACTGCTGGGAGACTGTGATCACAGGAAACAGTTGAGGCATTTAGGGCCATCATGTTGATGGGGGATCACCACAGGGCGCAGTCTGAGCCACGGTGACAGGAAGTGATTTCTGTGATGTGACATAGAGGTGACAGGGTGATGAGCTGCCACCTAGACAAACCCCGAATGACCCAGGTGTCACAGGAAAGTATGTCACAGGACAAGGGCAGTAAGGGAAGATAAGTGCAGCCAAGTTAAGAGTAGTGGGTGGGTCAGGCTTTCCCTACACACCCATCGAATAGAGGAGAAGTTTTATTATATTGTGTTTTGTTTGGCTTTGGTTTTGCAAGACAGGGTTTCTCTATATAGTCCTGGCTGTCCTGGAACTCACTCTGTAGACCAGACTGTAGACCAGAGTCACAGAGATCTGTCTTCTTTTGCCACCTGAGTGCTGGGGTTAAAGTCGTGCACCACAACCACCCAACCTGTTAATACAAGTGAAGTGGCCAAACCACAATTGAAGAGTTCAGTAAGTTTTCTGATTGCCCAGGAAAAAAAAAATGTGTGTGTGTGTGTGTGTGTGTGTGTGTGTGTGTGTGGTGTGTGTGTCAGCTTTCCTACCAACAATGAGTTAAAATATAAATTGGAGAAAGAGGTACATGCAAATACAAAATGTCTAGTACGAAATTTAGTGAGACTTGAAATGACGCTGGCACCGCTGACCCTGGTACCAAGCCGCAGGTCACAGACGGGCAGTGAGCTGTGGGATGTAGCTAGCCAAAGCTGCAGGCTTGCCTGTGGGTACTGAGGAAGTTGAGACTGCTTGAGTGGTTGACTGAGGCCCACCCCTCTACCACAGTGTCACCCTCAGCACAACTCCGCGTATATTCCTGGTTCTCTACAGTCTTACATAGTTACATAGTTATCCTGAGATCTGTCTGGGGAACACCCAGCCTTACCCTATACTCCTCACATGGTTAGGTCATCTGATCATCCCACCAGAGAGAGACACAGATGCAGATACTGATGTCCTGTGGGGTTTCACTGGTACTGCAGTGATGGACAATCTTGATATGGAGTGGTTTATTTAAACAGACTATATGTTCTAATCCTATATTAGAAATGTGTTAGCCAGTTTGTTATAGGCTCCTAATAAAATGTACTTCTGAGCTCAGTATGTTTTATTAAAACATACTAAGCAACAGCATCCCTCTAAAAACTAACAATGAGCATGGGTTATATTAGTTTTTCAAATCAATTGCAAACACTTTTTAAGTTGGCTGAAATAAAATTTTAGCATATATATATATATATATATATATATACATATATATATATATTATCCTTAGAAAGAATTATTTTTTGCCATACATATAAAAATAATTTAACAAGGTTACCTATCCCACAGAATACTAGCAAGATATGAATGCAGTATAAGAACCCACTCTATCCCAATCTCCTTCTTTTACCTAAGTATTACATCAGTCATAACTTTAAAAGAAACACTTCCAAAACCCAATTTACTTCTCACTCAGTGTCTAGTCACTTTTGTGTGTTATAAGTACTTCTAAGTTGTTGTTTTGTTTTTGTTATTTTTTTCTGTGAATCTGCTGCTCACAAATACACTCTAAAAACTTACCTGAAATCTGAATATGGTACAGAGCAGGCCTCAAAGTCATTGTGATCTTAAAGCCTTTTTAAAAAGTATTTTCAAAACATTACCATGTATGAAACTTTAGCAACCATGGATCATAGTGAAAGTAAAACCAAACACAAATCACTAGTAATTATACCTCCAAGTAGAAACCCAAGTGAGGGCCGTATTTTGAACATGTATAGTATGTCTGTCATAAATACAGAAACTTCACTTTTGAAGACAGTGTTACTGATTCAAAGCAAGGGGGGGTGGGGGTTGGGGTTGATTTTGCCTTAATGCTGTTTTGTAGAGACATTTGCTATTGTCTCCCAGCCGCCCTACAAGGCTTCTGCATAAGAGAAACACAGTAACACTCTCTCTGCTTGACCCTGGACTGCCAGATGTGCAGACTTAGAGCTAAGAAGTGTGTTTTCACAGACCCCTGGCACTAAGTGACTCTGACATATAAAGTGTCCTTTGAGTTCAGAGACAGTTTACCGTATGGTCCAAGCACACCCCTAAGAGAGAAGGAAGAAATCCTTCATCATCTGAAATATAAATAATTTCAGTTCTGGTTTTACTAAGTATTGTTTCAATCTGTATTTCTTTGCTGTACTAGAGTTCCATCAATTAGATAAAAAATAAACTGCTCCCTCCTCCCAGGCAAAAAAAAATCTACACTCTTCTGACTCGCCCACACATTCCCTCTTGGGTTTCTTTCCCTCTATTCAAATATACTTTGGCCGAGTCTGCTCTCGAAGTGGAGATGGTAACTTTCCTATACAGTGTAGTAGTTCTCCTTTTCTGAGATTTCAGTTACAATCTGAAATATTAAATGGAAAATTCCAGAAGTAAACAAGGTGTACGTTTTTCGTGGCACACAGTCCTGAGTAACAGGATGAGCTCTTACATTTGTGCACCACGCCCACGCAGACACCTCCTCCAGTACATCCAGGTGGTAGACGTCATCCACCTGTTGGTAACTTCAGTAGCCCTGCAGCCACTGTGACGACATCAGAGTGACAGCGTGCAGAAGACTCTTGCTTGTCTTTACACTGGGCTCCAAACTATAAGAATAATAATATTGGTGTTTTGATGCAACTTATTTTTATTAGTTATTTCCATTTCTATTGGACCTAATTTATAAATTAAACTGTATCACATGTACGTATAGGGAAAACAGTACATAGAGAATTCAAACGCCTCTGTGTTATGCCATGAAACGTTCATGAACCCCAGAAGACCACCAAGGACCCAACTCTTATGCAATCGCATTAGTGGTTCTTCATTCAACCTCGAGCTTGGGCTCCCTGCCAACCCTGACACAGCACGGAGGTGGTGGAGTCCTGAGTCTAGTTTTAGACAAGCAATTATAGAAGGCAGAAGTGGGTGTCTAGCCTCGTACACATCTGATTGGGGGGCTATTGTGGCCTTTAACATAATTGGCTAGTGCTGGGAGCCAAACCGTAAACTTAATTTCTGCTTTCCTCCTGATTGGTGGTTGTTAGGAAGTGAAGTGTCAGGGGCGGGCTTGTAACCTGGGGGTGCAGACTTGTTGGGGAATAACCTGGAAACTGGTGCTAGACACGGGTCTTGTTGGGGGAGTAGCCTGGAAACTGGTGCTAGGAACCAGCGTGTTAGTTAACTTGAGTTCAACCTTAGGTCAGGTTTTCTAAAATGGAGTCTGAGCCCAAAAGATCTGGCCTCTCATCTGCCATTTCAAACATCTATTGGCAGTTTCAAAACATATACCCCCTGGGCAACAGGGCACTACTATACTATTGCTGTCTCTCCTATAAAACTGGCCTTCTCTCCATTGTGATAGAAACCCCACTTTATACATTTATGTTGTGTTACTACAAACATAAAATAATGATTTGTAAAGGACAGAGATGTCTTCTGACTCCCTATGGGCGCTATCCCACACATGATCCTGAGATACCTTTTTCTAAGACAATTCCTAAGAAATGTTAGAACGATTTGTGTGAGGGCTGGGATCTGGAGACAAACAAGAGAGGTGACTTATAAGGTTCAAGGACAGTGAAGTCCCTCTCATTCTCTCCTACTTTTTGATGAAATCATATTATGCAGCAAACCATATTATACAGATATCTGCCTTAAAAACAGTCTGACTCTCCAGCTTAGAAAGTATCTTTATTCTGTGTGCTTTCTAGGGTAACCTGCCTGTGTGGTAGCAGAAGCCATTCAGGGAGAGACTGAGCATTGTGGTTGCATAGGAGCTTGTTCTGGCTGGTTTTGTGTGTGTCAACTTGACATAGGCTGGAGTTATCACAAAGAAAGGAGCTTCCGTTGAGAAAATGCCTCCATGAGATCCATCTGTGGGGCATTTTCTCAGTTAGTGATCAAGTCTGTGTGTGTGTGGGGGGGTGCATTTTGACTAGTGCCATCCCTGGGCTGTAGTCTTGGGTTCTATAAGAAAGCAAGCTGAGCAAGCCAGGGAAAGCAAGCCAGTAAATAACATCCCTCCATGGCCTCTGCATCAGCTCCTGCTTCCTGACCTGCTTGAGTTCCAGTCCTGACTTCCTTTGGTGATCAACAGCAATATGGAAAGGGTTTAAGCTGAATAAACCCTTTCCTCCCCAACATGCTTCTTGGTCATGATGTTTGTGGAGGAATAGAAACCCTGACAAAGACAGAGTTATTTGTTCTAAACAGGATTCTATAAGTGTTTGATTGAGAAGACTAAGAGGACAGGTCTCACCTGAGACGTATATTTACATCCGTCAATTCTGAAGATACAAATTCCCGAGAGAGCTGAGTTTTCTTTTTCACACCTAGACCCCCAGGTTTCATTTGAAACCCACATACTGCAAAGCTTTTCAGATGGGTGTAGGACTATGTTCAGGAGGTCTGACCTAACCTTGCAGTTTCAAAGGCAGATGACAGCATCTATGCAGAAGCCCGGACAGATATAGTACCAGCTCAGCCACTGCCCTGCTCACATTAGGTGTTGATAGATTGCTGCTTCACAGCTGTTTGTCCCTTTGGCACAGGACGAGGAACAGCTGTGGCATTGTGTATAGCTCCATCTTCCAACCTAGCATCGTGATACTCCAAGTTCTTTGATATATAGTTTATAGTTATGATGCAATTCATGTTGACCCAGGTAATTAGAATCTCTTGTTTTTAATCTCAAAAAAAAAAAAAAAAAAAGCCTTATCTGGCCCAGATGTTAGAGTAGGCAGTAGCATTCCTGTTTCTTCCTCTCTCCTTTTCTCCGCCTTCTGGGGTTACAGCTGGCCAGTCATACCCACTCAGCATTTACTTGGGTTCTGAGGATCCAAACTATGGTCCTAGAACAGCAAGCACTTTATCCTGTTCCATCTCCCAGCCCCATTGCTGGTTATTGAGAAACTTCCTTCTCTAGCTACAAGCTGTAGTAGCCCCAGATGAAAAGATAAGGTGGGGGATTGGTTTCAAAATAAATAAGAAGTGGGAGCAGTTGGCAAGGCTACAGATGAAGCAGGCTCAGCTCCAGAGTCTATAGTTTTTCCTCTTTCTTAAATGATTGCCTTCTATTATTACCTCATGGCAATGTTAATTTTATTAGTAACCTCAAAAAGTAGGCCAGCCTGGATTTTTCCAGTGAAACTAATTCCATTGCTACCATGTCTCTCAGCTGTGGCACCTGGCTTCTCCAATCAAGTAGACGGGTCATAGCCTCTCAAAAGCCTTTTTAGAAATCTTGTTTTCTAATTTAGAGGAAAACAGAACAAAGAACAGCCCATGCCATGCAGATATGCCAGTCTGTGGGCCTGGCAATAGGAAATCCCCACCCCTTAATAAGACGCTGAAATATGATAAGCATCCTCATGAAGGTGACACACCCAGAAACTGCCTTAGGCTTCCCGTAGGTAGCCATAGATCAGGGAGAAGAGACTCTCTGTAGCTTTCTCCATGACCAAAAAGGAATGAAGGAAGAAAATCTACTCCATTTTCTTCCAGTTCCCTGCAGCCCACAGTATCTAATTTCAAGTCAAAGTCCATAGGTTGACCAGATGGCCCCACCCAGCAAAGTGGTAAGATCACCTGGCTTTAGTCACCAGACTGACTCCACTACCTTTCACCCAGTTATAGGAAAAGACTGGGGAAGCTTCCTTAATTAAGGTGAGTTTCCTTACCCATCAACTTCCTGGGCTCCTCGTGTCTGATCCCATCCTGAAAAAAGAGGAGAGCAGCTGTTGTCTCCTTGTGACTCTCTCCAACTAGTCCCGTACTCAGAGCAGGAGCCATCTCCCAGCAGGAAACCTCTCTGCCGTTTCTATGCCAGTATTGCTAAACCCAAGAAATTCCAAATGAAATCCATCCCTACTTACTTCGATGGATGACAGTTGGTGGTAAAGAAAGGGTTGTGGGCTAGAAATCAGATAACCCGGACTTTAGGGGTCTTGCACTTAGACAAATGACTTTACACCTTTGTAGGTTACACAGATATGACAGGACTAGGACACTACCCTTCAGGGGCTGATGGACAGCCCAGGCAGGAAAAGACAAAGCAGCAGCCCACTGTAATTTTTAAGTCAAGTACTAAAGTGATAACATTTCCTTGGCAAACATTTCCATAGGGGTATGAGGACGCAAGACAAAGACAGAAGGATCAGTCAGTCCTTGGGATCTAGAAAGACTGAGAAGTAAGACTGAACCATAACAAGAGCTGAATTTAAAAAAAAAAAAAAGTAGCAATCTCTTAGAAGATCTTGAAGCAGAGGCAACTCAATATAAATATAAATGTAAATATATTTAGGCTTCAAAGCCAGAAATTCAAGTGTCAACTTGCAGAGGACTTATTTGCTGCGTCATTTCAGCTGCAGCCTGTTGGCAGTGGAGAACAACAAGGGCTTTGGAGGCAGAGGGGATGATATGATCCTAAGTTATGAAGGACTTGTTTGATTTTTTTATTGTTGTTGTTGTTTGAGGCAGGTTCTCATGATGTACCCCAGGCTGGCCTCATTCCCACCTATGCAGCCAAAAATGACATTACACATCTCGACCTTCTGGTTATCCTACCCTCAGATGCTGGAGGCATAGGCATGCATCACCACACCTGGTTTCGAGTGGGGCTGGGGTTTGAACCCAAGACTTGATGTATACTAGGTGAGGACTCGACTGAGCTACACCCTGAGACAAGGTGATTCTTTTTGCTCTTTTCAAGATTTCATGGCAAAGTTACCTTCCAATAAAGATGAAATGAGAAGGCATTATGTATAAACGCAAATGAAGGGAAATCCATGCTAGTAGGATGAATTTTGGACCTTGGCTAAGCCAACCAAACTAGAGGGGGAAAAGGAAGAAACTCAGCTAGAAAGTACTAAAGAGGCAGGTCTCTTGATTGGCTTTGATGAGAGACAGGTCATCAGACATACGCATGACAGGAGCTTCCTTCTGAGGTCATCTTATGTGGTTCCTTAAGACTCTCCTTGTTGTCTCTATACCTGTGGAGAATGGACAGAACTTGTCTTACATCCAGGCTGGTAGGAGAGTTGTGTGCCGCCTGGTGGTCCTGATAATGATTTAGAACAGCAAAGCACAGCATGAACATACCTGAAGATACCTAGAAGTTAGAGGTATGTTTTCCAAGGCCACGTGTCTTTACTGCAGGTAAAGAATATGCATATCTTTGATGGAAAAATTAAAATCAAGAAATAAAGATGCCAAATGTAAGACTAATTAAAGCCTGCTTATTTCATTGTAAGGGGATTATTAGTTGTCTCATCTAAACCACATTAAATCTAAGTTTTTGAGGACTGGGCAGATGACTCAGCACGTAAGAACACATACTCCTCTTACATGGGATCCCAGTTTGGTTTCCAACCCCAACAATAGACTGCTCAGAGCTGCCTGGAACTACAGCACCAGGGGATCTGATGCCCCTGTTTCAGATTCTGGGGGCAGCCACATGCACATAGTAATCACACACACACACACACACACACACACACGATAGGTACTTATGCACACAAATTAAGTAAATATAAAAAAAGTATTACATCTAATTCTTTTGTTATGTGTGTTGATTGTATTTAAGATAGTGAGGCAGATACCTGTTTTCCCACCACAATACAGAGCTATGATTAGTTATGTGTTTTCTGTGTCTTAATGCATTCAAAATTTATAACAATATGTTAATATAGCATTTAGATATTATTGCTTTAATAAAATAAGTAAAATATGGAATTATTGTTGCTATTAATATGAACAACATATGGCAATAAATTCCTGGGAAAACAAAATACAAATGAGAGATATTTACTTTCCTATATGGTAAAAAAAATGTAATTAACACTTTTTTTTTCTTTTTTTCTTTTCTTTTTTTATTCGATATATTTTTTATTTACATTTCAAATGATTTCCCCTTTTCTGGACCCCCACTCCCCGAAAGTCCCATCAGGCCCATCCCTCCCCCTGTTTTCCCACCCAACCCTTCCCACTTCCCTGTTCTGGTTTTGCCCTATACTGCTACACTGAGTCTTTCCAGAACAAGGGGCCACTCCTCCGTTCTTCTTGTACCTCATTTGATGTGTGGATTATGTTTTGGGAATTCCAGTTTTCTAGGTTAACACCCACTTATGAGTGAATGCATACCATGATTGATCTTCTGAGTCTGGGTTACCTCACTTAGTATGATGTTCTGCAGCTCCATCCATTTGCCTAAGAATTTCATGAATTCAGTGTTTCTTTTTTTTTTTCGATATATTTTTTATTTACATTTCAAATGATTTCCCCTTTTCTAGCCCCCCACTCCCCGAAAGTCCCATAAGCCCCCTTTTCTCCCCCTGTCCTCCCACCCACCCCTTCCCACTTCCCCGTTCTGGTTTTGCCCTATACTTCTTCACTGAGGTAATTAACACTTTTAAACCTTCCCTTCCAACTTGAAAACCAAAAACTATACTGTCTTTCATTTGTTTTTCTTTTCTGTATGTTTGTTTGTTTTTTTATTTTTGAGACAGGTTACTTTGTAGCTCTGGCTGGCCTGAAACTCACTATGTAGACCAGGGTAGCCTCAAACACACAGAGAGTTCTGCCTGCCTCTACCTCCTGAGTGCTGAGTTAAAGGTGTGTGACTAGCTATTTGTTTTTCATAGGAGTAGAATGAATTGGTTTTTTTCTTAAGTAAATATATCTAGTTCAGGTTAAACCAAAGCCTTTTGAAGAAAACTGTTTTCACTAATGAATAGATATCTTGTTTTTAAGAACTGACAGCAATTTTCCTAAAAGTTAACTCTGGTTAGTTTTTTTATTTATTTATTTAGTTTTATTTATTTTTTTTTTTAACTGGATCTCAGCCAAGCTGGCCACACTGCTGAGCTCAAGTGATTTTCCTGCTTCAAGCTGCCAAATAGCCAGGACGGCAAGCAGGTGCTTCCACGCCTGACTGGTTGTTAGAAAAGGCATCCTGTGTTTTAATAATGCATAGTATTTATACACAGTACGTTTCCTCATGGCCCCATCCCCTCCCAGGCTGTGTTGATTCTCTGGTGTCATGTGGCAGAAGATGAGCCTGGCTCTGGGAAATTCCTGGGTGGTGAACACACTACGTTTCCCTCAGATACTTGCCGACAAGGATGTAGGAGACCAGAACACAGGAGACAGGAAATAGTAACAGTAGGTTTGAGTGGGGTGGGGGTGGGGCGAAGCCCTGAGGGGCCCCTGGAACACTCTGGAGCTGTTTGGGGTTTGATACCCTTCAGTCCAGCCAGGAAAAAAGGGCAGAGGATGGAATCTCTAGCTCTTAGAGATTGCACCTTTAGAAGCCACATTGAAGAGAGCCGCTTTCCCATCCTGTGCTTCAGGTCCAGATGTCTACTCCCACAGGCTACGGTCAGGACAGGGCAGCTGGGCTCCGTGGGGAGAGAGGCGGCCCTCAGAACAAAAGCAAACATTTGTTCCTTCAGATTCTGCCGCCTCCTATCTTGCGGTCTTGGCTTTGAGTGTCTATTTAAACTTTAAATGCTATTGCAGTATTAAATTAATAGGTAAAATATTCTCTTCTGGACAAACACATGGATTTTTACTACAGCACACTCTGCCCAGGTTTAAATGTTGTCATGGGTTTAATCTCACAAAGGTTTCAAACAAGAGAATTGGAACTTAATTCAAGAACAATGTATTTTAGCCTGAGGGACTGTTGTGCCCATAAAGTGTATTCGTGGCTCTCTCTGTGGTGTCTCTGCCCCATTCTCTCTTCTTTCTGAATTCCCACCTGGGCCTCATTCATTCTTCTCCTGGAAGAGAAAGCAGGTTTGGGTAGGCTTGCCTTGACTGTTTTCTATTTGTGAGGATTCCACTCTCTTAACTAGTCACCTCCCAAAGACTGCACCTCCTCACTTTCAGACTTGAGAGTTTCCATTGCAACAAAAGAATTGTTGCAATTCTTAGAGCTGGGCACTGTGGTATGTACCTGTAATCCCAACACGAGGGAGGCTAAGGCAGAAAGAGACACCATGAGTTCAAACACAACCTGGGCTATATCTCAACAGGAATTTTGTAGAAACACAAACATGCAGACTGTAGCATTACAGATGTCACTCTCAGGAAATGTACCAAACTCAGCGGTATCATGACTGTAAGCCGTGTCATCTCAGGGACCTGTCGGGGAACCTGTTATTGACCTAAATTCATAACTCTGCTCACCTCATCCTCGTTGACACTCAAGGAATATGCAGTGCATTGCTCGATCCTAAGCCACAAATTCACCCTCAGGCATCCCCCTGCTTCAGCACTTCTGGGATACTTGGTCTTTCATTTTCTCCTTCCTTGCACACTTTCAGCCTTTTATGACTTTTGCTGAAGCACCCAACTTCCTGGTTTTGAGATTCAGTAGTCTCTCCTATAAGAGAAGGTTCCAGATTCATCTCTGCTATGACAAACTCTGCTTAATTCTGACAGTCCAAAAGAGGTGTTAACATTATTTGGGATTTAAATGGAATTAATATGACTGGGACGGGACCCTTCTCATACGTGCCTGTTCTTCCTCCTATGTGCAGGATGCACTAAGTCCTGATGCATGTATTTGGCTGGATTTACGATCCCTTTCTTTTTGTGTAGACCAAATTCTCACGTGAAGTTTTTAGGTATGGCCTTACCCAGAGCCTCATGAAAGCACTGAATTGTCTCTTCTGGTGCCCTTGCTCTTAACAACTGCTTGCTTACAAATGGGACCTGTCGCAAATCTGGTTTGCATCTTACCATTCAAGATCGGCTATTTTGATTTAATCACCAGTTATAACTCTTTCTATGTTACAGCTCCAAAAATATTCCCAAGGACCTCATTGCTTTCTAAAACTTAAGCTTCAGTTTTTAGCTGTTTCTGAAACATCTAACCAACCCTTCCGTCTTGTCTGTTATTTCTGATGTTTACAGTGTTTAATAGCTGAAGGTTTGCTAGTATTGTACTTTTACTTTATCTCATTTTCCCCTTCATCTTATGCACTCTGCTTTTCTCGACTAATGCATCTATTATATTTAAAAAGGCAATTCTCCCCTAAACATAGCTTAATCAAATACATGTCCTCCAGCATATAAGTGTATAAAAAGTGATTTATTCTGATATTTGGCAATCACTAGTAAATGAACAAACACTGAAGACAAAATAACTGTGAAAAATAGTTGGGTGTGGGAGGCAGAGGTAGGAAGATGGCTACAAGTTTGGGGCTAGCCTGCTCTACCTACCTTGTTTAGGCCCACACCTAAAGAAGATTATATTCTGGTTTACAATTGAAATATAAGTGGTATATTTTGTTGGTACTTAGCAGTACAAACGAATATTCCCATGCAGAGAGTATAAGTAGCAAGAGAATTCCATCGGCAGCATCAGTCTGCCTTGACTGGAAATTGGACTCATCAGCCGCTAACACCTTGATATAGCATCTTCTTATTTTTCCGTGTTGTTTCCAGCTGTGCTTGGCCTCAAACTGCCCCTGCCAAGAAATTATTCCATTTGATAATTGTTTTCCTTGCTGTGGT
Source organism: Apodemus sylvaticus (assembly GCF_947179515.1). Taxonomy (NCBI): domain Eukaryota; kingdom Metazoa; phylum Chordata; class Mammalia; order Rodentia; family Muridae; genus Apodemus; species Apodemus sylvaticus. The sequence goes on along the minus strand of NC_067484.1, from coordinate 41,355,313 downwards.
TTCTACTAATAATGAAGACAGTTTTTCAAATTTCCATATGGTTTTAAGTCATTACTCACCGAACTGATAACTGTTTGAGAGAGAAATTTGTATAATACTAATTAATCAGGAGAAAGCCTGGAGAGACTGTCCTTTTTTTTTTTTTCTCCTCTTACCTCAGTGGGGCCCTCTTCCAATGGGACTTGTCACCCACAACTGAGAGGGACGTTGCCATGTAGGTGTGACACAAAATTCAAGGATAAGCTTTCTTTAAGTTGCAGATTCTTGTCCTTGGATTATTTTACCCACTGTCCAGTCAAGTGGACACTGGGAATGAAGAGATAGATTGAGGCTGATAGCAAAAGGGGAAGGAATGGGACCTGTCCCGAGGCCCGGTGGAGGAGCAGAGAGCACACCGCAGGCCTTAGAAGAACCAAGCACCAGTATGCTGAGGGAGACAGAATGGACTGTGAGAGAAGCCAGAGGCAGGAAGAGCAGCGGGCCAGGATGGAAAGTGGATGGAGATGGCGAACCCCAGAGGGACTTGGGTGACATCCAGGGCTCAATGAAAGGCCATTGCTGGCTCCCAAGCTGTGGTGTGACCCAGTAGAGGCAGAGCCTGAGGAGAGTGAATCAGGCCCTCACGTCCTAGAAGACTTGAAGAGAGTAGACTCTGGATATCATACTGAGTGACCCCCCCACCAGGGTGGAGGAAACCACAGCTGTGGCTGTTCCTCACTCCTGGATGCTACTCGGAGAGATTGGCTCTCCATTTGTCTGTTTTTAATGTGAGCTGCTTTTCAGTCAACTTTCAGAGTAGGTATCCTAAAAATGAAACACACTGGAGTAGTTACATGAGTTGCCTGAGGCTTTGAGAGACATGCAGTGTTAGGAAGTCGGACCGGAAGAGTGGGTGAGAGGGGACAGAGCCTCGTCCATATCAGTAGAAGGAGAGGGAGTTCTGTAAGATTCCTGGGAGACTGCTGTAGCTGTGGGCTAGACTCAACCCAGCGTTCCAGCCCCACTCCCACAGATCATCTCGCACTGTTCTGATTGTTGCTTCCTGTTAGCTTTTCTTGATTTTGTTTCATTTTTAGATACAGTTTTCTACCCGCTGACCACGTCTGACTATCATATCTAAAGCCAGATTCACAAAATCCTTCCAAGTGGGTTGTTCCCTCTTGCGAGCCTAGGATAGCTTCTGCGGTGCATCCTCCCCTCAGCTGATGGCCTTGGCTTGCTCGGATGTCTCTCATTGCTTTTCTTCCCCCTCATTTCAACATTACCTCAGGATTACCTCCCCAATGCAGTCTGTTTCCTGCCCTCGAATCTCCCACTCACTCTTGCATCTTCTTCGTCTTCGACCTCCACGGATGCCTTCTTTGCCCACTGATATATATAGAGTGCTCCAGAGATGTGCATGTATCAACTTTCTCATGAGGAATGGTGGGTATGCAACATCTCTTCCCATTCCTCCTACCTAATCCTCATTAATTAATCCTCATTAATCCCCACTGTCAGTCAAATGAAGACCCAGACATTCCTCTCTGCTTACCTAGGCCAAGCTTCATGGCCTGATAGCCTGCCACCGCTGCTTCTCTGGTTCTCCTCTACACAACCGGAAGACACTCTGAGTCCTTAGGCGACAGTTTCGTGGAAGCTGTCACTTACAGTGTGCTAAATTAAAGTTATTCTCAACAACAGCTAACTCCTCAGGACTTGACGATAAGAGTGTCCGCTTGAAAGGTTAGAATCTAGCATTCAGTCTTACACAGATTAGAAGAAATCCTCTTATTTTTAATATGCACTCTGTATTGTATAGCTATAGAGCCCCTTCCCCCCTTCTTTTTCTGTCTTTTTGCTTTGTTAAGACAGCTCTGACTATAGCTACAGCCTTTAAGCTTCCCATTTCCATCTTTAATGATCCTTACCCAGGTTTTTTTTTTCCTGTTTCTTTTTTCTGGTTGTTGTTGTTGTTATTGATTATGTCTTCTGTTTGAAATGCCTGTTCATTTAAAGCAAGAGGAAGGACCTGGCTTACACATCTTAATTTTCTTGTTTTGTTTTTTTCCTTTTGACTTTTTTCTGTCTTGACACTGACTTCCAGTACTTGTTAATGACAAGACTTCACCAAGAAGGTGGCCAGAGAAGGTGGCTAGTGAAGACTTGATGAGGCAACGGTTCCTCCTGGGAATTAGCAGGGTGGCTGTCTAGAGCATCAGAGAGACCAGGAAGGTCAAAGGGCAGGCCCTGGAGGATCTTACATACTTCTTATAAACTATGACGGGTTTTGAACTGAGAGTTAGTTTGTTGTTTGTTCCATTGTTGTCTGATGGGAGCAGTGTTCTGTCTTCTTTCTTTGAGGGCATGAAGACTTTGAGTCTTTTCGTCTTGTTTTCTTCTGTTCTCTAAAGTCAGCTTTCTTACACTGTTTCCTTTGTCTTTTTGTCTTTTCTTTCTTTCTCTTATTCTTTCTTTCTTTTTTCTTTCTTTCTTTCAGACCTTAGGTTTCTCCCACTACAAAATCTAGCCATCTCTTGTTGTCATGTACATTTCTTATTTAAGAATGAGGAATGGAGACATGATTAAAGCCCTACCCTTCCAAAGGACCTGAATTCAGTTCCCTGCACTCACATCAGGTGGCCCACAACGAAGTGTAACTCCAACTCCATGGAATCCACCACCCTGCAGTCATATGTGCACATTCACACGTGCAGGAGACAAAGGGAAGGGAGGGACAGAGAGAGAGAGATGGGGGGTGCGGGGGGGGGGGAGAGAGAGAGTAAAAAGTTTGTTGTTTTGGTTTAGTTTTTAAAACAGGATTTCTCCATCCTGGCTGTCCAGGAACTTGCTCTGTAGATCAGGCTAGCCTCAAACTCACAAAAATCCTTCTGCCTCTGCTTCTCAATTGCAGGGATTAAAGGTGTATGCCACCACTGCCTGGAAAAAAAAAATTTTTTTTTTTTTAAAAATCAATGACTCAGTCAAGTCTAGTATCATGAGCCTGTAAACCCAACTACTCTAGAGGATGAGGCAGGAGGATTACAAATTCAAGAGCAGCCTTTGCAACTTAGCAAGACCCTGTCTTAAGGTGAAGAAGAGTTGAGGATGTGACTCAGCACTTACATAGCACACTTAAGCTCTGGTTCAATCTCTACTGAGCAGAGAGGGAAATAAATATAAGAAAGGCCCTAGACAAGTCTGTCCCAGATCATTGTTTCTCATGGATAGAGTGACCCCTGCTTGAGGACAAGCCTGTCCCCAGAGGATGAGGGTGTACTCCAGGCCCATGCCAGTCCTGGGGACCTCGGTTCCTGTACTTCAGGTTTTACCATCTTTCAGTGATGATCTTTCTGATATCTTTCCCTCTAACATTATGCTCTTGACTGCCTAAGCATAGGCTGTGGAGGAGAGCTGTCAAAGATCCTTCACAGGCACACCTTGACTTGATCTAGTGTTCCAGAAACTTCTCGCCTACTCCTCCTTCTGCACCCAGTCTGACAAGCAGGTCTCTGTGCTGGTCCAAGCCACTGACACTGGTGTTCTGGTGAGGGATGTGTAAGTGCACATTGTGTTTCTGAGTTTCTGCAGCTCCTTGTTCAGACATGTTGGGGGACTGCTCTTCTTTTGGTGGTTTTATTTCACTGTTACAGCAGTGCTTTTAGAAGTTCTCATTGTAAAGGCCTTGGAAAAGGAGAAACAAGTATTGCTCCTCTTCTTCAGCTTCTTGAACTAGAAGCCTGTCTGATGTCATTGAAACCTTTGCTGAAGTAAAACATTGCTTGGGACATTTCTTTTCTCTATATGCTATTTATTTATTTATAAATGTATCAAAAAGGAGATACATATATCTATCTCATGGATGGCTTATTTTACTGTTAGGCTGACCACCGATATGCACTTAACTTTTCTCAATGTTTAAAGGTTTTTAAAAGTACAGGTGTGTGCGTGCATGTGTGTTCTGTTATGTTTTCAGGCACCTCTGGAAACCAGAAGAGGGTATCAGATTCCCCTGGAGCTGTAGTTACAACAGGTTGTAAGCCACCCAATATGGGTGCTAGAAACAAACTCCAAGCATTTGCGAGAGCAGCAAGCACTACAAGCTGATTGCTGAGTAATTTGTTGAGCCCCAAGATCATTTATTTCAAAAGACAAATAGCACAGGTTTTCTCTCATATGTAGAGCTGGATTTGAAATTATATATGTAAATGTGTGTATGTGTATAGGCCATAAATCTAGAAAGGCATCATGAGAGGAAACAGGACCTTAAGGACAGGGGGACAAGATGTTGAAATATAAATACTTGTGACATTAAAACAGAAGAGTGGGTGGGGACCAGCCAGAGGAGGGCAGGGGACATTAGAAGGACTGTGGAGAAGGACGATGAGGTGAACATAGAACTTGCACATGAGGAAATGCAACAATGAAACCCATTCTTCTCTATGCTTACCTTAGAAATTAATAAGTAAAAAATAAAGATTAAGTTTTTAATGGGATTTTTTTAACCCTTTATATTTGAAAGATCAAAAAGCCTGACACTGATCATTATTAAAGTTACTAGTCTTAGTCTATGTATCAGGGACTCTGCTATCTACTTTTAATATATATAGTTTCATACTTCATTTAGGGGAATGCGTAGGTATTGCTGTGTCTTGTGGGTATACACCCCAGAATCTCTACCAAGGGCAGTTTGGCAGTTACTATAACCTTTTTAAAACTCATGATTTCTGACTCATGAGTTGCATATATACTCTCCTATAGGTATATTCATACACACCACAAATATAAAGATATTACTTGTAGTGTTCTTTGTATTTGCAAAGACTTAAAATCTACTTAAATGACCACAAAAAGGAACTGGTTCAGTTATAATTCATTTGTTACAATGGAACTATATGTAGTTATTAAAAAGATGGGGGGGGGGTAGCATTGCCTTTAATCCTATCACTCAGGAAGCAGGGGTAGGTGAGTCTCTGAGTTCAAGGCTATACAAATGTGATGGTTTGAATACGCTTGACCCAGGGTACGGCACTATTAGGAGGTGTGGTCCTGTTGAAGGAAGTATGTCACAGTGAGGGTGGACTTTGAGACCCTCCTCCTAGCTGCCTGGGAAACAGTCAGTCTGTTTCTGGCTTCCTTTGGATGAAAATGTAGAACTCTCAGATCTTCAGCACCATGCCTGCCTGGACACCGCCATGCTTCCCACCATGATGATAATGAACTGAACCTCTGAATCTTTAAGCCAGGCCCAACTAAAAGTTGTCCTTTATAAGAGTTGCCTTGGTCATGATGTCTCTTTACAGCAATGGAAACCCTAAGACAATGGAAAAACCCTATCTAATAATAATAATAGTAATAGTAGTAGTAGTAATAAAAACACAAAAGAATAAGGACATTGAGTATGGTGACTACTGTCATACACCACAGGAAGCTGAGGCAGGAAGACCTCAAATCCAAGTCTAGACATGGTCGCATAGCAAGACTGTTTAATAGAGGACGGGAGCAAGGAGGGGATAATGAGAAAGATCTGTACAAACTGATGAAGAAAGAACACCAAGATACAGGACTTTCTTGAAGTTATTGTTTTTAAAGTAAAATTAACATGATGGCTCAGCAGTAAAGGTACCTACCACCAGGTCATCCCTGGGACCCACATGATCAGAGGGGAAAACCTAAGTCCCACAAATTGTCCTCTGACCTTCAGCTACACACACACACACATATATATACACCACACACTAATAAACAAATAAATAGATAAGTACTTTTCTTAAAGTTAGGGGGCAGAGAGATGGCTTTGTGGTTGAGAGCACCTAGTGCCCTTAGCAAAGGTTCCCAGCACCCATATCAGGCAGCTGTGAACTGCCTATAACTCCAACTCCAGGGTATCTGATGCCTTCTCCCAGTCTCTGTGGCATCTTCACTCATGTTTACATACCATAAACACACACACATACACACACAATTTAAAACAACTCTAAAACTTTTTTTAAGAGCAAGGTATAAAATAGTATGCTGTCTCTTACATTAATAATATGTTCACATTCATTTGCACAATTTTACAAGAAAGACATAGACGTTACTGTGAAAGTAGGTGCCTCTGTGGAGAGAAACTGAGGCACCACCAAGAAAGGAGTAGAAGAAGAATTTGTTTCCCTGTTTATAATATACAAACGGCATTGGTACTTACAGTAACTATTCTGAAGTAGAAATGTAGACACATAAGCTTCAGCTAGGCAAAGACACGCTAAGTTAGAACTATAAACAGAGGCAGCTTTTCTAGAATCTGTCTACACTGAGATATTCTGCACTTACCAAACTGGAGAAGCTGTAGGGTCTTCCAGTTGTCCTTGTGTCTGCTACCAACTTCTACACTTGCACACCTCATGTTTCTGGAGTGGTTAAGATCAAAGCCTGGGCCCTGTCAGCCCTAACAAAATAGTTTCAGCCACTGTTCTCAATATTCCAATTAAAGAAATGCATACTGGTGAAAAGAAGAAAAAGGAGATTTGTTCATGGTGGCTACCTTGGGGAAATAGAGCACATAAAGAGGTCTGGTAAACACCCCACCCCCAGCCAGCCTCCAGTCAGTCTTTGAGGTCCTAATAGGAGGTCTGGGTTTCAATAGAAGACAGAAGGTAAGTATAACTGGGCAGTGTTGGTGTGATCCAGCTGTCATTGACTGAGCCTCAAGCTTTCCCAAGAGACTGCCCCATGTTAGAACTGGGTGAGATTTCTATCTAGGAGGCAAATACTTCTTCTGTCTGGTATGGATTCCCGCATTTTTCTTCTTCCGGTGCAAGATTCTTTGGGAAATTCCAGCTCCTTAGGGACCGTCTTTTCAATAGTCTGACAGTCATAAAAAGAGTCAAGTGTCTCTTTCCTCTGCCTGGACTGATCCCGCCCGCACGCTACTTCCTCCTTTGGGTAGTTAGAACTTCTGTCTAATTTTTACAGAGGGTGTCCCCCAGCAATTCCCAGAACCCTCATCCATCACTAGAGGAGAAATCTGCTTCCCAAATAATGCAGCCTCGCCTGACCTTTATCAGGCCATCAAGCCGGCAGGCAGCACATCAGACAAGGGTCTATAAGGACCCCAGTTCAGTGGTTCAGTCTTCAGCAACAGGGCAGCACCTGATCTGGCTTTGACTGCTATAGTTCCATTTCCAGAAACCTATCCTGCATAATCTTCTTTGATGGTAAAAGACCTATGGTTTTAAAAAAAGAGGTGGCTGGAAAAATACCCCAACTTTAAGTAGCACAAGAAAGTTTTGTGATGTATTATTTTAATGCCCTCACTTAGACTAATTTAACCCGGAATTGTCGCTATAATTAGAAAGGATCATAGCTTCCTGGACTAAACCACAGGAAGGTACTTGATTTCATTCCCCTGAAAAGCAGTTTAATCACAGCTTCTGCCCAGTGGCAATAGGCTCCCCAGAGAAAGAAATGTTGAATGTCCTTTAAACTCCCAAGGACAATCACCAGAAGACATGCTGCAAGCCTCTACCAAAGAAATCTAATTCTGAGAACTTGTAAAATCTGAATTTAAGTCATCAGTAGATTAATGAGGTCTGGGAAATGGCAAACACCAACCTGTTGAGAAGGGTGGCCCGGCCTGTTTTTATTTGTGGATTGTGTAACAGTGTGTGGTGGTATTGTATTAAAGCCAGCTTATCCTAGCTAGTAGTAAAATGCAGTCTCTTGATAGGGAAGGGCAGGCATGTCTGTATAAGCCAGACATCTGAGAGTCCTCCTGTGAGTCTGTAAGGGTTTGTACCTGATTCTTAATTTGGGTTGGAAATGGAGAGAAACCTAACCTGCAGGCGAAGATAATTCCTGTGTTTTTGGCAGTTTGTGTCCTTCTCTGATACTCAGATTAGGTCTGAATCCTAATCTCTCTCCCTTAGGAAACTCCGAGCCCCCTCTAATAAAGATATTTCTTTTGAGTCTGGGTTACCTCACTTAGTATGATGTTCTCCAGCTCCATCCATCTGCCTAAGAATTTCATGAATTCATTGTTTCTAATGACTGAATAGTAAGTACTCCATTGTGTATATATACCACATTTTTTGCATCCACTCTTCTATTGAGGGATACCTGGGTTCTTTCCAGCTTCTGGCAATTATAAATAGGGCTGCTATGAACATAGTGGAGCATATATATGCACTCACTAATAAGTGGATATTAACCTAGAAAACTGGAATACCCAAAACATAATCCACACATCAAATGAGGTACAAGAAGAATGGAGGAGTGGCCCCTTGTTCTGGAAAGACTCAGTGAAGCAGTATAGGGCAAAACCAGAACAGGGAAGTGGGAAGGGGTGGGTGGGAGAACAGGGGGAGGGAAGGGGGCTTATGGGACTTTCGGGGAGTGGGGAGCTAGAAAAGGGGAAATCATCTGAAATGTAAATAAAAAATATATGGGATAAAAAAAAAAAGAAAAAAAAGATATTTCTGAGAAATACTTTTTGCAAGAGACTGATTGGATCTCCCAATTGATCCTTTCAGTCTTTGTCTGAGAAAAGGGTTTGTCTTCTTGTTTCAAAACAACGGACCCTGATTTTATGTTCATGATCAAGCTAAACCCAACTAGCTTAATTTTCAGTAATTCCCCAGAAAGCCATCGGGGAGCACTTGGTACCCTCCCGTGCACTGCTCCCTCAGGCAGGGCAGGGTGGGCCTTCACTGTTTGGATTCCCTGTGGCTTTTAGTCTTCTGCTGACAAGGTCTCCAAGGTGAAGAGCACCTGCAGGAAAGTTGCAGGTTGGAAATTAGCTCCCTTAAACACCTCAGCAACCTTTAAATAAACAACACCCTGAAACTGAATTGGCCCGTGGATGAAACTCACTTCCTCTTTGAGACAATGCACACATCCATCAATTTACAGATGCTCAGAAGGATAAAAGGCTCAGCTGAGTGCCCGGGACAAAAACAGAAGGTGCCTGAATTGTAAGGAACTTTGAGTACAGGTTCAGTAAGGAAGAACCAGGAGGAAACGAGTGGAGGGAGGGATGGGGTGGGCACCTGGTGAGTTAAGAAACCAACAGAAGACTTAAACTCAGAGCTTAAGATCTCGGAGTGCTGTGGCAGAGGACCAGAAGTCAGTTCCTCAATGCCTGTGACTACAACTCCAGAGAATCCAATGTCTCTGGCCTCTTGGGACACCTGCATTCGCATGTGCATATCCATACACAGATAATTGAAAACCAAATACATCCTTTCTAAAAGAAGGAAAGAGACCATCGGGTACGTGAAGGGGACCATGTAGGAAGAAGACTGTAGCCAGTGTGTCCCCGTAGGGTCGGCTGTCAGGCAGAGGCAGTGCTGAAAGACTGGCACATATTCAAGGAAATTCATTTTTTCCAGGGATATCACTGTTTGGATAGGGTGTTTAGAGATGTGTGCTGAAGAGTCCAGTGCTAAACTGGAGTCCCAGACACAGAACTGCCATGCGAGATGAACCCCTCAGAACCTGGTCCTGTACAAAAGTGCCTTCCCAAGCGAGGTCGGGTCCAGGAGGGCCTGAGAGCCGTCTCAGTATGGCTCCTCTACATCTTCTTGCTAGGCCGACTGTGCTCAGAGCAAGGTACATCTACCTCGGAGGAGGAGATATCGCTGCCTCCTGAGCGGCTCTTAGCTCTTTCTGTGTAACTGTGGTATGCAAGACAGTCGTGGCTCGGCCTCCAGGAGGCACTCTGAACCTGTGTAAAATGTAGCAAGTATTTTAAGTGAAGGGCGAAATGAAGTCAGTCTCCAGAGGATTTCTGCCTGGTGAGCTTGAAAAGGGGATGAAATGTGTCTTTCTTAGGGGGTCAGAGAGAACAGACAGGTGGCTGGAGAGATGGCTCAGTGGTTAAGAGCCCTTGAATGTTCTTCCAGAGGTCCTGAGTTCAGTTCCCTCACAGCCATCTGTAATGGGATCTGACTCCCTCTTCTGGTGTGCATGAAGACAGAGCAGTCATATATAGAAAATACATAAATAGACTTCAACTTCAAGACCTCAATTAAATTGACCCTGAGGTAATAAAGTACTTATTATTATTTATGACTTTAAAGCAAAGCTTTTTTTTTTGTCTTACTATGTAGATCAGGCTGGCCTCCTACTCACAGAGATAAACCTGCTTCTGCGTCCCAAGTGCTGGGATTAAAGGTGTGTGCCTCCACACGGGGCCCCATCAGAGTTCAAAGGCTTCCCATGCGTCTTTTGTCCTGTAATGCAGCACAAAGTAGACTAAGCCCTGTCAATGTACCTTCAGGAAAAATAGAGGACAGGTGTCTGTCCTTTAGTGTTTATCTACTTAGAAAAAGGCAAATACTGTGTAGAAAATGAGGGCACCAGCCATTTCTAGAATTATTAGTTGGTTCTACTTGTCAAATATGCTTGGTCTTGATCCCAATACCAGGATATGGTTCCCGCTGGGTGTAGCCCCCAGTGTCCACAGGACTGTGAAAGAAGCTTACTGAGAGCCCACAGGGAGCCTGCCCACGTGGTAACCTCCTGCCTGCTCCCATCCAAGTAGAAGCACCAAAAGATAAGTTAGGATTAAAACCAGCCAGTGTGCCACAACACCGCCATTTTATTGCATGTGCCTGTGGGTTCAGCTTCAGTAGGGTGCCGAGGACCTCAGAGGGGCAGCTGAGTTTTTACTACATAGGCTAAGATCAAAGCCGGTCAGGACCTGAATACTACCTTTGTTCTCCCTCCGTTTTCCTCCCCCACTTCCCACACTGAAGATCATCCCCGTGCTGTCCTCATCTGCCGACTGGGGTGCTTGCTTCAGCCATTTGTTGGTGGGTCAGTGAGCAAACCCTAAGTTCCTTCCTCCTCCTCCTCCTCCTCCTCCTCCTCCTCCTCCTCCTCCTCCTTCTACTTCTCCTCCTCCTCCTCCTCTTTCTCCTCCTCCTCCTCCTCTTTCTCCTCCTCCTGCTGCTGCTGCTCCTCCCTCCTCTCTCTCTCCCTCTCCCTCTCCCTCTCCCTCTCCCTCTTCCTCTCTCTCTCCCTCTCCCTCTCTCTCTTTCTCTCTCCCTCTGCCCCTCCCCTCCCCCTCCCCTCCCCCCCTTTTTCTCTCTCTCTCTCTCTCTCTCTCTCTCTCTCTCTCTCTCTCTCTCTCTCTCTGGCTCTCTTTTACCAAGGTCAGACCTAGTTTTTTTTCTGTTGCCTATTGGTCATAGCTAACTGCCATCCTAAACTCTGTTGAGTGAGTTAATATAAAGATGAATGAAATTCTTGCCCCACTTTGGAACTCCCACACTGAATGAAGTGAATAAATGGGTGAGTTGGGGTGGGAGAAAGGGAAAGAAGGTGAGTGGATGGATGGATGGATGGTGGATGGATGGATGGACAGATGGATGGATGAATGGAATGAATGAATGAATTAGAGAAAGGATGTGTTTACAAGCACCTTATAGAGGGACAGAACTCACACAGATGTGAGCTCTGTGGGCAAGCTACTCAGTGAGAGCCTCAGATTTCCCACCTATAACGTGAAGATAATAATTCCTACTTAGCCGGGATGACTATAAAGATTACAGTCGGTAAATTGCTTAGGGAAGTGCGTAGTTAAAACAACAACCGAAAGCGGGACGTCACAACTACAACAAAAGGTGATAAGTGACTTAAGAGAAGTGCAAACAAAGAGGGTGGGGGTTCCCAGCACCTGCAGGAGGCCACCCTTGTGTGCCAGCCACGGGGCGCCTGCGCCTGCGCACTGGGGCTCTCCCAGCCTCCAGGTGATTTGCAGCGCAGCACACGCCTAGGCTGGGCAGAGTTGAGCCGCAGGGACCCAGTGGCACAGACCAGGAGCAGAGCAATCCTAAGTGGCCAGACATTTACAAGTGAAGCAGGTGTCCCCTGCAGCTGCTGCCATTAAGTCTCCCACAGGCAGCCTTTAGAATGGAGTCTAGGACGGGCCAAGGCTGCCAGTGAGGGATGAAGACTATTTCTCTCTCCAGAACTCGAGACCACGTCCTCTTTTCTCTTTCCGCCTCCCTCTGGATGCCTAAAGTGAAGCGGTTTTCTCTCTTCTTCAGCTCAGAGGCTGAGAATGGTGTGGAGGACAGAAAGAGGCTCATCAAATCGCCAACAGCCCAATCTCCTACCTCATCTGTGGAGGCCGAGTCCCCGGACCAGAAGAGAAGCATTGGCCTGTGGTGAGTCTTCAGTGGACTCTCTGTTCTCCAGCTTTCAGAGAGCACTGGTATTTCTAGTTTTAAGATTGTCTTTAAGAGTGTGGCTCAACTGTAGGCAAACCATGCCCTAAGAAAACATGGAACTCTTCCTTCATACCCTGGTCTTCGTCCTGGTATCTCATAGCTTCCTAACAGCACCCTTTGCTGCTGTCCCTGAGCCTCTGCAGAAGGGCTGCTTCTTTCAGAAATCACTGAAGGAAGTGACCCACCACGGAAGCCACGAGGTCTCCTCTCAGCACAGAATGCACCCATGTCTGCTCAGCCTCCGGGTATAGGCACACCCGGCCCTCACTTTCCTGGGAGCCACAGGAAAGAACAGAGGAGAACACGTCCCATGGACCTGCTGAGCTACCGGTGTCCTGTGACTGGGGCAGGAGAGGAGACCTGGTTTGCCTGTGAGGTAGGAGGAGAGATGTAGTTTTTTTCTAATACATAGCTATAAGATCCATCATTCTCAGAAGCAAAAACTACCAAGGGGGAGCTTAGAGATGCTTGCAGACAGAAGAGTAGATTAGAGAGGAGTGTCTGGTTGTTGTTGTTGTTGTTTGTTTTCGTTTTTGTGAGTTATGTTTTTTGGTACTGGGGCATCAAACTGAACACACGCTAGGCAACTGCTCTCCCACCGAGCCGCATTCCCGGTCCCAAATGTGGATTCTAGAACTCTCCAATAAGGGTGAGTGATCTCCTCCCCACTGTTAGAACTGTGAGAACCACTGCCTTCTCCCAGTTTTGACCTCTGCCAGGAGACAATTCCTCACATCCTACGGTCCCCTCCATCCCTGGCTGCCCACCTGTATCTCCTTTCTAAATCAATGCCTGAGTCATACCTCCTCACGCGGGTCTCCTTTTTCAGTTATCCCTGTCGACTCTGCATACGGTGTGTTTGTGGTGTGTCATCTTTCACCATAGCTGTTTCCCAGCAGACCGTCCCACCCCGCTCATTAAATAACACCGCCCCCCAACAAGAGCTCGCGGTGTGCGCCCTCGCAGAGCTTTCGAGAGCTTTCGCTGTGACGGACCAGGCAGGCGGTCACCTGCTGGCCAATCAGAAGGAAATGCGGGGAAACCACGGGGTCTGCAGCCCACCACGGCGCGGCGCCGAGGGCCCTTCTCGGATGCTCTGCTCCCTCTGTCTGGAAACTCCTCACCGTTTCTTTTCGTGTACTTTCATTTTGCACTGGGCTCTGGTCTTGCTTGTGAGCAGCGATAGGAAGTGAGACTAGCGTGACTGAGAAGACACAGAGAAATCGGTACTATGCAAAGGAGCTTCCCGTTTGCTTCGCAGAGCAGCCTCCTTGCCACTGTTTGAGCCCTCAGAACGAGAACGGACCATCTTACTGCATTTGCCTACTGTGCAGGGTCCTTCAAAACATCTGCCTCGTAAAGCCATGAGCGTGTATTGAGTCAACAGAAGCGGTACTGGCCATCCTGCTTGGGTTTTTTTTTCTTGGTGTTTATTTGTTGTTTGTTTAGAGACAAACAACAAATGTAGCCCAGGCTAGCCTCAAACTCACAGAGTTCCATTTGCTTCTGCCTCCCAAGCACCGGGACCAAAGGTGTGCGCCACCCCATCCAGCATTGTTTTGTTGATATTGTTTGTATTCAGGGCTTTGTGTAACTAAGGCTCGCCCCAAACTCACTATATTCCTCAGGATGGCCTTAAATCATGATCTTCCTGCCTCAATCACCATCATATTTATCCAAATGCCATGGTTATTTTTAACAATTATAGAAAGTTATCTTTTCAGATCAAGTATAGGTAAACTTATAGTTTCAAAAAATAATAATCACCATAATTTCCAGAGAACGCACTTATTAGCTAGCTCAGAGCGAATCAAGTCTACCTACTGTGAGCTGCTGAGAGGGGCCTCTCCTGAGATTTCAGTGTTGTGTCTCATAAACTGCTGGAGAACCCTAAGACATCCTAAGTTGTTCTCAGAGCAGAGAAACCAGCATCTACTGCCACCCCCACTTCTACCATGTCCGTCCCCCTGAGCCATTTGAATTCCTTCAGGTACAGTAAATGTTTCAAATAGTGTAAAAGATATGGACACCCTCTGTCTACTGTCTAGCAATAAAGCAACGACATAAGCATAAAGCACAGTTGTGCACCAACTCTAGAACTCGTACATCTTCTCTCCGTGGAAATGGCTGTTCTCAGCTATAGAGTGGAAGACACGCAGACGCACACATCTGAAATGGAGAGCCGGGTTTAAGATCTCCTGCAGTCCAATTCCAGAATTCTGCCTTTAACAGTCAGGGGAAGGGAAGACTTAGAGATGTTCGTTTTTATTTCTTTTTCTTACTTTGTCACACTTGACTTTCTCTGTCTTCTGTGGCTAGGTGTTCTGTCTCTCTTCTCCCATTCCTCCTGTCCATTCTCTATGAACATTGGAGTCATGCTGTGGGGTGAAAGGTCACTAAAGGGTGGAGCTTGCATACACATTCTCTCTCTCTCTCTCTCTCTCTCTCTCTCTCTCTCTCTTTCTCTCTCTCTCTCTCTCTCTCTCTGCTGGTGCCTGCTGAGCTCTACAGCCTGGGCTGGATCTCCAGTGTTGTAAAATGATAAATGAAAAAGCGAATCTGCCTGGCAGTGGTAGCGCACGCTTTTATTCCCAGCACTTGGGAGGCAGAGGCAGGCAGATTTCTGAGTTCGCGGCCAGCCTGGTCTACAGAGTGAGTTCCAGGACAGCCAGGGCTTCACAGAGAAAACCAAAAGAAGAAAAAGAAAATCCACGTTGTTCTGGTACTTTCATCTTCTGCTGTTGTTGTCTTTAAGCTAACTTCTGTAACAGCTAAATCATACACTCTGTCTCTGTCTTTCTGTGTCTACCAGTCTCTCTCTCTCCCTCTCTCTGTGTGCTGTGTGTGTGTGTGTGTGTGTGTGTGTGTGTGTGTGGTATGCCTTGTGTATGCATAGGGGCTGAGGGAGGGTTTCGCCCATGTGTACACATGGAGAGGGCAGAGGAGGACTTCGGGTATCCTGGTCTCTCTCTGTCTTACTCCCTTGAAACAGGACACAGAGCCTGTTGTTTTCAGCTGGTTGGCAGCAGTAAACCCAAGCAATACCCAGCCCAGTACTGAGGTTATTCACACACAGACATGGCTCCCAGGGATCCAAGATCCGGTTCTCACACTAGAGTCGCACCTACTCTTGACCCACTAAACCATCTTCCCATACCCCCCACTCTTGTTATTTTGAAGGATTGTAGCCCAGGGTGGCCTCAAATATATCCATTCCTATCAACCAAATTACAAAAAACATGTAAACAAACAAACAAACAAACATGGGCAGATCTTTTGAAGACGTGTGGGCAAATGGAGCCAGGTAGAACAATGCTCCTTTGATAGTCTGTAAAGGTACAACAACACAGGGGCTTCTGTGTGGAGCACCGTCCTCTGTGGGTGGAGCTCTTCCTTACACAGTAGTGCTTTCTGGGTCTTCTTGATGTCTTGTTCACATTCCCTATAGGCACCGAGAGCAGGACCAGAAGCCAATGTAAAATGAAGTTTATCCAAGGCCTCATGCCTTATGGCCTCCATGTGCCAGGATTACAGACATTCGCTACCACGCCCAGCATGAGCTGCCTTTAACAAAAAGAAAGGAAAAAAAGGTTCAATGCATGTGCCCACAAGCTCCCTAAAGATAAAGACTGTCTTGTGTGCCTAAGGCCTTTAGCACAATGCCTCTCTTAGTTAATTCTTATTAAATATTAATGGATTGCGAAACAAAAATATTCTTTGACTGAGCGACAGCTGTAATTTTATTTGGCAATGTAACTCAAGGACTCCTCTTTCTATTGATTAAAACATTTTTGAACTGATGTAATTATCCTCGAATCCTGAATGCCCTTTCTGCAGTTCATCACGACGGCCTGCTGGGATCATCCCGATCACGCGATTCCTAAATGCCCTCAGAGTATAGTGAGCTCGGACCATATCTGGAAGAGACGAATAAGCGTCAAGCCTTCTCATGACACGCACAGCATGATTTATCATGCGCAGCATGAACTATTCCTTGTATAATGTCCATGGGTTTTTATTTCCCCAGGTCAAAATCCAGTTTTGATGGTTCCAATTTGTCAAGTGATAAGAATGACTGTAAAACTGAAAGCAAGACTGACTCTAAGACTGAAAGAAAAAAGTCTTCGTCTTCCAGCCAGGTAATGAGGGACGGCGGTGTGTATTGACTCTGAGGGTAGTGTAGCCATTGGAGCTGATGGAGAAAAGGAATCCAGAAATGTAGCTTTCTACTAACCAGGGTCAAAGTAGACCAGAGATTTAGAATATGTGGAAGGACAGATGGATGCTGTCCCTCCAGCCTATTAGATTCCACCATTGGCCTGTCAGCACACATGGAGAGACAGAGTGCCTGGCTGTGGAACTGGGGCTGACAGTCACGTGCTTGTCTGACATCTCACAGAACACGGGGAACGAGGCATCCACGCACTATAATACAGTCTCATCAGGTACCCAGCACCCAGAGAAGCAAGACCTGTGAACACGCAGGTCACATCTTGTCGGGAGTCACATCAGCTCTGTGCTAAATACACCCAGAGAGGCAACAAATCCAGATTGTACAGCACGATTTACTGGGTCAGCTTTCGGGAGTTTATTTGAGGGTTCGTCCCTTTGAGTTGAACCCAAGTCCTCCCTTGTGCCAAGGACATACTCTACAACTGAAGTTTGTTGTTGTTGTTGTATACATCTCCCCTAAATACGTGCCTTCTAAGAACTAAACAAAACGGTTGGCATAGGCATGAAATTTAAGTATTTTTAGACTCCACAGCTGTCCTAACAAGATGTGTGTTTTATAAAGGTTGTTTTTTGGGCTCCCCCTTAGGGGCCAGTCAATAGTCAGATATTATATTTAACTGTTCTCTCCCTCTCCCTTTCCCTCTCCCTCTCTCCATGACTGCCCAATATAGCCCAAGCTGGCTTTGAACATGGGGTCCTCCCACCTCAGGTTTCCTAATAGCCAGCATTACAGGCAGAGCCAAAGACTTCAAGTTCAGGATTGTCTAAGGGCAAAGCTTCTAAGATCTATAGATAGATGAGCAGCTATCCTGGAATGTTTGAAATGAAGTGTGTAGTCAGTGCTCTCTGTAACCATTCAAACAAAAAACCCTGTGAGGCCCACCACCCCACCGATATATAGTGGCATATAGTTTTCATCACCTGATGCAGACTTGAAGACATCCAAGTCTCCTAGGATGGAGGACCAGAATGGGAATCATCATAGGAAGAAATTCCAGAACTCTGATGCCACGTGCACGCATGGGAGGCAGCATTCATTAATTCGCTGCACAAGACGTTTGTCTGTTAAACAGCTGACTCATCAGAGCCATCTGCCATCCTGATGACCTAATCGATAGAATTTCTTCCTGCCAATAGAAGGGCTGGTTTTGCTGTCAAGATCTCTGCTGGTTCAGATAGCACACCATCAAAGGCCAGCTTTCCAGACTTCTTATAACAGTGATTCTCAACCTGTGGGTCTCCATCCCTTTGGGGATTGAAAAACCATTTCCCTCCAAATATCCTCCATATCAGATATTTACATTGAGATTCTTAACAGTTGCAAAATTATAGTTATGGAATAGCAACAAAAAACAATTTTATGATGGGATCATCGCAACATGACATGTTGAAGGGTCTCAGCATTAAGAACATTTGAGAACCACTGTCTTCTGAGAAGCATTCTAGAGGCAGATCCCTTTGTCACTAAAGGACTGAGATCTGTCTCTCAGTCACTGTGTGGCCATGTTCCTCAGCATCCCTGATACACAGTGTCCCAACCCTGGAATGGGGCACTACCTACTTGGGGTTGGGGTGGAGATGATGCGTGCGGTAAGCATTGTCCTATTATCTCCATAGCTGTGGAGACAGGTGCGATTTGCAGTGAAGCCAATGGCAGTCCTTCAGGCTCTTGGGCCGTGTGCTGCCCTGGAGTGTGATGCCCTGGAGTGTGATGCCCTGCTCTTCTGCCTCTGACCTCATGTGTTTTCATGAGCACATAGTAACAATGGCCACACGTTATCCTGAGTGGTGGGCCTGCCAATGTTTCACCTCACTGTTAGCCTGGAGGTATCCTTCAAAGGCACAGAAAAAAGAAACCGAGGCCCGGGGAAACCAAATGATGAGAACATGACCACATACCAAGGCAAAGTAGAACCAAAGACTTCAGGTTCAAGGTTATCCGAGTGCAAACCTTCGAAGTCCTGAACTTTCCCACAGTGCTCAGGCGTGGGTCATTGGCACATTCCCAGGTCAGAGTCCTTCGGATGCCATCTCCTTCCTTATTAAGGGTACCTTTGCCCTGTCAGATGCTCAGCTGGCCTCCCAGCAAGGTGTTACATTATGTTGGAACATGCACCTAGGTGACCCGTGTCCCCTGTGTCTCACTGAAGGACCAAATTGGAAAATTAGTCGGTTTAAACTAGGGTTGGAAAATTAGTGATGGTGCTGATACCTGTGTTCCTCCTGCAGTACAAGGCGAACATGCACTTTCACAAGCTATTCCTGGATGTCCCAACTGAAGAGCCGCTGAGACAAAGTAAGTCCTATTGAATTTCAACCGTTTAATTGGTTGTTTTTTTAATTTTTAAGGTACATATTTAAAAGGCTGGCTAAGGGAGCTGGAGGTATAACTAACTCAACAGCACCTGGGTTTAATTCCTAGCACTCGCATGGCATCTCGCAACTGTCTATAACTCCAGTCCCAAAGAGCCAATGCCCTTTTCTGGCCTCCAAGGGCACTAAGCGTGAACGTGGCACATAGACATACATGTAGGCCAAACATGCATACACTTAAAAATAATATTTTAAAAAGCCCTTTGGTTTTCTTTTTGAAGTGTCTAAGAAATATGGGAGAAGGAAAGGACATTTCAAGGATTTGGTCACCAAGAAAAACGTTTCTGAAAGGTCTGGGTCTTGTCGTGACAGTAATGTCGGCTGCACTCACATTTCCCTAAGACCTTAGAGCATAAGACAGAAGGCATGGCCAGCTCTCATGGTACAGAGTCACCCAGGAAGGTTCCACAAAGGTCGCCTTGCCATTTCCACTCATGCTGTAATGTTTGTGAAAGAATCATCCTGAGATTTGGGACAATCAGCCTAGGGGAGGAGAGGCTGTGAGAAAGCCCAGTTCCTATGGTACAGAAGCCATCACGCCTGTGCTATGCAAAGCATCGTGGGCACACCCAAGCGGCTTCCCAGAATGCCAGCTCAGCCTGTGGCTCATCACAAGACCCACAACTCTAGCCTCTCTCTCTCTCTCTCTCTCTCTCTCTCTCTCTCTCTCTCTCTCTCTCTCTCTTCTCTTGGGTGTACACTTGCTAAGAGGTTGGTTCCTGCCGTGATCCCCTGGCAAGAGGGTGTGGTCACAGGTCATGTGACTCCCCCTCCCCACCCCTCCGGTAAGACCACGTATCTTATCAGTGAGTCATTAGGATCTCGGGAAGAGCGTTAATATTCACAGAGACACGCGGTTGCTGATCAGAGAGGTTTCTAAAACATCATGCTTGGTTTCTAAGGGGCAGTGGTAGGCTTTGCCTCCCACTTTTACTCTTATTCTAAGTCTCTGAGGATCTCATTCTAGTCACCCCCCACTTTATTCTACTAAAGATGACTCTGGACCTGGGTCTGGTGGTGTGTGCCTGTAATCCCAACACTCGAGAGACTAGAGCAGGAAGATTTCAAGTCTGAGGCCAACCAGCTTTAAATCTTGAATTCCAGGCTAGCCTGGGCTGCACAGCAATACCTTATCTTAAAAAAAAAAAATAAAGTAAATAAAAAAGTAAATAAAAAGAATTAACTGATCAAGAGGTGATGGAGCAGCCAAATGTAGTATGTTCACAAGTTAAAAAAGAAAAAATGAAGTACATTTTTTACCTACAGAGTACAGGAGTTATTTCCAAAGCAATACCCCCCTCAAAGGAAGGGAAAGGAAGCTTAGGGCTTTTATTCTGGAAAATAACACTTAAACCGGAAATCATTTTAGAGGTGGGTATGTGTCTGAGCATGCTCATTTTAAGGTCATAGTTCAAGAAGAAAAGATGGCAGGCACACTTCTGGGCATGTTCTCACACAAATTCACCGAGCACATGTTTGAAAGTTAAAGTAGCAGACCTGAAGGTTTGGGGGACATTCACAGTCCGTATCCCAAAGATAGTGGATGAGACTTTCTTTAGAAAAGTTTTAGAAAGTTTTAGGGAAAAAAAAACAAAATAATAACAAAACAAACCAGGCCATTTTGAAGTCGCATTAAATGCAGGTGTTGGCCCTGAAGAGGCTTGCAGCACTCAGTCACTAACAATGGAACTTTGGAGTATGAGGGTTTATTTAGTGACCAAGATAAAGGCAAATGTTTATTTGAAATGTAAATCATGGACATGACAGTGGTCTGCTGAGACTCTAAATCAGACCACTCCCTCTGTGTCTCCTAGGCTTTACCTGTGCTCTGCAGAAAGAAATTCTGTACCAAGGAAAGCTCTTTGTGTCGGAAAACTGGATTTGTTTTCATTCCAAGGTCTTTGGAAAAGACACTAAGGTTGGTGTGTTTAGAACAAAGGGTTAACCGTATTCTTTACGTATCGTAAATAGAAATCGCTTTAAAATTAACTATATTTATAAATGTTTCCGTCATGAGTCTGACTTTATATCGAGTTTCCTTAGTTATGCTTCCAAATTTAACTTCTCTAAGTGCCTCCAGATGATGGGGCTTCCCCCTCCTTCCCTCCCAGACAGCACTTGCTCCATCCTCTTCCCCTTCCCCTCCCACACCCCCCAGCACTTGCTCTCTCCTTTCCTTGTGCATATCACCTTGTGCTTCTCCTACCCTTCCGCCTGAATGCCTTTTACCCACACGCCATCAGAGGCACCAAAGTTGTTCCTTGTGTGTTTCTGGGAAATATGCCCTAGTCAGTTTCAAAGACATTCATTAACAACCAAAACACATAACTGGGCATGGCAGCTCAGCCCTATAATCCTAACAAGAGGGCTGCTATGAGTTTGACAGCAGGCTAGGCTATCAGTGAGTTCCAGACGAACCTAACCTATTATATATGACTCTGCTTCAAACAACCCACACACACACACCCAAAAAAAACCCCACCATTTTTAAAAATTATCCATATTTTGCTGTATCCATAGCAATTACTAGGACAACATGTTTGTGAGTGTCTTAGTCTCTCACCAGCACAAGGGAGCTGGAACGCAAGTGCGCAAGGCTTTGTCTGCGGAAGTCAGACCCTCACGACCTTAAATATGCCCTGGTGAGGCTTGATTTAGGTCTCTATTAAACACAGGCTTGAGCCGAGCTGTGGGACACCCAGAGCTTGAGAACAAACAGTGACAGAGGGCGTGGCGGCTTCCCCAGGCTCTGCTTTCTGAAACCCTCACGCGAAGCAGGACAAGGCAGTGAGCTCTGGTTTCATAGCACAGTTCATTCGGGCAGCCAGGGATCTAAGAAGAACCTTCCTGCTTTCCATGGCCTCTGTGAGCTTTCTGTGACTGTGCCTGCGTATGAATGAGCAGTTTTCATTCCTGTGAAGTAGCCAGTTAAGAACTCTTTGAAGTCATTACTCTATGACTAAACATTCACCCTAAAGCCACTGGCAATCCTCTAAGAGCCATTCAGCAAACATAATGAATATTCTCTAATGTTAACTCTGGCGAGGGGGCAGGCAGCTCCTCCATGTTGCTTTTTATATATGCTTATTGTATGCTATTCTTAGGCATTCTCTGAATTAATACGGTGCGCAGTAGTATTCCAACATAATGCTAGATTGCTAAAGTGTAAGAAGGTCCGGAGGGGATCAGGTCCTGCTTCTCGGTGGGACAAACACAGTTCTAAATTCAGAATGAGTCTGTATTTCTAACCAGAGTCCAAAGGCTAAAGACATTCTGAACAAAGGATGTTTCTCTTTTATTAACGTGTAAGTTCACAAAGGCAGCAAGTGAGCTTCAAGCTGATATGATTTACTGGTGGTTTGAGAATTCTGCTTCTACTTCAATGACAAAAAAAAAAAGGTAAAATGAGTTTTTTAAGGCGTGGACACACTTGGGTTTCCTTTGTATGAGCTATAACTAGCCTACAAATTAGTAGGAGAAAAAGAATAAGAACTACTAAGAGTGGTTTGTCTTCTTCCTACCCCAAAGATGGTGTCAAAAGAGTTTTGAGCTTCAGAAATCTTACAGAATTCCTTCATGAGTCTACAGACCTCAGTCCAACATGATGTACTGTAAACTAATGGCTTCCAGTTTGCTCTCCAGGGACCTTTCTGAACCCCTCCCCTGAAAAGAGGTTACTGACCTCACCTTACGCGTCTGAGGGACTTCAGCTGGGGGTATTTTCAGTTGCTGGTAAAACTAACTCACAACTTATATAGTCTCACCAAAACTCACTTTATCTTTATTTTGCGGGTTATTTTGTTATAATTTTGTAGTCACGGAATGGATGGTTGAAATTCCTTGTGGGTCTTTAGTGTGTCAGAAAAGGCTAAATGCACAGCCCCTTGTATTTCACGGTGTGTCTGTCACTGCTCAGAAACCGAATTGGACTCATTCGGATCTCATTCTCTTAGTAGATCCCAAGTTCTTTTTTCCAAAGTTATCCCAAGCTCAAAATTATCTCCTGCCCTTGAAAATGTCTCTAAAACAATAGCTTTGAGAAAAGTATCTAAGTGAGAGGAGTCCTTCATTATTCAGTCTTCCTTCCTAGAACTCGCCTCAGCAGAGGCTACCTCAGCTCACAGACCCAAATGTGAATACAGATTCAAAATTAAATGCTTGTTTTCATTCCTTTAAACTTACAGAAGCAGTGTAAGCCTTCCCCCATTTTCCCCACCAACCTCTTTTAGAATGCATGAATCTTAAAGAAAATACATGTTAACCTATGTGTGTGTGCCCATGCACTGGGTCATTTTTTTTTAAACCATATGTGTGAGACAGTTGGGAGGTTCACAGCGATAGGATCATTTCCACTTGAAGCCAAACAGTGATGGTCACTTTTCTGTGTCATCCGATATATTCTTATAGCACATCATATGACAGGAGATGAACAGGTAGGGTCAGAGCAGTTCCCATTCCAATGTTTCTAATGTCCTGATGCACAGGATCTTGAATGAGCCAAGTATCTTTTCAAACAGATTTCATGAACTGATGTCTAAGCCTTAAAGGACCCTCATAATTAAATGACAGCCTCACCTGATAAAGAAGAATTAATGATACCATCTTTGCTAATTTTTTAAAGGATGTATTTATTTTATGTATGTGAGTACACTGTCGCTGTCTTCAGACACACCAGAAGAGGGCATCAGATCCCATGACAGCATGACAGATAGTTGTGAGCCACCATGTGGTTGCTGGGAATTGAACTCAGAACCACTGGAAGAGCAGTCAGTGCTCTTAAATGCTGAACCTGTTGCTATTTTTTGAGTCAGGAAAAAAAAATTTTAAATGTTGTGCACTCTGGTATCATGAGACAAGTGAGGAATTTGGTAAACTGAATGTTCTCCAAACCTTATCTTATGTAATCCAAGCATCTGAGTGTTGATGAAGGCTGTTTGTACTTACAAATCAGGGGGCAGAAGCTTTGTGTCGATAGCCTGTCAGGCTAAGAAGGCTGTGTGAATAGTAACAGGACTGGGTTCAGGATCAAGACGTTCTGTCCAGCATGTTTTCCCCATACACATGTGCTCAACCCAGGAACTGAGTCTGGAGCGGACGCTGTAAGCACCAGGTTTCCATGGAGCCCTCAGCCCGGTTGCGTGAACATCAGGTGAATGGCAGCATAAGCACTGCCTTCTGTTACCACGTCTAGAGCTTCCCAGCTGTGTCCTGTAGCCGTGGAAACCCCAGTCTGAACAGTTCAGTGAGACACTCCCCTCACTCCCAGGTTCCCTGTTCTATGTGCATCCTGGAGAACTTACCTGCTGGTGGCGCCCTTAGCCAGGTGTAGCTTTGCTGTGCTGTGTGTAAGGTCTGAGCTGCTGTTGACTTAATGGCTCTGTTTCAGATCTCTATCCCAGCTTTCTCGGTAACCTTGATCAAGAAAACCAAAACTGCCCTTCTGGTGCCAAACGCCCTGATCATAGCGACGGTCACAGACAGGGTGAGTACGGCAGCACAAGACCACCTGTGCTCTCTCTGTTGGTCTTTTCCTGTCCCTTTTGCTGCTTTTGTCCTTTTGAGGTTTGGTTGTTATCTTCGTTGCTATGATTTAATGCATTTCAAGAGCAAAATTTAAAGGGACAGCACAGAGGGCAAACGACATTAAGCATGCATTGTGTGAAGGACAACTCTGAGAAGTATGCTGAATGCATGAAACCTACTGTGTTCCCTCACCATCCAGTTGACAACAGTAAGAACTTTATTCATTAAAAAGAGATCCTAGGGCCTGGCAAGATAGCACAGTGAGTAACGGTGCTAACTGTGCAAGCCTATAGCAACTAGCATCCAGTTGCCAGATCCCACAGTGGGAAGAGAGAACTAACCACCAAATGTTATGCTTTGACCTGTACGTGTGTATACTATAGCAATCATATGTCCACATATGACCATCATATGCATGCACACATGAATGCACTAATAATAAATAATAATAATAATAATAATAAGATAAAACCAAGTTTAAGTCCAGGTGTGCTGGCCCACGCTTTTAATCCTAGCACTTGGGAGGCAAAGGCAGACAGATCCCTGTGAGTTCAAGGCTAGCCTGATCTAAATATAGAATTCCAGGACTACAGAGAGTTGGGGGGGTGAAATATGCCTTGTCTCAAAAACCTGAAGAGAGAGAAGCCAGTGGAAGCCTAACAGTTTGAGTTTGATCCCCAGACCCATAGGTCTTACATACACACACACACACACACACACACACACACACACACACACACACACGCACGCACGCACACACACACGGCCTCTATTCTTTGTAAAGGTGCTGGAGCAACTCGTGAACTGGGCTACCCTGAGCATGCACATCCAGAACCATTTCCATTTCAACACTTATTTCACTTTCTATTTTTGTGAAATAATTAACAGCTACCTTATATTTCTAACCATGCTAGGTAACTGAGTACAGCTGAGAAGAAAAAGTAACAGCTGTTCTGGCCAAGTGCGCACACCTGTGATCTCTGTGCCTGGGAGCTAAATCAGGAGAATCATTGGCTTAAAGCCATCCCAGACTACATAGTGAGATAGATAGATAGATAGATAGATAGATAGATAGATAGATAGATAGATAGATAGATAGATAGATAGATAGATAGATAGATATTTTGAAAAACTAGAAAATGAATTAGCATGTTATTTTTTTAGCTATATACATCAAGTGCTTTCTTCATGTTTTCTAATTTATGCGTATGCACCCCCTAGGGGTAGCTTGCTTGATCAGTTTCCCATTATTATCCCTTAGTAAGTGTCAGGACTGGACTTTGCACCCAGACCTGCCCAGTTCTGGAGCCCACCATACCCAGTGCTCTGCAATGCAATGGTGTTGACTTGGAGATTGTGTCATTCTCTTGGTGGTGAATGACAGGGATCATTCAAACTCCTGAAAAGGAGGCCTGAGAGGATTCCATGGCACGGAGAAAGCCAAACGTTTTTTAAGTCTTGTAGATGTACCATTTGAACAGGAGTTAAACGTTACCATATGTCATTTGTTTCCAAAATAGTTGTCTAGCTTTGAAGTTTGGTTTGTTTTGTTTTGGTTTGTTTTGGTTGGTTGGTTGGTTGGTTGGTTTTACCGTAACTCACAAGCATCTAGTGGGGGGGGGGGGGGGAATCTCCATATTAGTACAAGGAAGAACCTGGAAGTGACATGAAAAAGAGCGACCCTATTATAACTGTTGGGAAGTCTTTTACAGAAATGCAGGTCAGAGCAGAGAAAGCAGGCTTCCTCCAGGAATCACAAAATACTGGAGTGGACAGGGGACTTTAGGGATCTAATGCCCTCTTCTGGTGTGTCTGAAGAGAGCAATGGAATACTCACATACATAAAATAAATAAATCTTGAAAAAGAAAAGAAAACTACCTGACAGGTATTTTTTTGAACGCTGAACTCTTGGCTCCATCTTATTTTCCAGTACATATTCGTTTCCTTGCTGTCCAGAGACTCAACCTACAAACTGATAAAATCTGTGTGCGGACACTTAGAGGTGCGTATGACATCAGAATCCTGTGCTGCCTTTCTTCAGTATTTCTTAAAGTCTGTAGTTGACCTGGGTTTTCATTTTATGCCTGATTTCAGAACACAAGTGTTGGTAACAGTCCCAACCCATCTTCTCCTGAAAATAGTTTCCGAGCAGATCGCCCTTCGTCTCTGCCTCTGGTAAGTCACTTTGCTGTGCCTCATTCTGAGCCCCAAGAGACTACCAAGGAGCTGACTCCAGTGCAATTGGAGTGCTTCTTCAAGCTCAGTCTTGGTCTGTACCACCTTCTCTGAAGCAGCAGGGCAGGAAGGTGAAGCCCTGATCTCCCAGCTGGGCAAGGTCAAGCAAGCAAGGGGGACTCTAGCCTGGCACACATCTGATTGGAGGACTGTTATGGCCTTTAAAATAACTGGCTGGTGCTGGGAGCCAGACCATAAAATTAACTTCTGTTTCCTCCTGACTGGGGGTTGTTAGGAAGTCAAGTGCCAGGGGCCAGCTTAGATCCTGGAGGTGCAGATTTGTTAGGGAGTAACCTGGAAATTGGTGTTAGACTCAGGTTTGTTGAGGAATAACCTGAAATCTGATACTAGAGTGTTCAACCTTAATGGAGCCATGGCTACGTGTGCTCACACCACAGCCAGGGCTTGGGAAGAACTCACGAGCAGAGTGTTGAGGGACAGCTGCAGAGCAATTCTTGTCTCTCCAGAAGTGGAGGAATCAAAGAATGCCTCGAACTCTTTTTTATAGTAATGTAAGGGTCATTCTGCACAAAGGAGAAATGTGATCGTGAGATTGGAGGTACACAACATCTCACTTTGTTTCCTTGTCAGTTTGTGTGTGTGGTGTTTGGGGGGGTCAAACCCAGAGCTGCATGCACACTAGCTAAACAGTCTTCTGCAAAGCTACATACGGGGCATCAGTGCTCCTTTGACTAGATTCACAAACGTTTTTGAGGCAGACATGATTCAGCTCACAAAGGTCTATTGGGGGGTACTATACTGGTGTACATGATCAAAACCCAGGGAAAGTTAAAACTAATTCTCACCTTCAGAGACAAGGCAAACTCAGAAATAGCTAGGCAGTGCTATTATGACCAGGGGGCAGGTAGAGAGACTAATATTCCCTTGGGATTTGTAGACCACAATGAAAATCTCCAGTGGTATAGTTCATTCTTGCACAGTGTGTACTTATAATAGAATTTTGTTATTCAAAGAGAGGTCTAATCATATCTATTAAAGATTGACGCCTATAGTGATTATTGGTCAATGTTTGCCTTGAGTCAATCACAGGCCCATAGTTTCAACATCTGTGAATCTCCTTTTGCATTTTGAAAAGCTAGTGTAATTAAAATATCTTCACATAAAAACTCAAACAAGAAGGTTCATCTGGGTTTGGTGGGACACATCTATAGTTCCAGTACTTGGGGAGCTAAGACAGGAGGATTGCTCTGAATTTTAGGCCAGACTGGGTTACACATTGAATTCAAGGCCAGACTAGAATACATAGCAAAACCTTGTCTCAAAAAACAAAAAAGAATGTTATAGCAAAACTTTTCACAATAGCCCCCAAAGTAGGAAAAAACCGTGAAGTCCTTCATCATGGGATGAATGGAATGTTTTCAATGTAGTACACACATGGAATATTAAAAGTAACATCACAGAGAGAGAATGAAGGGATGGTGCATGCTACCACACAGATAGACCTTGAATCATTGTGACAGACATAAGGTCAAACACAAAAGGCTGTGTATTACATGATTGCATTTACTGAAGCTTCTCAAGTTAGGATAGACTTTTGATCCCAATAAACCCATCATAATGATCTATAAGCACTGGGAGGCAAAAGGTAGAGCAGTACAAGATGCACACGCAATGACTTAGAATTCAGCAAACATGGTTTCTGATCTGAGGCCACACAGCTGGAGTCTATCCTCAGGGAAGTGCCTTCCACTCTGATCCACTTCTTCCATCCACTGGAATGCTAGTCTTGCTGTGTGACTTCGTTCACACACCGACCCATATATGATAAGCATTTAGTAGATCATTATTTTTTTAATAACCTATTTTTATTTTATGTGTATTGCTATTCTGCCTACATGTATGTCTGTGTGAGGGTGTCAGAGCCCCTGGAACTGGAATTACAGACAATTGTAAGCAACCATGTGGATGATGGGAATTGAACCCAGGTCCTTCCGTTAAGAGCAACCAGTACTCTTAACCACTGAGCCACCTCTCCAGGCCCCAGTAAATCATTATTAAGTGGAAGACACTGAAGTTTTTCACTTTTTAGACTGGCATGTAGCTGATTTGGTAGCGTGCAGACCGAGCGTGCAGCAAAGCCCTGGGTTCCATCCCCAGGACCAAACAAACTTGGCATGGTGGCACACACCTCTAAGGTAGAGAGGTAGAAGAATTCGAAGTTACACCAAGGCTTTGGGACCAGCCTGAGCTAGATGGAGATCGTGTCTCAAAGAAACAAAATAAATATAAGTCAGTCAATCAAATTTTCAACTCTCTTTCCTCTATCAATTGTGGTAAGGAATCGAATGAATATTGAGATGGCCCAAAGACAGCAAACTCAAGCACACAACTTTCTCATTCCTTTTCTACCAGAATAGTCCTTTGCTAAATCGTTCAGAGCTTAGTCTAATCTGGCCTTTGCCAGGGCTAGCTGGGAATACCATGCACCTCCTTAGGTCTTAAGCACTTCAGAGAAGCCAGTGGAATACACATTAAAACACCTCTCTCTGCCTGTGTCCTTAACGCCTGTCTTCTGGTCCTCTGTTCTGTAGACCTGGTCAACTGTGCTTTAAAAGGCTACAGCCTCCTTTCTTCAATCTTAATTTTCCAGCAGCATTTTTTTCCTGTGTACAATGTCATTTTTTTAAGTTATAATTTGCTGTACTTCTTTTCTACATAGTTGAACTTGGACTTGAGCTGGCTGCCCAGTCTTTCTCATCTTCTCTCATGCTGCTGGCTGAGACGCCTCCACCTCACGCTAAGCAGGCTCTCCGTCACCAGCTGTCCGGTGCTCTCTCTAGATGTTTGTTTCAGACAAGCTGTGTGCTGTTTGTTAACAGAATTCTAACCATGTAGAAGGCTCTCTGTCAGCAGAGACTCCTGGGCTAGGAAAATCCTGTGATGTAGGGTAACCCGTGGTTCATTTCCTTATTTCATGGGTCAGCCCTAAGCGAGAGGACTGGCTTTCTAAGGCCTGCCTGTTTCTTCCTCTGGTTGTCTCCCCTCAGGATTTCAATGATGAATTCTCAGACCTGGATGGAGTGGTGCGACAACGAAGACAAGACTTGGAAGGGTACAGCAGCTCAGGATCCCAGACTCCAGAATCTGAGAACTCCCGAGGTCTGGGGAAGTCGAATCTTGATAAATGTTTTATGCCCCACAAAACACCCTCCCCTCACCCTCGATCTACAAAACAAAAACAAGGCCCACCCTACTTTTCCCAGTTAACAGTTGAAAAGGAAATCTGGGGAAAGGGTTCCCAAGAAAGGGACTTGCCTCCATGGCAAAATCCATCTCCTTCACCCATATTTGACAGACATCTCTTAGGTCAGTGGTTCTCAATCTGTGGGTCATGACCCCTTTAGAGGTCAAACAACTCTTTCATAGGAGTCGCCATCAAAAAACACAGTATTTACAGCACAATCTGTAGCAGTGGCAAAATTACAGTTATAATTGTGTTTTATACAATTGTATGTATGTGTATATGTATATAAAAAGTAGCAAGGAAAATGATTTTATGGTTGTGGGTCACATACAACATGAGGAAAAGGGTCACAGCATTAGGAAAGTTGAGAACCACTGGCTTAGCTGACATACTAGGGTATCCAAGAGAGATCAATCAACACAAGGTTTCTTACCTATTCCAGGAATACTCATAGTATGAGTAGTGAACACATTGTGTGCCTATGGGTGCCAACCCAGGGTCCTTGTATCATTTTCTTGTGAACGTTGGGTTTCAGTCTCCAGGCACCATATGCCACTCATAAGAGATTCACAGCATAGCCAATATGCAAATGAAGGAGTCGTGGGTTTTGTAACCCATCCTATGAGTTTTACATACATCAGGGACCAAAATGACCTTGGCTCCTTTTCTTGACAGACTTCCATGTGACTGAATCTCAGACAGTTCTGAATGTCATAAAGGGAGAAACAAAGCCACCTCGGACAGATGCCCATGGGAGCAGAGCACCTGATGGAAAAGCCAAGATCCTGCCTGCCCATGGTGAGGAATGGGGGGTTATTGATGGGTTGATAACACGTAAAGAACCCAGTGTTTCACACTACGATTGCCTCTCATGGGCCCTCCCTTCCTTCCTGTTGTTGATCTGTCTAGTTAGGGTTTCATTGCTCTATAGACATCATGACCAAGGCAAATCTTATAAAGGACAGCATTTAATGAAGAATTGCTTACAGTTTCAGGGTTTTGGTCCATTAACAGCATGCTGGGAAGCATGGCAGCATCCAGGCAGACACGGTACTAGAGAAGCCAAGAGTTCTACATCTTGATCCCCAGGCAGCAGAAAGAGAAAAGGAAGGGCCATTGGGTCAGGAAAATGAATTGAAATCTGCAACTGTCAGGGTTCTAAGGGTGCAGGCATCTTTAGGATGTGCCACAGATCAGATGCGGGAGGGCAACAGGGAGTCTATGGGGATGATCATCGCTGAGATGCGTAGCAGTGAGTTATGGACACTGAAGAGGGCCATATCTTGAAGCCAGGCAGGACCCACAGTAGAGAGTTAATTACACCAAACAAACCAAAAACCTTTCCACACAAAATTTGTCCTGTCTACAAGAAATGCAGGCAAAAATATGGAGGAGAGAATGAAGGAATGGCCAGACTATACCCTGCCCAATTTGAGCCCCATCCCATGGGCAAGCAAAGCTTGAGCATAGGAGACCTCAAGGCCAGCCCCACAGTGACACACTTCCTCCAGCAAGGCCACACCTACTCCAGCAAGGCCACACCTCCTAGTAGTGCCATTCCCCTTGGGCCAGGCATTCAAAAGCATGAGATTATGGAGCTATACCTATTCAAACCACCACCTTGTCTTTGTGTGTTAAACCCCACTTACTTAGTCAATAAGTAGTACCTGGTTCTGGGCTTTGCTGGGGGGGTGGGTCACAAATAGAAATTGCTACATTTGTCTCAGCACTTCAAGATTATGAACCAAAAGCTGGTGATAAAAACCAAGTCACTGACTTGTTTCTTATTTATTAACAACAACATTGTCTTAGTCAGGGTTTCTATTCCTGAACAAACATCATGACCAAGAAGCAAGTTGGGGAGGAAAGGGTTTATTGAGCTTACACTTCCACGTTGCAGTTCATCACTAAAGGAAGTCAGGACTGGAACTCAAGCAGGTCAGGAAGCAGGAGCTGATGCAGAGGCCATGGAGGGATGTTTCTTACTGGCTTGCTTCCCCTGGCTTGCTCAGCCTGCTCTCTTATAGAACCCAAGAGCACCAGGCCAAAGGTGGAACCACCCACAAAGGGCCCTCACCACTTGATCACTAATTGAGAAAATGCCCCACAGCTGGATCTCATGGAGGCACTTCCCCAACTGAGCTCCTTTCTTTGTGATAACTCCAGCCTGTGTCAAGTTGACACACAAAACTAGCCAGTACAAACATTAATAATAGTAGTAGTATCAAGGATGGTGTTACATTGTTCCACTGAGCCCAGTACAATGCTTGGCAAAAATAAGCCTCTCAAATATATATTATTTGATGAAATAACCTGAAAAAATGGACCTACAGGTTAAAATATCAACAAGGAGGCTTCCACTAATACTTTCCCCCACACACACACCTGGGAATAAACCTACTTCAAGTACCTCTTCCCTACTAAAATATTCCCAAAAGAAGAAATACACAGGGGTGCTAAATTATTGCTTTTTTGGTTTCCACTCAACAGGTCAATCAGAAACTATTGGGATTTTACATAAAATGGAGTCTGGGAAGTGCCCGACTCTCCGTCATATCCTGATATTCTATGCAATTGTGTAAGTGGATATGTTTACTGTATGCAATTGTGTAAGTAGATGTGTTTACTGTAAGTAGTTTATGTATATGAGCCTGTTTTGCAGATAAATAATCTCTTCTCCTTGCCAAGAGTCATTGTAAATCCCACTTGTGCAGATACAACCCACATATTTTCCTTGGTGATTTCCGTTCCCTTTTTGGACATTCTCCCCGCCACCCCTGCCCGTCCCTGCCCACCCCTGCCCCTTAAGCTTAGTTTGCTTTTTATAATAATTGTGCTGAATCAACCCAAGAACCAAGTTCTGAGCAACAGTAACTTCTGATGCATCTTTGTTCTGTTTATTTATTTTTCTGTCCAGCTTCTTCTGAAGAGAATCCAAGACATCATTCATCTCTACAAGATATCATCCATCTTTAGTGACAACTTAGACACAGACTTTTTTAACTTTTCATCAGCTTCCAGTGTATAACCAATTGCCGTTCTGAGAATAGCCAGTTCAGTTCTAGGATGTCTCTTATACCCAAGAGAAGTAGATATGCCCACTGGTCCCCATTAAAGCAGGGAATTTGTGAGTCCCCAGGGAACAAGGTTTACTGCTCTTGCCCAGGCTTTTGGAAGAGGAAGAGAATACCAAAAAGGATGGGCGATTTGGCTTAGACATCCAGCTTGAGTTTGGCCTTGAACAATCTTAAAAGAATGGCCACATTTTTGCACTTTGAGGAACTTGTGTGACATGATTTCAAGTCTCCCTGCTGTGAAGCTTTATAACAAGCATCAACCTGTTTTCTTTCTTTTTTTAAGGTGTTTTTTAAATTTTTCTATTTTTAATTTTTTTGGATGTTTTGTCTTACCTGTGTATGTGTGTATACCACATGCACACCTGGGGCCCATGAAGGCCAGAAGAAGGCACTGGATCCTCTGGATCTGGAGTTAAAGGTGGCTGTGAGCCACCCTATGAGAGCCAGGAATCAAACTCAGGTCCTCTGGAAGAGCAGCAAGTGCTCTTAACTGCTGAGCCATCTCTCCAGCCCCTCAACTTAGACCATATTAAAGTCTCTAAATCCTTTATTTAGTTCTTTCGGAAAATGTCCATGAATGGGAAAAGTGGATCCAAGCTCATTGCTCTTAAATGTCAGTTCCTGGCCATTGACATCATGGAAATTTCTCTCTTTACCCTCTCTAGGGTCTGTGCGCTGATCATCTCCACCTTCTACATGAGATACAGGATTAACACTCTGGAGGAGCGCCTGGGGTCCCTGACGTCCATCATGGATCCCCACAGTACTGGGTAAGATGGCCTTCCAGTGCTTGCTGTTCAGATCAGTTTGACAGTTGACCAAGTTTAGAGTCCTCCTTAGCAAATACTGAGAATTCATTCTGTGGGAGGCAATCAGTTAACTGTTTTGTGTGGGCAAAACAGACAAAGGGTCTAGAAATGAGTGGCTTAACCTTGTGTGACTCCTGTGCTGCTGCCCTGCCTCCAGCAACACTATAAGAAACATACTGAATATTGTGTCATACCACTAATTATCCTAAGATAGTGGTTGTAACCTTAACCTCAAACTGGTCACCCTCATCTTTAGAAAATGGAAATGAGTGGAAACATTTGTTTAAGAAAAAAGCTCAGCACATGTCATCATATGTAATTGTTTATATTATTTAAGTTACAGAACCCTTGCTCATATTCCTGATTACTAACTAGTTCAATGTGTGTCTGTAAAGATTTTTTTCCACCACTTTTTTTTTTGAGACAAGTCTCTCTACATAGCCCTTGTTATCCTAGCATTCACTATGTAGACCAGGCTGACTTTGAACTCACAGAGATCTGCCTGTCTCCAGAGTGCTGGGACCACACTTAACCTCAGCCACCACTTTCTGTAAATGTAACTTTCATTCCCAGATGTAATTGTCATCTTGGAAGTCTACTGCTGAATATGCTCACCCTTTCTAGATCTTTCTGAACTCTGGCTGGCCGGTTCTGGCTCAAACTCCTCTCCTAGCTGACTGATTCAAACTGGCTTCTCTCATCTTCTGACTGAATTGCTTTCCTTGGCCTCAAACTGCCAGTCTGTTCTAATCTTCTGTCTTCTCATTCTCTGGCTTGTTCTGTCTTCACCTGCAATCTGTCTCTATGAAAACTGTTCTAGTAAAAAAAAAAAAAAAAAAACTTGCCTTCTCTCTCTCTCTCTCTATCTATCTATCTATCTCTATCTCTTTCTCACTCTTTCTCTTTCTCCCTCCCTCTCTCTTTCTCTCTGTCTGCACTCTTAAGTCATCTCTTTCTTGTCTCTTCTCATGAGAATCGGGCATATCCTATCTCTGACTCATTCTGTTTGTTTGTTTATTTGATTGATTGATTGATTGATTGATTGGTCACTTTGTCCCTCAATGAGACGCCACTTTCAAACATGGCTGCTTCCTTCTACTAACTTCATTGTTTGAGATTGAAGGTGTGTACTAAGGGTATGTCTGTATTCCAGCCAGGGGCATTAAAGGTGTGTCATTCTATCCTGATCACCTCAGAGCTACAAGGTTTTAGGATGTGATCCTTTGCCAGAGCAGCCATATTAGTGAATTAAAATTCCTCTACAACTTTCACCATGCCTGTCCTCATCAAATCTATTTAACCAACTTATTCTTTTCTTTAAGTCTATTTTCATGAGGATTTTTATACATTGACTGAAATCAGATTTTTAACAAGAAAGATTCCTTTTAAAGAATATTTACTACTTGCTAGAAACCCTATTAAGATGGGCACAAGGGTTGGAGAGATGGCTCAGTGGTTAAGAATACTGGCTGCTCTTCCAGAGGACCTAGATTCTCTTTCCAGTCCCATATTGCTGCTCTCAACTATCTGTACTCTAGTTCTAGAGGATTCAACACCCTCTTTTAGCCTCCATGGGCTGTATACATAGTGTACATGCATTCACTCCTATGCATAAAATTAAATATATATTGTATATATTAAAATATATAGTATATATTAAAATATTTTATATACATATGCATGCACATAAAACATAAGTCAAGGCCTATAGGTACTTGAGAGGCAGAGGCAGGTGGATCTGTGTAGAGTCAAGGTCAGCCTGGTCTGTGTAGTGAGTTTCAGGACAGCCAGAACTATAGAGACCCTGCCTCAGAAAAATAAATATAGATAAATGAAATAGAATGGATATATATATAAATCAGAATTTCCTTCATTATGTTTTTACCACGGCTTTATAAGAGAACTATTACTCCATTTTTCAAAATAAAATTGTAGCTACATTTTATGTATATGAGTGTTCTACCTGCATGCATATATATGTATCAGAAGTCAAAAGAAGGAGGTCGGATTTCCTGGAACTGGAGTTACAAATAGCTATGAACTGCCATGTGGGTACTGGGAAATGCACCCAGACCCTAGTACCCTTTGCTGCTGAGCCATCTCTCCAGCTCCTATCACTGAGAAAAGTGAGACTTAGGAATACTTAGTGTCTTAAAATGTATAATGACACTGGGGTTCAGACATAGATCTGTAAACTGCAGAGTCCCTGGGCACCTAGTTCTCCAGAGGCTTTCTTATCTCAGTGCACGTCAGAGTCCACTAAAGGGCTACTCAAAGCCCATCATAGGGCCCAGCCCAGAGGTCTGAAGGATAAGGCTTAGTGGGGCTTCCCAGGTGACACTGATGGTACCCCTCTGGAATCTGTACTTTCTACTGTGCCATATCTCCGTTCTAGGCCCTTCTTCACTGTCTGTGTAAATTACCTCCAGGCCTTGTACGATGGCTTATGCGTATACTTACATGTAGGTCATTTGGGAACCATAAATGCATATTTGAACCACTAAGTGAATACAGAATCCTAACAAACAGTTTGGAACAGATCCGTATACCCTACCCCTGCTCTCCCATCATGTTCAAAATATTAATGCAACTCTCTTTTGGTATTAGAGGTGACTCCAAAGATTGTAGACTGTTAATTCCTATCCTCTTAGAAGCTGGTTTTATTAGAAAAGATACCTCATGTTTTAGCACCATACAATTAACTTAGCAGTACAGAGGCGGGGAATTCCGACTGATGAGACGTTCATTCCCCTCTTGAGATCATCCCAAGCATGGAAAAATGAAACACACACACACATACACACACACACACACACACACACACACACCCATACACACACACCCATATACACCCATACACACACACACACACACACACACACCATACAATGTAACGTCAGAGGATGCCCATAAAATGATGGCTGTTGATACAGCCTCATCCCTGATTTTCCTTGGGCCCTTTGTTCAGAGTGAGCCAGGTAGCTAAATCCACACGTGTAACCTGGCCTTGCACCCTCCAAGGAGCCTGCCTTTTGAGCCCATACATTTGGCTGGTGTTGTTAGCAGATTGCAGGCTCCTTGGGAGCCAACTCTGCTCGGTTCCATGCCTGGTGGTAAGAATATCTCTTTCCCTCAGAATCTCCTGTTGCTGAATTAGTTCTCTGAACCTCAAATCCCCTCAACTAGAAATCCAAGGATTTTCATTCTAGTTCCAAGAATTAATGACTTGTAAACATCCTACATGTTCATAATAGACAACTTTCTTAAGATATACGTTGTCATCGGTGATTTTCTCAGTGCCTCTGTTTCCAAAAATGAACCAGAAACTAAATCAGAACAGTTAATTGAGATCCCAAAACTGAACCACTGAAATTAAATCCTAACCAAGAGAGGCGGAAGAGCTGGCTCAGCTGTTCAAAGCGTGGCCACTGTTCCTGCAGAGGACCTAGGTTTAGTTTCCAACAGCCACACGGCAGCTCACAACCATCCATGGGTGTTCAGCGCCCTCTTCTGGCCTCCAAGGGCACTTGATGCATGTGATACACAGACATACATGCATATGAAACACTCCTACGTGTAAAATAAAAACAAATCTTTAAAAAGAAATACACATCGTTTTAAAGAATCACAAGGAATAGTAGACCATCTTCCTAGAACACATTCTTACTCCAAAGTTCCTATGGGATTAGCTGGTACTGTATTGCAGTATACAGGATTACAGCCATAAATAGTTGATTGATACGATGAGTGATATTTGTATATTTATACAACAAGTCTTAAGGAAAGAACTGGAGTGGGGCCTCATAGCTAGGTGGAAATTTTGTTTTGTTTTGTTTTGTTTTTTGTTTGTTTTTTTCGAGACAGGGTTTCTCTGTGTAGCCCTGGCTGTCCTAGAACTCACTTTGTAGACCAGGTTGGCCTTGAACTCAGAAATCCACCTGCCTCTGCCTCCCAAGTGCTGGGATTACAGGTGTGCGCCACCACTGCCCAGCGGTAGGTGGAAATTTAACTAAGTAAGTAAAGATACTCCTTGGCGTTTCGAACTCTCTAGTATAAATGGTTCTTTCTCCCATGGCTGAGACCAGCAGGCCTCCATGCACACGTAGCTGCCGTGGGGAATGGAGAGACTGTTAAGAGCTAAACAGAGACTCTAAGAGACCATGTGCTTAAGAACAGTTGTCTGAGTTTTGTGTTTAAGCCAAGGCACCTCAAGGTACTAGAATAAAAGTAATTTAAGAGAGATCCACCTAAACTCAGACCTGGCCCCTAAGCATCCAGCCTCGAGCTGAAGATTACTGCTATGTCCTCGAGACAGTCACAGGCAAAATGATGCCAGTCCTCTCTCCTAGCCCAGTTTTCCATTCAAACTTAACCTGTATTCATTCCACGAATGATGTTTCTCTTTTTCCTTACAGGCAGACAGTCCCCTCCGGCCTGGGATCACAAGTACAGTTAAATGTGGAGGTCCTCTGTCAAGAACTTACAGCTAACATAGTGAAATTAGAAAAGGTACGTTGAGTTTTCCTGTGTACAGGAGCAATCTGGTCATTCCTTTCAACTGCTACTGGCCTTTATTATTATTGTTGTTGTTGTTGTTGTTGTTGTTATCATCATCATCATTATTATTATTTCTATAAACATATAGAATTTAATCTCATTTTCTGCAAAATAACAATTATGTTGGTCTATCGTTTATGTCCTTGGCTGGACGTGGGACCACTGGTAAGTGGCCAGTGGCACTGGGGGTCATGGAGAGAAGCATTTGGGAGTCAACTAGAGACTCCTAACCAGCCACAGAGCAGATGCCCAGCTCACATAAAACATTGTGTTTAATCCCTGTTACTACCTTGGCTCAAAGAAGAGAATAAAGTTTTAAACTACCTTGCTCAAGGTGGCAGAGATAGAAGGTTTAACTGGGGACCTAGAACTTGAACCACCAGCCAAGTGTGGTTAGAAGTCTGCTTTCTTTAAAGGCTAGAGAGATGGCTCAGTGGTTAAGAACACTGACTACTCTTACAGAGAACATGGGTTCAATTTTCAGCAAACACATGACGACTCACAGCTGTCTGTAATTCCAGTTCTCAGGGATCCAACACCCTTACATGGACATATATGCATATAAAATTTATTTATGTACCAATGCACATAAAAGAATAAAATTATTGGGGGAAAAAGCTGGGTGTGGTGACACATGCCTTGATAATCCCAGCTTTGGGGAGACAGAGGCAGGAAGATCTCTGAGTTCAAGGTTCAGGTTAAGACTATACTCATGCTTCTCCCTCCAAAGACTCTTTCTTCCCTCAGTAACTCTGTGCTTGCTTAGCATAAGGCATTCATAGATTTAGGATGGTAAGTGGATAAAGGGGGAGGGTAACCATGCATAAATATCCCAGCATTCCACCTGATTTCCAGGCTTATTTCTCCTTTCAAATGTTTCCGCCCTTTCCTATCCGGCAGCTCCTTTGGTTTCACACCAATCCTTTACCTGCCTCTCTAGCTGTGCACTCTTGTTTTGAGTTTTACTCACGCTGACTTGTAAATTTGTTCCTTGCATCAGAACAGAACAGAAGCCCACAGAACACTTTCAGCCATCCTCATCTCCCACTAGACCCTGCCAGGACAGCACATCCTGTAATAAGGAAACAGAAAACAGAAGGCTGTTGGCCTGTCCCCGAGGGGCTCAAACCCAGCCCAGCTGGACATGAAAGGAGTCTGTGAA
Organism: Apodemus sylvaticus; assembly: GCF_947179515.1. Classification (NCBI taxonomy): domain Eukaryota; kingdom Metazoa; phylum Chordata; class Mammalia; order Rodentia; family Muridae; genus Apodemus; species Apodemus sylvaticus. Next base: position 41,315,941 of record NC_067484.1, on the reverse strand, counting down.
TAGATATGGGCCAAAATGTTCCCTGAGGCTGTTGAGCAGTGGCCTGACACAGCCTGGGAATGACAAAGCTATGCTCTACTGTGGGAAATCCCAAGACATAACTCAGCTCTTTGCAGAGATTCCTTTCTGCTGTCAGAGCCTCATGGTCATCCCCCAGCCCCGACGACAACCCACTTTCTGTTCTGTTCGTGGTTGTCACTGCTCCTTCAGTCACCCTCACAGCAAACCCAAGGGTAACCCCACCTGCTCCCCCCAAGTCCCCCATCAGATGTCCCCACGTTCTCTTTCAGACACACCATGCTGGTCCCGACTACCCAGTTGACCCTGTAAAATTGAATTCCATCAAGAATTTTCTTTATACTTTCTATTTATTATTAAGGGGTGTGAGGGGTATAGCAAGAGTAGACAAGTGTGCCCTGAACAACTTTTGGGAGTTGGTTCTTTCTTCAATGGGTTCCGGAAATAGAACTACGATCAATAAGCTTCTGCTGCCGGCCTCTTCACCCACCCAGTCATCTCCTCAGCTCTATTTATGTTTTCTGAAGATCCTCAAAAATCAACATTTCATATATTTACTGGCCACTGGGGTTTTAGCTATCGGTTGCTTATTTATCTCTTTTGTTTGGGTTTTGCTTTTTGACTTGTTTGTCTTTGTTGGTATGTTTGCATATTTTGGTATTGGTTTTTATTTCAGTTCCTTTTGACTCTTTCTGCTCCCGTTTTTTCTACCCATCCTTTTTCTGAGAGTTGATCGGGGCAGGTATGAAGCAGAAATGGGGCCCAGGAAAGGCAAGGCTTGTGGGTTTGTTTGGGTTTTGTTGTTGTTGTTTACATTCGTGTCTGTGTGTGTGTGTGTGTGTGTGTGTGTGTATCTGTCTGTGTGTCTGTGTGTGTGTGTCTGTGTGTGTGTGAGAGTGTGTGTCTGTGTGTGTGTGTGTATCTGTCTGTCTGTCTGTGTGTCTGTCTGTTGATCAGAGTTGATCGGGGCAGGTATGAAGCAGAAATGGGGCCCAGGAAAGGCAAGGCTTGTGGGTTTGACTGGGTTTTGTTGTTGTTGATTACATTCGTGTCTGTGGTGTGTGTGTGTGTGTGTGTGTGTGTGTGTGTGTGTGTCTGCCTGTGTGTGTGTGTCTGTGTGTGTGTCTCTGTGTGTGTGTGTGTGTGTGTGTGTGTGTGTACATGCGAGAGTCCTCATGAGTCCCAGGGATCAGAATCAGGTGGTCAGGCTGGGCAGACAGGACTGACCCCTCAACCTCTAACCTAGAGCTGAGAATTACTACAAGGCCTGTGTGATAGTCATGCTGAGATGATGCTAGGTCAGGGCCCTGGTTTCCTTCTCTGTTTCTGGGAAAGAACAGGGTCTGGAAGCCACGTGCAGTGGGGGGAAGGGTGGGGATGGGCTAGCTGTAGCTTACAGGGTACTGCCCGCCATCCAGGGAAACCAAGGCAGGAACTGGAGCAGAGACCATGAAGGAAGGACTGCTGCTTACTGGCTTGCTCAGACTCCTCCCTCCTTCCCTCCACCCATCCATCCATCCATCCTTTCTCCTCCTTCCTCCCTCCCCTTCTTCCTTCCTTCCCTCTCTCTATCCTCCCCCTCCCTCTCTCTGTCCTCCCTCACTGTCTTTTCCTCCCTCCCTTTCTCCTTCCCTCCTCTATCCTTCCTTCCTTCTTCCCTTCCTTCCTTCCTTCCTTCCTTCTTTCCATTCTTCTTAAAGGACTCTTCTGTGTATGAGTCTTTTGCCTGCACGTGCATAAGGGCACCATGTGTTCTCCAGTACCCAGTGCCCGAGGAGGACAGAGTTGGGTATCAGATACCCTGGAACTGGAGTAATAGACAATTAATTGTGAGCTACTATGTGGGTGCCAGAAACTGACACCAAATCCTCGGCAAAAACAGCCAGTGCTCTAACCTACTGACCCACCTCTCCCCATGCCAGTTTTGTTTTTGTTTTTGTTTTTTAATTTAATGCATGAGTGCTCTGCTGCATATACCTCTGTGGGCCAGCAGAGGGCATCCGATCCCCCTATAGAAGGTTGTGAGCCACCATCTGGTTGATAGGAATTGAACTTGGGTCCTCTGGAAGAGCAGCCAGTGCTCTTAACCACTGAGCCATCTTACCAGGACCCCCCCCCCCCCCAATACTTTTCAATTTAAATTTTTGTTTTGTTTTGTTTTTTTATTTTATGGATCTGAGTGTTTTGACTGCATGTATTCCCCACATGTATGCAGTACATGTAAAGCCAGAACAGGGAATGGGCCCCTCCCTCCCACACCTCCTGCAAAACTGGAGTTACAGATATTTGTGAGCTATTTGGGTGCTGGGAACTCCGGTCTTAGTTGCTTCTCTTACACACCCGGGCCCACCTACCTGTCAATGGCATTGCCCTCTGTATTGGGTCTCCCTATATCCATTAGCAAGGAAGAAAATGTCTCACAGACATCCACAAGCCAGTGAGACGGAGGCAGACCCCTCTTCCCAGGTGTGTCTAGGTTCCTGGCAAGGTGACGGTAAAACTAGCTGTGACAACTTCTGACCCATCTCACCAGCTCAGAATGGTTTAAACTTGATTTGTATTTATGTTTACTGTATGAGTGTGTGCCCGCATGTATGTGTATACCCCCCACATGCACCACGGGTGCCCCTTGAGGATAGAAGAAGTCATTAGATTACCTGGAACTGGAGTTACAGGCAGTAAGCCACCACATGTGGGTGCTGGGAATCAAACCAGGGTCCTCTGCAAGAGCAGAGAGTTCTCTTACCTGCTGAGCCATCTCTCCAGCCGCCAATCTTCCCCAGCAGTTTTTAATAGGTAAAGAAGTCATTGTTTTCTTAGGACTAGAAGTGTTATCAGAGATAGACTGATACAGTAGGAAGAACATTCAACTTTAGAGTCGTATTTTTTTTATTTATTCTTGCTCTGTTGCTTGCTGCCTGTGTACATGATCCCTATCATTGATCCTCCCCTACCCTCAGTTTCCAATGGAGACCCTGCTTCTGTATGGGGTGGCATAGTCAAGGCTAGAATACATAGATAAGTACCTACACAGGCTTGTTAGAGCCTGCAATGGCTTGTATTTGCTTGTCCCAGGGGTGACACTATTAGGAGGTATGGTCTTGTTGGAGTAGGTGTGTCACTGTGGGTGTGGGCTTTAAGACCCTTGCCCTAGCTGCCTGGAAGCCAGTCTTCCACTAGCAGGCTTCAGATGCAGAGGTAGAACTCTCAGCTCTGCCTGTACCGTGCAGATGATAATGGGCTGAATCTCTGAACCTGTATGCTAGCCCCAATTAAATGTCCTTTATAAGAAGAGTTCTTGGTCATGGAGTCTTTGCACAGCAATGAAAACTCTAAGACTGAGCCCTCTTACTTTTTTACTCTCCAAGCATGCCTTGGGTATCACAGGCTTCCTCCAAGCAGTGTCTTCGTTGGCTATGCAGCTATAACTTAATGCTCACACAAATCGGGTAATTTATAAAGGAAAACGGTATATTGAGCTCTCAGTCTGCAGGCCAGGGGGTCTGAAGTCGGGACATCATACCTAGGGAAGGACTTCCTGCTGATGAGACCTCCATGAGACAAAGCGGCCTTGCTACCTTGGGTAGCTCGTCTTCTCAAACCACTAATGTGATTGTGAATAAGCCGGACCTCAAAGGATCGCTGGCTTAGGACTTTGGGGTTCTGTTTAGTGGTGGGGATACGAACACCAGACCATAGAGGAAGGCTGTGTTCTTTTGATCCATGGGATGTTCTACTCCCATCATAATATTAGGGGGTCAGCATCCCTTGCTCTGAATCCTTTTTTGATTGTTTTTTTGGGGGGATTAGATTGGTTGGTTGGTTTCGGGGGTTTTGTTTTGTTTTGTTTTTTGAGACAGGATTTCTCTCTATGTAACAGGAACTCACTATGAAAACATCATGCTAGGATTAAAGGGGTGTAACACTCTTCTGCTCTGAATTCTTTAAAACTCATTTATTTCATGTTTCACGAGAACAATTTAATGCCCAACTGGGGACTGTAAGTCTTCAGGTCTCTCTGGAAGTCAGTCTTCTGTGGATGTTATTCATAGGAATGTGTGATGTGATTACCAAACATGACACATCTGCTACTTAAAGCCACAAAGCAGAGCTTCATTTAAATTTAACTTCCAAATAGCTTTTTATTCTGGATAGAATAATGTGCAGCTTTTCCAGCTCATAGCAAATGCACTCTTTAAGATACATATTATTTATTATAACACCGTCTCTTTCTATTGTTTCAAGATACAAAACAACTTACAGAAGCTGCTTGAGAATGGTGACTGAATGACCAGCTGCTGGGGCCAACCTAATACCTCACCTCACGGTCTCCCTTGAAGAAGGTGCTTCTCAAGAGTCTGTCGTGCGCCCCCCTGCTGGCCAGAGGCGCCAGAAGCTGAGAATCCAGATGTGTTTGCGCTTGGAGGTCTCCAGCTCAGGAGGAGGGGAAGGGGAATGAGTTTGCTTTTGGTGCAATAAAAGTTGACCTTGTCTCTGCTGCCGCCTGAAGATAACAGACCCTTCTCAGGAGGCAAGCAAGGTCCTGGAGGTCGCCTGTAGCGCTCGGGTTATGGTAGCGGTCAGTAAACTCAGCACTCCGTGCTTTCCAGCCCTTTCTCAGCCTTCTCGTTGGTGCGTTCGCCTATCCTGATCAGCCTTCAGACCTAAGGGGTGCACTGTCTACCAAAACAAGTTTGTCTACCAACAAATTCAAAATGGTCCTTCAAAGAATTAGCCATGAGCCTCCAACAGGGTAGTGTGAATATCTCCTAAGGAACAGGCTTGTTTCAAACACCTGCATTTTTGTTTTGAGTTTCCCCACTCCCCTTCTACTCTTACATTCTGATTTCTTTCATCTGTGCCTTTTAATTTTCCAATTCAGTTTTGTGAGCGTGTCTGGTAAAGTGAATGAAATGTCCCATCTGTGTTGTGCTGTCTTATTCCCGTGACTAGTACTTAATTGAAGTGATGATTCTCCCCAAGCCCCCCATTAGGGATCTTTGAGGTGTGACACTGAAATACTAAATCAGATTCACTCTGAAACCAAAACTAATCTTTCAGCCAAAAGTTGTCATCGTAATTTAATATGGGATGGGAAGCCCCGTTTCTAGGACCGTAAGTGGACTACAGAAGCGGCTTTGAAACCAGATGTCTGTGTTGTACTGACTCTAAAACCTATTTCAGCATGGTAATTGGATGTCCTCCTACAATAAAGCAATAAGTGGTGGTCTGCTAACTTTACTTACAGTATGGGTTGACTGGTTTTTATTAATAATTATTTAGGGTACCATAAGATCTGTAAGTATAAAACAGTCTATCTGCAATGCATTTTGTAATCATTTCTATGAAATGTATTTTGTTTAATCAGAGAAGCTAATAAGCGGATTGGTTATGTCCTGTGTATTTGTGAGCATTCTGGGCCACTGAGCCCGGTGTACCGGCTTTTAATAAATACTCATTGCCTAAGGCACCCTAGTTAACGCTGTTTCCTGCATTTATAAATTCTCTTCTCTAAGACTTGCTGTGATGTTTAAGCCTCCCCACCTCCACACAACACCTTTCAGCTTCCTACTCGCCGCCCCACCCCCACCCGCCACCGCCACCGATGCCACCACCCCCACCCGCCACCCCCACTGCAGCCACAGCCGATGCCGCCTCCATTTATTTCATAAATCAAAAGAAAGTTTAAGGTTTTTTTCAGTTGTAATGGTATCAAGGGGAAAAATGAGCTTTGAAATTAGTAGGCAAATATTTGAATCCTAGGTTTGACTGAGATTTTAAGAGGTATTCGACATCAGATGTGATAGTCCGCCATCCTCTTACCTGTTTTATTAATGAGGCTGAAAGTACCAAAGAGAAAGTGCCAGTGTGGAGATGGTGGAGCCTCTGAAGCCTGTACTTTGCTGGGCAAGGAGTTCCTGTAACAGATACCATGGTTTTTTGTTTTTTGGGGGGGTTTTTTTTTTTGGTTTGGGGGATTTTTGGTTTTTTGGGGTTTTTGTTTTTGTTTTTTGGTTTGGTTTGGTTTTTGGTTTTCAAAACAGGGTTTCTCAGTGTAGCCTTGTGTCTTAGTCAGGGTTTCTATTCCTGTACAAACGTCAGGACCAAGAAGCAAGTTGTGGAGGAAAGGGTTTATTCAGCTTACACTTCCACATTGCTGTTGATCACCAAAGGAAGTCAGGACTGGAACTCAAGCAGGACAGGAAGCAGGAGCTGATACAGGAGCCATGGAGGGATGTTTCTTACTGGCTTGCTGCCCCTGGCTTGCTCAGCCTGCTCTCTTAGAGAACCCAGGACTACCAGCCTAGGGATGGCACCACCCACAAGGGGCCCTCCCCCACACACACACCCCCCCCCCCCGCCCCATCGCTGAGAAAATGCCTTATAGCTGGATTTCTTGGAGGCATTTCCTCGCCTGAAGCTCCTTTCTCTATGATAATTCCAGCCCGTGTCAAGTTGACACACAAAACTAGCCAGTACACCTTGGCTCTCTGGAACTCACTTTGTAGACCAGGCTAGCCTCAAACTCACAGAGATCTGCCTGCCTCTGCCTTCTAAGCACTAGGATCTGAAGCACACACCATCCCCAGCCTCTAAGAATGTTCCTTGACCTGGTAAGAGAACAGTTGCTGAGGAAGGTACCTGGTGGAATTCTGCCATCACTTACCCACCTTAGAAGCTCCTTGATGGAAATCCCTACACCTCACCAGCTCAGAATGTCCTTTTATGTACAGCTCTCTCTGCCCTTTTTATTACATTTTTCTATTTGGAGGGAGCAGCATACATACGTACCACGTGTGAGGATTCATGATGTGTGGGGATCAGGTGACAACTTGTAGAAGTCAATTCTTTCAACATAAGAGTCCTTGGACTCAGTCCAGGCTATGAGGTTTGGTAGCAAGCTCTTAACCCTCTGAGCCATCTTGGCCCCCCTTCCGGTGCTATTTTAAAGCCTGTGTCCAAAACTCCTCCTGGTTTTAAACCTGCTGTGGCCAGGTTACCTCACATTGCCCAGGCCGCCCTCACACTTGTCCCCTAGTACAGCTTCCCTGGCTCAGGAGTTTCAGTCATGTGCACCACACGTAGCTTAATGCGGCACATTTGATTCCCTGAATCTTCAGGCCATTTTTGTTGTGTCTAGATGCAACGCCTTTTCTAGTGTGGGAAGAAAGGCTGAAAACCACTTTTTCTTGTTGTGGTTTTTCTTTATCTTGTGTGTTCCTAACCACTTAATGACGTTTCTCTTTTTTGTTTCTTCTGTATACACACACACACAGAGAGAGAGAGAGAGAGAGAGAGATTCATCAAATCTACCACACCAATGCTCTGTATATGGTAATGACAAATGGAGGATAAAGCAACCCTTGCCTGCTGCAGACGAAGCCACTGTATACATGGGTCTTTACGAATCATACAACCCATGAGCCTTTGGGTCTTTAAGAATCTTATCAGAAAGCCTCACCTTGACAACTATTTCTGAAAGTGGCCTTAATACACAAAAGTATGAGAAAATACTGCACGGAGACATATGCATCCTGCTATCACTCAACTTTTTAAAGAGTTATTTATCCTACTTTTGTATGCCTTATATAGGCCTGGTGCCCATGGAGACCAAGAGGGCATCAGATTCCCTGGACATGCAGTTACAGGTGACTGAACCAACGCGGGGTACTGGAAACCAAACCCAGGGCCTCTGTAAGAGCAGCGAGTGCTCTTAACCACTGAGCTGCCTGTCTAGCCCCGTCTACCTATTTTAAGCATCGTGTTGACAGGAGTGTCTTCCTCCTGCCTCAGAACACTACAGGTATGCCCCCAGAGAGTTGCTTTGTCAGTTTGTGGATGTCACTTGGCTCTGTGCTTGCGTGAGTGTAGTAACACCTGCTTCTGTTGTCATTTCCCTGCTCCATGCTGTCGTGCGTGCGCAGGGACTGAGAAGCCTTGACCCTAAGCATATTAGGCTCCTCCTCCATTCTCAGGCTCTGGTCCTATAGGGATTGCCTTGACCCTTTTGTTCCTCCCTTTGAGCGTTATGACAGTGAGCTCTCTGCTGTCCTGCCTGTGTATATACAGATCCCAGAAAGGAATAAAGAAGCAAACAAACCTCCCAGAAACTCTCTGCCTGCCCCGCCCGGGTGCCTGATCAGATGTCTGAGGCCAAAAGTCTGGGCAGAAGTTGTTGGTTAACCACCAAAGGGAATATTTGAGCAGTCTGGTGTATGCACCATCATCCCAACAACACTCTGATTTGGGTTTTTCCTGTTTGTAACACTGTTGGTTTATGATTTGCATTTTACACCTTTAAAATGTACAATCTGATACTTTTTGACGTTAAGTGTATACTTGTGAAGTCATCAAAATCAAGATGGTCAAATATCACTGCCCCCCCCTAAAGCAAGTCGTTGCCAGTGGGTTCTCATCCCCTTCCTAGTGCCCCCTAGCCCAGTAACTGCTGGCCTGCATTCTGTTCTGTAAAATGGCAACAACTGTACTCTGGCTGTTTGTGTCAGTGGAACCACACAATGTCTGGGTGGCTTATTCTGTATAGGGGAGGTCACGCATGTGGGCTCAGAGAACGACTGGCAGAAGTCGATCCTTCCCATAGACAGTTTTCATCTTGGAGCTTGAGCTCAAGTCACCTCAGGCTTGGTGGCAAGCCCCCGTTCCCACTGAGCCATCTCCTGGAATCCTTTATTTAGCATAATTATTCAATACATATCTAACTTTTTAATATTTCAGGATTTTACTCCTCTTTGTTATTATTCAGTATTTCACTGTGTCCATCACAAACTGTTGTTCTATTCACCTGTGGTAGACATCTGGTTTGTCTACTCTCGTTCATTATAAATAAAACTACTGGGCCTGGAGAGATGGCTGCATAGCTAAGGGGTAAGGGCACTTCCAGTAGTGACACACGCCCTTAATCCCAGCACTCGGGAGGCAGAGGCAGGTGAATCTCTGAGTTTGAGCCCAGCCTTGACTACAGAGGGAGTTTCAGAAGAGCCAAGTCTACACAGAGAAACCCTGTCTCAAAATAACAACAGAAAAGGAACATTTACCGCTCTTGCAAAGGGCCCAAATTTGGTTTTCAGTGCCCACATGACAGCCAACAACTGTAACTCCAGTTCTAAGGGATACAACTCCCTCTTCTGGCCTCCATGGGCACTGTAACCATGTAATGCACATAGATACAAACAGACAAACATTCATACACAAGCAATGAAGATAAAAGCAATCTCCCAGAAATAAATGAAACTACTATAACCATTCTAGTACAAGTCTGTATATGTATGTATTTTCATTTTTCCCTGAAAAATGAATTGAAATGCTGAAGCTCATGGAAAGTATATGGTTAACTTTTTAAGAAACTATAACACTGAACTGGAGAGGTGGGTCCACTGTTCTTTCAGAGGACTTGACAACACCTGTGTCTGGTAGCTTACAACCACCTATAACTTCAAGGTATCTAATGCCCTCTGGCCTTCTTGGGTATCTGTAAATACACACACACACACACACACACACACACACACACTAAATTTAAATTAAAACATAAAAAAAATAAAAAGAACAAAACTATAGTTTATGCCTATATACATTCCCAACATCAGTGGGATCTACGTCACCTGGTCTTCACCCATTTGGTCTCTGTGTAAGCTCAGATGCTGCCCTGTGACCAGAATCCTTCCTATTGGCATATCTGATAGGAGACGTGCAAGCATTTGAGTCACCGCCTTTGGGCTCTTGGGAAGCTTCTAAAGCTGCTGTTGGTGACCATCTGTACCATCTGTGCATCAGGAAGTGGGACAGGGCACCAATGCTCCCTCTGCCTCACTTCCTCTAACCCTGCACCATGGAATTAACTCAGGCGGAGGATCTTCCCTGCCTTTGCCCAAATGGACTTGTGTTTTTGAGACAGACTGGCTCGGGCTGACCTCGAACACCTGATCGTCCTGCTTCCATCTCTCGGTGCTGGGTTACAGGTGTGTAACTCACTCCCACATCCATTTTATGCAATGTTCTGAGTGCTAGACTCACTCTGCCACCTGACCCACATCCCTAGATCCTAAATGGAGTTTTTAAAACAACTTTTTATTTTTATTTTATATGCATTAGTGGCCTGCCCGCCTGCCCACCTGCCCGTCCATCCGTCTGTCTATCTGTCTGTCTGAGGGTGTCAGATTTTGGAGTTACAGACAGTTGTGTGCTGCCATGTAGATGCTGAGATTTGAGCCCAGGTCTCTGGGAAAGCAGTCAGTGCTCTTACCTGCTGAGCCATCTCTCCAGCCCTGCTAAATTTTTTAGTGGAGTTTTAAAATTACATTTTATTTAGTGTGCATGTCTCCGTGTGAAGTTTTTAAAACTATGTTTATTTAGCGTGTGTGTGTGTGTGTGTGTGTGTGTGTGTGTGTGTGTGTAGACACACATGTGCCATGGCAAGCGTGTGGAGGTCAGGGAACAATAAGTGGATGTCGTGTCTCTCTTAACCATGTGAGTTCCAGGGAGTGAGCTCAGTCAGCAGTAGCTATGGATGCCGGCACCTTTACCTGATAAGCTATCATCTCTCCAGCCCCTTCAATGAGGCTTTTTAAAAGAATGGCAATAGGAGCTAGAGAAATAATTCAGAGGCTAAGAACCTTGGCTCCTGTTCCAGAGGACCCTGGTTCTATTCCCAGCACCCACATGACAGCTCACAACTGTCTGCAACTCCAGTCCAGAGGATCCAACACTCTCACACATACATGCAAGCAAAACACCAATGCATGACATATATAAAAATATATAAATGTGTGTGTGTGTGTGTATATATATATATATATATATATATATATATATATATATATATCAGGGCTTGAGTCACTCAAGTATTCATCTTCTTTGTACCTGTGTATTAGCAATAATTATTAATTTAAATGAACGAATGTGGGGTTGGGAAGAAGACCTAGACACCAATTGGTTGCCTCACAACATTAGGTCCTAAATTGAATCTCTAGCACCCACATAATAATAATCCTATAATCCTGAGACTGGGGAGGCGGAATTAATGGATCCCTGGTGGCTGCTAGCCAGTCTAGCTGCATCAGTGAGCTGCAGATTCAATAAGAAAGACACTCAACATTGGGCTCCAGCCTCGACACACCACACTGCACACATGCATACAACTGTGCGCACACCCAAACACATACTCGTGAACACATACAAAAATGAAATAACAGAACACGATAAGAAAGTGAGTTCCTAAGTATGAATTTTGGTAATCATTTGGAACAAGTCACATTAAAAACCATGTAATAGTCGGTGGGAATCCCACCTCTACACCAACTGCAGCCTCGGGAAGACAGGTCGTGGGAACGGCCCCTTGCCTGATTTAGACAAAGAAGGAAAGAACGCGGCTGGAGAACTGGGACCTCCCACTTGTACACGGAAATGCTTCAGTGTCCTAAGCTCTGTCTAGGTGGTGAAGATGAATGAACTGTGAAGACGCCATAGCTGCAACACACACGGCGACGAGCTTGGCTCTCGTGGGTTTCTGGGGAGGCTGTACGTTCCGCCCACCGCTGTCTGGGAGCAATGGCTGAAAAGCTCTCAGCTTCCCTCTTGGTTCTCCGCCAGGTAAATATCCACACACGGCCGCACCTGCTATTAAAGCAGATGTGTAAAACCAGATACATGTTCTTCCTGGAAAAAGAAATTGAGGTTTTCTATTTCTAAATCAATGTTTTTATAATCTTTTGTTCTGTTCGGGCACTTTCGGCCTTTCTATGTATGGGCCACTTCCTGACATTTTGGATAAACTTTAATGAATCAGACCATGGCATTTATAAAGGATGTGTGCCACCTCTGCTTCTGACCTTACAAACAGTGATGGAGGGGTGGAGAGATGGCTCAGTGGTCAAGAACACTGGACTGGCTGTTCTTTCAGACAACCTGGATTTGATACCAGATACCCACATAGCTGCTCACAAACCAGCGGTAATTCCAGTACCGGGAGATCTGGCGCCCTCTTCTGGCCTTCTTGGGTAACAGGCATGCCATGGGCTCGGATGTAAACATGGCAGGCAAAACACCCATACAAGTGAAAATAAAACTTAAGAAATTAAAATAAGCAGTGCCTGAGTAGGAAAGGTGACCAAGCTGCCAGGATCCGCCGAGAGGACTAACACCAGCCCATCCTGCTTCCTTTCAAGTCTGGAGATGCTCCTTGTGCAGATACTAGTTTGTTCTCGTGAGTGCCAATACTGTTCGAATCCTGGCAGAGAGAAAATGAAAGCGCACCCCCTTTGTCTTCTTTCCTGAGTCAAAACAAAGGACCTGCGAGAACATCTTACAGAAGGAACAACTAATTTGGCTCGGCATTGGGCAGGGTCCAGTCCATGATTTCCTGGCCCCACAACACTGACACAGAGCGCCATCGTGGTAAGCATGTGGGCCGGAGGCTGTCTATCTCATGGCCAAGAGAAAAGTGACTGTTAACCAGGCATAAGCTTCAAAGGCACACAGCCAGGAACTTGCACTGCCTCCACCCACTGGGGGCAAAACGGTCAATACATGAGTCTGTGAGGGGATATTTAGATTCAAATCCTATAGCTCATGAAATCGACTTTTTATGAACTATATAGGATGTCCCAAAGACTCCATTATTTAGTGTTTGATAATATCATTTTTTAATTTTTTTCTTATGGTATTGGGTACCAATAGTAAACATGTTACCTGCAGTGGTTTGGATGAGAATGGTCCGATAGGTTCATATATTTGAATGTTCGGTTCATGGTTGGTGTCTCAGTTAGGGTTTTCCTGCTGTGAACAGTCACCATGGTTATGGCAACTCTTGTAAGGACAATCAGGCTTACAGATTCAGACGTTCAGTCCATCATCATCAAGGCAGGAACATGGCAGCATCAGGGTAAGCATGGTGCAGGAGGAGCTGAGAGTTCTACATCTTCATCTGAAGGCTGCTAGGAGAAGACCGGCTTCTAGGCAGCTAGGATGAGGGACTCAAAGCCCACACCCACAGTGACACACCTACTCCAACAAAGCCACACCTCCTAACAGTGTCACTCCCTGGCACAAGCGTATATCAACCATCACAGTTGGTGGGACTGATTGAGAAGGAGGTGTGGTCTTGTTGGAAGAGGTATGTGATTTTGGGGGTGGGCTTTGAGTTTCAAAAACCCAAGCGATTCCCAGTCAGTTTTCCCTCCCTATTCTCTGCCTCCCGTGTGCAGATCAGATGTAAACTCTCAGCGACTGCTCCAGCACCGTGCCTGCTTACCTGCTACCATGATCCTTACTGTTGGTATTCTGTCTAAGCTCCACCCCACACTTACCTGGCCACAGCCAGGTATGCCCCGCCCCATAGACCTGGCCCACTATAAAAGGGGCTACTTGCCCCTCCTCTCTTTCTCATTGCTCTCTCATCCCACTCTCACCTCTCTGCCCCTTGGGTTCTCCTCCCCTCCCCCTTCTCTCCACGTGGTCATGGCCAGCCTCCACTTCTCTCTCTACTCTCTCTCTACTCTCTCTCTCTCTCTCTCTCTCTCTCTCTCTCTCTCTCTCTCTCTGCCTCTCTCCCATTCTCTGCCCTGAATAAACTCTATTCTATACCATGCCTGTGTGCGTGTGGTCCCTCAAGGGGAAGAGGTGCTTGGGCACGGGCCCACCTGGGCACCCCCTTCCCCCACACCTCGTGCCACACTCCCTTAACCCCTATTCTCTCTTTTTAAGTCCCCTTCATTGGTGCATTGGCCTTTCACTCACCATGATAATCATGGGATGGCCCTCTGAAACTGTGCACAAATCTCCACTTAAATGTTTCCTTTTACAAGTTTCCTTGGCCATGGTGTCTCTTCACAGCAACAGAATATGATCTAAGACAGTGCCAAACAACAGGTGGTATCGGCAAGGATAATCAAGTCTCTCCAGGGTTGGAATACTTGAAGCCAGAGCAGCTAACTGTGCCTTCCTGGGTACCAAAGCCCTGGTTTTCCTATGGTCGTGACTCTCCCTGCTGGGTCAGTTCGTGGCACTAACTCATTTCTCACATTACAGTTGCTTTTCTAGGTGTCGCAGGCACACTGCTTTCCTGACTTACACACAGTCTGGAAAAAGCTCAGCCTAGTTATAGTGAACTTGCTACCTACCATCTGAGGCTGGATACGTGGCTCAGAGGGCTTGCCACACGTGCTCAAAGCCCTCTCTTCCACCCACAGAACCACATAAACTGGAGTGGTAGTGCATATCTATATTTTTCCCTACTAAGTAAGGTATTCCAGCCTGATTTTTAACTGCTCTTGAGCAATAAAACTAACACCTATAAAATCGTATACCTGTCCACCTTGTAGATAACCCGAATGCAACCTCAAACCTTACAGTGAGTGCTTGCAATCGCGTATAATTCCAGCTCCAGGAAATCCCACTCCACAGGGCCAGCATTGACATGCAATGTACTCACGCCCATACTCATAATTTAAAATAAAAGAAAAATCTTTAAAGTCGTTTTCTATGTTAACTGTCTCTCTTTGTTTTCTTCTCAATTTAATTCACAGCAAACTACTAAACAGAGTATAGAGAACATTATTTTTCTTCCCCAAGGAAATTTGTCATTAACCCTTTACCTCAAAATTAGAAATGATTTTGTGTGTTTAGATTGGATCCAGACCAGCCAATGGACCTTAACATCTCCCAAGAAGTCCTAACTCTAAGAAAATTCAAAACTCTAAGAAAATAACATCCACAAAGCCAGCGGTGTGGACACTGGAATGCAAAGTCTCAAGATCTAAGATACAGATTCAGGATTCCCAAATCTCTAGCTTCCGAAGTGGAAGCGTCTGGTCTCTTTGGAGACTCAGTTGTGTCACATGATGTTTTTCTGGAAGTTGTCTATGAGAGGATGTTTTGCTGAAGCAGACATGTGAGAGGGCATGTGATGCTTTGTTGGGGCGGATGCTTGAGAGGTTGCGTGATGTTTGGAAAGGATATAAAATGGAACCAAACGATGAGAGGGCGCTCTGGTATTGCCACACTGCCATTCAACACTTCACTGGTCTTCGCTGCTCTTCACTTCATAGAAAGAAATGCACCATAGAACTTCTCATAGTATTCCAACTGATTCGAGCTGCTTCTGCTGACTCCTGCAGATTTGGCAGAGCTTTGCAGTTTCTGTTGGCTCTAGCTGCTGCTACCGATTCATGTTTGGTGTTTGCTCTTGGACTCAACTGCTGATATCCTGACAATGAAGATTGGAATGACCCCAATGAATTACATTTTTTAAAGATTTATTTATTCATTTTATGTATATGAGTACACTGTAGCTGTCTTCAGACACACCAGAAGAGGGCATCAGATCCCATTACTGATGGTTGCTGGGAGTTGAACTCAGGACCTCTGGAAGAGCAGTCGGTGTTCTTAACTACTGAGCCATCTCTCCAGCCCAAGAATTACTTTTAAACAGGGCCACAACCCCCTTGTCCTATTAACCATCTTTCTCCCCTACCTCTGATCTGTGGGCTAGAAGGGAGGATGGAGCATTCAAGAACCCTAAATAAAGTAGAATTAGAAAACTCTAAGCCTACAGGCTTCCAAGTTCTCTTCTGTGGATTGCTAATGGTGAGATTTGGGGGTTTTCTGTCTTGTTAAGTATTTATTGTGTCCACTGTAATGAGGAAAATGGCACACTTCTGAAAACTTGAAGGAAGTCCCACAAGATACTGACCACAGTGATACCGTAGTACAGGGGTCATCCCAAGCCCAAGGCTGCTGTTGCTGCTGAACTGGGGAATGCGAGGCAGGCGTCCCCTGCTGAAACAGTGATTCTCAACCTGTGGGCTGCAAGCCCCTTGGGGTTGCATATCAGATATCCTGTATATCAGATATTTACATTATGATTCATAATAGTAGCAAAATGACAGTTATAACGTAGCGATGAAAATAATGTTGTGGTCGGGGAGTCACTATGACATGAGCATTAGGAAGGTTGAGAACCACTGCTGTAGAATGTTCTACACTAGCTACTCTTCAAGAACAGTTCTTACCCAGAAGGGTAATACATGCCTTTAATTCCAGAGCTTGGGAAGGCAGAGGCTTACGGATCTCTATGAGTTTGAGGCTAACCTGGTCTACATTGAGAGTCTCAGGCCAGCTAAGCTACATAATAAGACCCTGGCACAAAAAAGGAAAGGAACTGGACACAGGTGCCTCGTGCTCCCCGGCCTTTCCTCACTGGGTTGTCTCATCAGCTCTAGATATTTTTTTAATAATCACTTAATAAAAAAACTGCCAAGAGGGCTGGAGAGATGGCTCGGCGGTTACGAGCACTGACTGCTCTTCTGAAGGTCCTGAGTTCAATTCCCAGCAACCACATGGTGGCTCACAACCATCCATAATGAGATCTGACGCCCTCTTCTGGTGCATCTGAAGACAGCTACAGTGTACTCAGATATAATAATAAACAAATCTTAAAAAAAAAAAAAACTGCCAAGTATAATACTCCCAAATCTTTACATCTTAGACAGGCCTGATCTTGCACAGAAATAGAATGGCTACCACCACAGACACACATGAATGCTCACATGTGCACAGGTGCACACACATACACATCTCGTGGGACTGTAGCTAGAGTCGGCAGTCTCAGCCTAGATCTAAGACATGAAAGGGTGGGGAATTCCAGCCCGGCTGGAGTTGAGAGTCACGCTTTTCTCAGATTAAATGGAAGAACAGCTTCCAGTAACCCAACCCGAAAAATCATTTATCTTCTTTAATATTCCTGTCAACTCTGGGCAGTCACACGCTATGTGTGACTTAATCGGCCCACAGTTTGTTTTAGGTACTAACCTGCCACTAACATATGCCAGGCTCGTCTTTCAAAACCGCAGAATGGTTTCTGTTTGTTTGATTTTTTTCCCCTTGAGCCTACAGAATCTGATCTGGCAGGACTACAGTGGAGACTCTGAATGTGGAAGCAGTAGCCCACATCCCAGCACTGGTTGGCAAACGTAGTGGCCCTGAGGTCATGCAGGGGTCAGTTGGAAACTGTGACCAAAGGAAAGCATAGGTGTGAGGCTAAGAGAGCGTCCCCCTGCCCCACGCCTCTGGCCTACCCAGAAAGTGAGGCTCAGCAAGTCCCCCATGTGTCCCCATGTACCAAGACCAAGACAGAAAGGCACATCCACATCCGTGTGTAGAAGACTAGACTACTGTTCTGGGTGAACATGAAGTTATATGGCATTCGAAATGCAACAAGACTAGATCGGTACAGTGCTTTTAGGGTATTATAATTTAATTAATTATATTAGCATTAGGTACAGATTAGATTTTGTCTTCTGTGAGTACTTTAGACAGGATAGCCAGCAACAATAACAGCAAATGAATCTCTTCCTCTAAGTAAAAGGCCCTGTTTATGGGTTTTTACTCGATCCCAAAGGACTTCTTCTAAACATTTAGGGAAATGGCAGCTTGTTCCCAGTTTATAACATGTTGGTTGGGACACAAAGTCTAATTCCAAATAATCCAACCATTTGTCTCTAGGGTCCAGGGTCATCCAGGAGCAATGTTTTTTATTTTAATGATCAAAGACTACAAGATTGATAAAACTCCCAATTATATGATTGTGTTTAATGAGCCTTCCTATAGGGAAAAATGTATTATTCACTTAAAAACAAGAAAAGACTTTTCCCATTAAGTTCAGGCTCAGCAATCTGTACATTTATGGGATAGCTCGCAGACTAACCTCTCCCTCACCATCCACACATCCCCTGCAACCATCCACAGCCACCTCCCCTAAGGGAGGGTGTGACTTGGTCAGTAGAGTGCACTGGGCTCTAGCTTCTGTCCCCAGCACCTCATAAATTTGGTATAGTGGTGCACACCTATAATCCAGCACTTGAGGGGTGGAGGCAGGAGGATCAATTCAGGTCATCCTCAGCCACACAGTGCACCTGAGACCAGCCTGGATAGCATGAGATTCTACCCAGGATCTTGATGACCCAAGGCAACAGTGGTTGGTGAATGACTCCACAGCCATAGTCTGTATGGAAGAGCTTAAGTATGGTGGTGCACACCATGAATCTCTGTCCTTGGGAGTCAAAGGCAGGTGGACCTCTGTGAGTTCAAGGCCAGCATGCTCTACACAGGGTTACAGACTAGCCAGGGCTACACAGCCAAAGTCTGTCTCGAAATAAATAAACAAATGCAACATGCACTGCTGTTACACTTGGGCCTCACTGCAAGCAATAAACAGAGTGCCAAAATCACAACCGAAGCAAAATGGAAAGTCATCGCTCAAGTCAGAGAGGCCTCTGGGTGGGCAGTCCAGAGCTGATGCCCTGTGCCTCAGAGTCCTCAAAAGTAGAGATTCCTTCTACTTTTTCACGTGGCCTTCACACCTTCCAGCCTAAGGACATGATCTATTACAGGGAGGAACACAAATTTCCTTCCACTTGGATTTGCATTGTGAGCACCAAATAATTCAGGGAGCTCTGTGAGTCTGCCGCAGAGCTGCTTGGCTCATGATAATCCAAAACCAGTCGGGCTCCTAGCTCAGGTCTGAATCACGGTACAGCCTCCAAGTTCACCAGCCTGGAAGGAGGACTATTATGTCTTATGGAGTCAATCAAGAAACACACTGGAGAAAAGCTGTCTGTCCTTCCTATCTTTGCTGCAAAGTAGAACACCGTGTCCCAAAGACTTCTTTCCTCCTGTCTCTACCAGAAAGGACAAAAATCAATACTGACCCTTCCCAGCCAGGACACTACATCACAAGAAGCTACATCACAACTTTGCTATTTTTTTAATCTATCAATCACTTCCCATAGCCTGCTGTCCCAGAGACTTCAGGTCCTGTTCCTTTGTCATTCAAAATTAAAAATAGTGTTTCCTTTACTCAACAGACTATGACCGTGGAGTCATTCACCAACCACTGTTGCCTTGGGTCATCAAGATGCACATGTTAATAAAATTCCATTGTGTTTCTCTGTTGCCAATCTGACTGTGTGGGTATTTGAATTTAAAGAGCCCCAGTGAAAGAACCTGGAAGGGCATCAGGAAACAGAAAGTCTCTTTTTCCTAATATTTCCTGAAGGGGATACCTTGGTCATCAGAGGCAGGTCCCTGGCTGCTGCTGTTACTCCACTGGCCCATGTACCTAACACACCCATCCTTTCTCGCCAATAAGAAGACTTGGCTCTGGTGGCCCAAGTCCTAGATCTGTTATACATATCTAGTCTAATTCCAATTGATGAAGTCTCCGCTAGACCCTATTTTCTTAAAAAATAAGTCACCCTTGAATCAGGGGTCTATACTTCTGAGCCTCTCTTGATTGAATGAGTGCCCCTGGGGTGCTACAGCTCAAGCCTAACTCCACAGAGTGGTCTGGATGTCTGTCTGTCCCCCAGTCCTACTGTCTGCCTGCTACACCTCAGACACAAAGCTCTCATGCTCAGTAGTACATCTCTGCACAAACATCTTGAACAAGTGTGGTGGATAAGACCATCACCATTTATAGAGGAGGATATTTCTCCTTAGATGAGAGATGGTTTCTTGGCATATGTATGCATGTATGTATGTGTGTATGTATGTATGTATGTATGTATGTTGGGAATCATAGCACAAGTCCAGGACTCCTAATAGCCTAGAGCACAGAGCACAGAAAAGGAAGTGAAGGCAACCAGAAACTTAGTGCTGGCCAACACCCCCTTGTTCTGGGTATGCATGTCTCTTTTATCAGTCTTTTCCAGGTAGCCAGGCTTTCTGGTCTACCCAGTGGCCACTGTAGGGTTTCCAGCTCTGCCAGCCGTTACTTCAGCTGACCCCTTGTCCACAATCCTCTTTTCCTTTTCCCCTTTCCTAATCAACCTTGAATTTTCTACAGCAGGGTACTTCTATAAGCAGATGGATGATCGTCCTGGGAGATGGTAGAAGACTAAGTAAATCCAGAGTTGGCAGACAGTCAGACCACGTGAGGGATCTCCCAGCCCACAGCAGGGTCTACCCTCTCACATTCTCCCCTCTCAACATACAACATGGAGTTCTTGACTAATGAACATCTTAGTAAAGTTGGGTTCGTAAGGTTGTACCTGCTCTGTGACTAACGTCTGCCAATACAGAATGAGTAGAAGGAAGGAACATGGGCCACCTTTGACCACACTCTGAAACAGAAAGGCTGTGCTCTGCCCCGTTCACCCACTGAAACCCATGCACGGCAGCGAGCCATCCTCAGCTCTGCAAGACACAACTAGAAGTCCGAGGCCTGGCACAGGCTTACACTGGTGGCTTCTACCTGGGCTACTTAATGGGGAACAATCCTGTTTCCCCTTTATTTTCTCTGGTCTGTGGAAGCAGCTAAAATACATCTCTATAATACAGACTCTGCTTAGAAGCACGCAGTCTGTTTCATTCTTCTAGATAGTGTCTCAGTGGTACCTAGAGGCATGCCTGGCTCATCAGTGCCTGAAGAATACGACCACTGAATTGTTGGTCTGGAAGAGACTCAAAATATCACCTGGCTTGGACAAAAGAAACGTGCAACTAGAAAGATAACAGGGCTATGACCCACCTGGCCTAGATGTGAGGGACATAGGCTCCACTCAAAAAAGTTGAAGTGTGACTTTTTACATTTTCTTTATTATTGTTGTGTGTATGGTATATCAGTGAAGATATAGTGAGTTATGGAGGTCAGAAGACGTTATGACCCTCCTTTCACTGTGACGTGGATTCCAGGGACTAAATAGGTCATCAGGAGGCCAGCCTGGTCTACAGAGTGAGTTCCAGGGCAGCCAGGGCTACACAGAGAAACCCTGTCTTGAAAAACCAAACCAAACCAAAACAAAACAAAATAGGTCTTCAGACATGTTTGGCATGGTTTGCACACACCTGATTTCAGCCCCACTGTGACCTCACAAGTGGACTAGCTCACCTGGATTACAATGAGAACAGTGAGATAATGATGATGATGATGATGATGATGATGATGATGATGATGATGATGGTGGTGGTGATGGTGGTGGTGATGGTGATGGTGATGATTGGGGCTCTAAAGGGGGCACGTATTTGTTTACTTGAGACAGGTCTCTACATGGCCCTGGATGTCCTATAACTCACTATGTAGACCTGGCTGGCCCTGAACTCACAAAGATATACCTGTCTCTGCTTCCCAAGTTCTAAAATTAAAGGCACGTATCATCACACCCAGCTATAAACTGGGATTATTTCTCTAAGATGATTCGGCCCCTTTGAGTCAACTATACCTGAAACATAGGTGTCCCATCTCAAGGACTTGTGCCCATGACCATTACAAGCATCTTACTCATTGTCATACCAGACAAGGGATAATCTGGTTATTTTGATTCTGACTCAAAAAAATTTTTGGCTATGTCCTATGTGATGGTGTACTCCTTTAATTCCAACATTCAGGAGGCAGAGACAAGTGGATCTGAGTTCAAGGGTAGCCTATTCCATAGATCAAGTTCCAGGGCAGCCAAGACTACACAGACAACCCTGTCTCAAATAAAACAAAAGAAGAAAATATCTGCATATAAGAAAACCCCAGTCATTCTGTCTCCATCTCTTCTACTGAACAACGTAGTCACATACACGGCCCTGGAAGCTTCAGAAGGCAAGCTGCGTAGGGGAACTGGGCCTAAGTGTCAGAACATGAATTTGGTGTGGAGGGCAAGTGTTGAGGACATGCCCAGCTGTCAGAACCAGAGCTCCATGAGGAAGGAACTCTGGGACGTATGGTTGGATATGCTATGACCAATGGAAAAATTGATCAGGGCCTATAGAAGCTAAGCTTATATCAGAAATAAGACTTATAGATACTGAACAGGACGGAGCTAAAATGATTCCTCTGGTGCTGGGCTAGACCTGAAAATGCTGGTGTAAGCTCACAACTGCCAATATAGAAAGGGTTAGGCATAAATGCCAATGTGCATGTCTGCCCAAGATGAGGACCCAGGGCAGAGCACCCTCGCATCAACAATCTTGCTGATACCAGACATCTATTTTTAAATACAGTACGGTGGGGCCAATGAGATAGCTCCATCAGTAAAGTCTTTGCCTTGCAAGCATGAAGTCCTGAGTTTGAGGCCCAGAAGCCATGGGTGGCAGGGGAATCTGGCATGCTATTATGCTACACTTCTAGACTGCTGGAGATGGGGCCTGGCAGATTTCTGGGCCTCTCTCTCTAACTGGACATTCAATCTAGTCTACTTGGTGAGTTCCAAGATGGTGAGCTGTTGTCTCAGAGAGAGAGAGACAGAGAGAGGTGGGGAGAGAGATTATCTGTGACCTTCACCACATGCACACAAACACACATAACCACGCACCAGCATAAACACAAGAAAACACACACAAGAAAACTAGAGAAGGAAATACTTGACAGTGAGTGATGCTGCAGATGCCTCCTTAAAAATTAATAGCATCCTTCAGAGACAAATGGAAATTACACAATCTGATAGGAGCAGTGGTTTGGAGCACCAGTGCCGAGGGTCACCTGTGACTTCCAAAGTTAGGGTCACAATGTCAAGACAAAAAGGCCACCTGAGAGAGGTGTCGCCAGGGCCATAACCAAAGTTTAATAGGATCAAAAGACTAGATCTAACACATTGGCAGTTGTCTTAGCTGTTTCTGTTGCTGTGAGAGACACCTTGACCAGAGTGACTCCTCTAATCAGGGCTGGCTTACAGTTCAGAGGTTTAATGCATTATCATCAAAGCAGGTAGCACAGTAGCATGCAGGCAGCCAAGGTGCTGGAGAAGGAACCAAGAGTTCTACATCTGGATCAGCAGGCAGCAGGAAGAGAGAATGAGCTACTGGACCTGGCTTAAGCTTCTGAAATCTCAAAGCCTGCCCCCAATGACACACTTCTTCCAGTAAAGACATATCTACTCCATCAAGGCTATATCTCTAACAAGGGTGCTCCCTGGGTCTCCGGGGTCCTAGTTCATTCAAACCACCACAGCAGTAATGCATTAATTCCACAGTTTTGATACTGTATACTCACAGGAGATTGTCATTATTTGTAGGAAACACATTCCTGAAAGTTGTCCTCTGACCTTTTTTACATGTGCACGGTGACATATGTGCACATGCAAAATAAATTTTTAAATTTTAAATAAAGTACAAAAAAACTCCCACACTTGTCTGTTGGCTAAGACTGAGTACAAAATAAAATATAAACCTTCTAAGGAGGGTGGGGATACAAGGTCCTGGAAATATAACCCAGTGGTTAACAGCACTGGCAGCTCTTGGAGATGACCCGGATTCTATTTCCAACACCCAGATAACAGCTAACCACCTGCTAACCTCTTCATGCTTTCTGCTTCCGAGTGCTTTCATGAAAACTGCATAGGTGATAAGTCAGTGCTCTGAGAATTGCCTGGATACCCTGTAAATGTCAATCAAACAAGCAGTATCTCCTACGGAGCTGTTCAGATGGGTTAACCTCATGCACAGTCACCAGAGAGGAATGTGACAGGAAAATCTACTCACACTTCTTTCCTAGAAGATGTAGTATGTATATGTGTGTTTACCTGCATGAGTTCATGTCCACATCTGTGTCCGGGAGCCTGTGGGGACCAGAAGAGGACATCTGATTTGCCAGAGCTAGAGCTGAGGCGATTGTGAGCCACCACATAGATGCTGGGAACCCGACTTGGGTCCTCTGGACTAGGGGTAAGCACCACTCTAGCTCCTTAATCACACTAACTTAAAAGGCAGAAACTGGTATTCGAGGCTTATGCCATGGACACTCAGGTGATCTATGTAGCTAAGCAAAGTGCGTTGGGAGGTAAGGAAGCCGATGGAAGTGGAGCACATGTCTGCTGACTGGAAACTTCCAGAATGACCCCTAGAATCCAATCAGCTCAATGCACCTGCTCTAACACGGCCTGAGCAACAGCGACATCTGCAGGTCAACACCGTAAAGACAATCGAGACTCGCCCACTCGAGGCCTGGAAATGCATTTCCATCTCCAGCAATGACTGCATTCAACTGGCATGGTGGTACATAGCTGTAATCCCAGCACTGGAGAGGGGGCAGTGTGATCAGCTCAAAGTCATTGTCAGCCACACAGTGAGTTCAAAGCTAGCCTGGACCCTGCATTTAAACGGGGTGGGGGGGTGTAGGGGTAGGGGGTTGGGGGTGTGTGTGGTGGGGGGTGCGGGGGTAGAGAGATGGTCCAGCAGGTAAGGGCACTCGCTGTTCTTCCAGAGGATCCGGGCTCAATTTCCAGCATCCACTCAGCAGCTTACAGCTATAACTCCAGCCCCGAGGATCCAACACTCTTGTGCTTGGCACAGACATACATCTACGCAAAATACCCATACTCATAAAAATATATTAACGGGCGGGGCTAGGATGTTAGCTCAGTGGGTCAAGCACCTGCCACACAAGCATGAAGGACTGAGTTTGGAGCCCCAGCACTCACAGACACCGGGTAGACACAGTAACTGCTTGCAATCCCAATAGCTCATGAGGCAGAGACAGATGGAGGATTTATAGGTGGGTGGCTATACAGGATAGCTAAACCAGCTCAGCCTCGTATGTAAAGTGGACAACCATCACACATGGATGGACACATACACACACATGTGCGCACAAGTAATCTTTATTTCTTAAAACCAGAAAAAGACAACTTAAAAGCAAACGTTTTAGTAAAACCATTATGACAAAGACAGAGCCCTTGTGATAGAAACACACAAAAATGAAATTTCAAAGGAAACTTTCAGAATCGGTTCTGGCCAAGATTCTAGCTCCTCGTCACCTTCAGAACACTGTGCATCAACGTCACTTTCATGTGTGGCCACATCAACACAGCTCTTTAAACATTTAACTCAAAGTGTGAAGTGGTTTTACGCAAAATGAGCAGTCTGATCTGGGTGGGTGGGTGGGTGGGGTGGGGGCGGGGGCAGAGACAGGTGGATCTGAGTTCAAGGCCAGCCAGGGTTACAGCATGATCCCAATTGTATTTATGGTTTGTTTTGTTCACAATGACATCATCTCACGTTTCCAAGGATGGGCTAGAACTCACGATCCTCCCCGACGCTGGGATCGCAGGTGTGCGCCGCTGTGTCCATTCATCTGGCAAGGAGGCCACTCCACACTCCTGTTCCTGATCCTCCAACTCCACTTTCCTCTAACTCTTTCCAAAATTACACATTCTCTTGCTTTAAAGAATAAAGCTGGGTGGAGACACACACCTACAAACCCAGGCTCTCACTGGCCAAAACCAGAAGCCTGCCTCAAGGAGAGAAAATAGTTCTAATGCAGGCATTAGACACTGGCTAGCTCACTGCATTCTGCGTGGGTTATGAAAAAGAGCGATCTGTCCTCGTGGCCATAGCAACGATTCAGAACCCACCCCCAGACCTTGGCGGGCCACGTCAGTCTCTTGCTAGTAAGCAGCGGCATTGTCGGTGTTTTCCCTAAGAAATGAACTGTTCCCTGTCCTCACTGTCTTTCCCACACACTCAGGTCCATCGTCAGGATCTGGCTTGGCTCGTATCCAGCGATGGCAAGGACTTGCCCAGGTCAATGCTACTCACAGGTGACAGTGCAGCAGTATGAACACGCATTTACAACTTTATAATAGATCTGACTTAAATGTGGATATTTGTATGAATTTAGTGCAGTGCTGGAGATGGAACTCCAGGCATTGAGTGGCAAGCATTCTACCTGAGCTATATTCACAGGCCCTTTAATCTTTATAGTCAAATCTATTATAAATTTAATTATATAAATGTATATTACCATGTTAATATATTAGTGTTCCACCTGCTTCTTCCTCGCTGTTAGTTCTGACTATCGTCCAAATCTTTCCACACCATGACTCACGAGCCTGACATGGCAGCAGCAGGCCCAGTGGTGACTGCACCAAAGAACAGGGCAACTGCACCACAGAACAGGGACCGCTGTGGCCAGCAGCTTCCCAGTGACCTGAGACTCTCAGCAGTGACCTTCCCCGAGAAGAAACCCATGAGCAGCTGCAGAAACTCTAGATGTTTCTTACATCTTACTGTTCTGCTGTCCTGGGTCCAAAAAGGAGTCCACTCCCTCCTGCTTCCTCTCTTCTTCTGCCCAACCTGGAAGTCCCGCTTACGGCTCTGGCATATGGCCCAAGGTGACTCGACCCACCCAGAGGTGCTGTCATGAGCAACTTCAGTCCCAAAGTTCCCAGCAAGCCTTGGGACAAAAACAAAGGTCTGTCTCCCCCTGTACATGTCTTTCTGGCTGACACAGTCAGGTGCACTCATAACTGGGTGAACAGCCTTTGTCATGAGAGCATTATTTTTGTTGTTGCGGTGCTGAGATTTGAACCCAGGAGTTCACATATCCTAGTCACCATTCACAAGTGTGTTAAGTTCCTCACTTCACCTAACAATGACCCATTGTGATTTGGAACACTGCAAATCACGTACATGAAACTGTGCTATGGTCTCTTGTCGTGGATGGGCCTAGTGCTGTTCTTGTGAACCAATCCCCTGAACAATAAAGGAGCCAATCACTGGGCCAGTAGGCAGGACTTCCGGGTTGGACTGAGGAATTGAGAAAGCAGGAGAGTGTGACTTCTTTTTGGACCCAGGAGAGCAGAGGGGTAAGATGTAGCTTTTAGTGTTTCCTGGCATCATGGCGGAGCCACGAGGATCAGCCACTGGAAAGATCAGATTTTAATGAGGCTTACAAGACTAGGTTTTAGTTGTTGCACCCAGAGACTGAATTACCACTGTTTCTGAACTAAGTTTGTGTTGCGTTTTCCTTCACTTGGTGGCTTGTCTGGGTTTAAGAGAGAAAAGCACGGGTTTGCCTGAGGTGCTCCACAAAGGCTGTGTGGCATTTGAAGCACGGGGCTGGCGTGGTAGCGGCTCGCCAGTGGGAACCTAGCGAGCTGGGTGAAGAGATCGTGGAGTTCAGAGTCAGAATCTCCACGATATAAAAACAGGTCGGCCATTGCCTGCCAGTGCATGGCCTGCCAGGCCACCAGGGCAGAGGCGCAAGAGCGGGAATGTGCCAGTGGTTCTACTTTAATATTTCACTCAACAGTCTGCGGCACGTGAGGGGTACTCCCCTTCAATCCCTGCCAGGACCACTAGTATTCAGCACTGCTTGGAAGACGGTCTTCATCTCTCGACTGCAAAGACTTCTTCCCTTCTGTTCCACTGTCCACGGCCCCCACGTCCTATGAGGGCGTGTACTTCACTAAGAAATGATTAGCTGGAATAAAAAAAGTAATTAGTGACATAAAAACTCACCAAACCTATCTTTTGGAAATGTAGCTAGGCTGTGAATATTTAATTTTGAATTTTTGATAAATGAGTAGCTTGATTTAGTCAGGGGCCTGGGATCACTGGAGATTAGCCACTGCTGTACTCAAATTGATCCTTTATCCAGGGCAAATCAGAGTCCTCCCAGGCTTCTTCAGAGCAGCCGCAGGAACAGCTAAGTGATGTCTCGCCAGTGCTGGATCACTGAAACTTGATTCCTTGAGCCAGAGGGAGGGACGTGCTGTAGTTGATGGTACTGGGGAAGAGATGGAAATGAATGGCAGCACACACACAACATACAATCCTTTGGTAACACTAAAGACTGGTTATAGTAACAACTTACAAGTCAGTAAAACAAAACAAACCAACCATCAGTATACAAAACAATGTCGGTGAGATCCTTACAATGGAGAAAAGACAAGCACAAATGGCTACAACATGCACATCACCTGTTACCTATAGTTCTTCTTTTGATCATTATACAAGAACATGGGTGATGTAACTTTCTGTCTTAGCATATTATTAAGGAAAATGCAAATACTCTCATTTTGGTAAGAATATAGTAATTTTTAAAGTTTTTTTTTTCCTTTTCCCAAACTAGTTACTATGCTGCACCTAGAATTTCTCCTGAGAGTATTCTGAGTCAACAAATTCTGAGTGAATACAATAAAGGTAAAACAAGTCCCAGACAGCATCTCCAGAAGGTGACCTCCTCGGTCGCCAGCAAACGTCCTAGTGTCTGGGCCTCTGGAGTCCTGCTCATACTTCCAAGCTGGTCTCCCCTCCCCTAAGCTTGTAGGCCAGACCCCCAAGCTCCTCGCTTGCTTCTCTATGTAAGCAAACTTTTCCATCACAGGAGAAACGGAAAGGCCAGCTCCTTCCACCTCCTCATGCTGAGTGACCCAGAGTCCTGCTCCACCCCTGGGATAGAACCCAACAAGGAAATTTCATAGTCAGTTGCTGTGCTAGACAAGAAGGCTGGAAGGTACAATCTTTCTAGAAATTTCAGAATATGTGAATATACAGGAGACACCTCGGGGATGGGACTCAAGTCTCACCGTGAAGTCCATTCCTGTTTCCCATGCCTCTGTACACTGCCTCAACTATATGCATCCCTAGTGATCCCTCCCTCCACTGTGACTGACCAGCTGTGAACACTTCCCACGGATGCCATGCCAGTGGGGACTGTTTCGGATTTGGGAGCATCGGTGATGCTTAAGCTGCAGTGTAGCATGCACGCTAAGAAAGAAGGTAGCTGCAGCATCTAAGAAAGTAAAATCAAGAGCCAAGACAAAACTGGAAGTCGGGAGAGCAAGTGCCCGCTCCCAAGGGCTTCAAGACCAAGCCCTCGTCCCCAGAGCCTTCCCTTACCACGTGGATCTCCGCATGTACTGCTTCCAGGCATCGCTGCCAGACTCACGGCCACCGCCAGTGTGCTTCTCTCCTCCTACAGAAATGCAAAATCATCTCACATCCTTCCCCGGGGGCTCTCACCACACTATCAGATTAAGACAGACCACTGCATATAGCAATACACACCTATACCCAGAAACTGAGGCAGGAGGATTATGAGTTCAAGATCAGCCTGGGATATATAAGACCCTGAAGTTCTTGTCCCCCACTAAAAGCAAAAGAAACTGGAAGAGAAGATGGAAGAGGCTGGTGGCAGTGGCGGCTGGAGAGGTGGCTTGCTGCTTAGGAGCACTGGCTGCTCTTGCACAAGACCCGGGTTCAGTACCCAGCACTCACAGAACAACTCACAACCACCTGCAACGCCAGTTCCAGGGCACCTGTGCCTACATTTTAGCTCCTATAAGCACCAAGCATGTAAGTGGGTATATACACACACTCACACACACACACACACACACACACACACACATATATATATATATGTATATATATTTATACACGTGTATATATATATATATATATATACACACACACACACACATACATACTGGCAAACACTCAGACAATCAATAAATAATAAATCAATAAATAAATCTTTAAAATTAAATAAGAAAAAAAAGGAAGGCCGGGCAGTGGTGGCACACGCCTTTAATCCCAGCACTTGGGAGGCAGAGGCAGGCGGATTTCTGAGTTCGAGGCCAGCCTGGTCTACAAAGTGAGTTTTAGGACAGCCAGGGCTACACAGAGAAACCCTGTCTCGAAAATCAAAAAAAAAGAAAAAAAGAAAAAGAAAAAAAAAAGGAAGAAAGAAATCAACCCAGAGACTCACTACTGAACAACACAGAGACTGAGAGACTTTGGAGAGTACTCTGCCTTAAAAGGGATGCCCTCAGAGGCAGGCAGTTCTCTGTGAGTTACAGCCCAGCCTGGTCTACAGACTGAGTTCTAAGACAACCAAAGCTTCAAAGAAACCTTGGCGGGTAGGGGTGGGGACTAACCAAACAAAAGGATGCCATCAAGCCCCTTCCCTCAAGGTACAGAGATCTATATTGAGGAGGAAGTAGAAAAATTCCCCATCTAGAGGGGGTAGATGATCCCAAGAAAAGAAGTATCTTCCAAGGACAACAGAACACATGAACAAAGAGAGGCAACACACACAAAACCTCTACACGTTCAAACCAGAAAGGATTCCAGCTCTAAAATGGGGAAATAAAGACCAGGCCCCGCCCCTAACCAAGAAACAATAGTTTAGTGATATAGATATAGTGATAGTGGATGGTAAAGAGAAAACCGGTCTTCTTCAATGGCGTGTTGATTCGCACATCAACCAGACCATGG
Source organism: Apodemus sylvaticus (assembly GCF_947179515.1). Taxonomy (NCBI): domain Eukaryota; kingdom Metazoa; phylum Chordata; class Mammalia; order Rodentia; family Muridae; genus Apodemus; species Apodemus sylvaticus. The sequence goes on along the minus strand of NC_067484.1, from coordinate 41,285,920 downwards.
CAGGCCCCATGCTCAGGGGTAGTTAGCCAGAACAAAGTGAGATCCACAGCAGTTTTATTTAGTTTTGGTGTTTTTTGTCTTGGTGGTCTTCTGCTTGCTTGATTTTCATGTGTTTTTTAAAGAGAGAGGGAGAGAGTGTAAAGTTGGGTGGTAGGAAGGTGTGAAGGCTCTGGTGGGCAACTTAAGCTTACTATAGCTTGTGTTTTGATGTGGGGGGTTGTTGTTTTCTTTTTTCAATTTAGGTCTTGCTGGCCTGGTAGACAGTCCAAGCTGGCACCAGACTCATGGCAATCCTTCTGCCTCAGCTACTGAAAGCTGTTTTTTATTTTTGTATTACACTGACACTGTGTGTGTGTGTTTGTGGTGTGTGTCTATGTGCATGTGCACATGTGTGTTCATGAGTGTTCATTCCACAGCATGAGTGTAGAGAGAGACCAGAAGGCAACCCTCAGGAGTTGGTTCTTTCCTTCTACCGTGTGGTGATTAAACTCAGATTCTTGCCTGATGGTAAGAATCCTTACCCACTAAGGCATCTTGCTGGTCCCACTATGAATAATTTTAAACAAATAGGACTTAATATATACACCCCCAAAACAAACAAACAAACAAAACAAACAAAAAACTACCATTAAGCATCAGTAACTCACACCTATTTAGAGAAGAGACAAATAGGCCCCGGTGAAGAATATGACTGTATCTCACCCTGTGAGGTACGATGCTGAAAATACACTTGGAGGAGCAGATAGAGACCTGGGTGTCTGCGTGCTGTTGCCATGAGCACAGACAGCCACGAGGACCCAATGCCAAGGCCTTCCTGGGTCCGGGTATGGTTGTTTACCCACAGTTGTCCTTAAGATAAGACTTGTGTGTGCAGAACATTTCAACCATAGCTCCCTCCTCCTGAGAACTACAACCTGAGCCTGCCTCCCACAGAGCTGTCCTGTGGGGATTAGCTAACCTGCCTCCTCCTTCTGTGCACACTATAGACAATAAATGCACTCAGTTCCCAGGCTGCTGCTGGTATATCTCCATCAGACTGTAAAGTCCACCAGACCTCAGTGTTTCTGAATGTATGCCTTTCCGTCCTTCCTTCCTTCCTTCCCGCCTTCCTTTCAGATTTATTTATTTTATGTATGTGAGTACTCTGTTGCTCTCTTCAGACACACCAGAAGAGGGCATCAGATCCCATTAGAGATGGTTGTGAGCCACCACGTGGTTGCTGGGAATTGAACTCAAGACCTCTAGAAGAGCAGCCAGTGCTCTTAACCACTGAGCCATCTCTCCAGCCCCCCTGGTATTTCTTCATCAAAAAAATCAAAAATCAGAGATCCAAGCCAGGCAGTAGTGGCGCACACCTGTAATCCCAGCACTCTGGGAGGCAGAGGCAGGCGGATTTCTGAGTTCGAAGCCAGCCTGGTCTACAGAGTGAGTACCAGGACAGCCAGGGCTATACAGAGAAACCCTGTCTCGAAAAGACAAAAAACAAAAAACAAAACAACAACAACAAAAAAAAAATCAGAGATCCACCTGACTCTGAGTCCCAAGAGCTCCTCTGAGATTAAGGGCATGTGACAGTGGCCCGCACCGTGTGTTTCCATTCCTTGACAAATTTCTAAAGATGAACACTACTTTCCCTTTCCTGCTCAATGCAGAAAAGGAGCGATGAGGGCAGAGGCCCTAGCTCAATGGTACAGTACTGGCCTAGTGAACATGACACCCAGGCCCGGTCCCTAGAACCAAGCACACAGACGTCTTTAAGAAGACAGAATGAGCCTCTACATACCAAATGCACCGCCGATCTCAGCCCCGCTGGTAGGAATGTTGACATTCACAATGCCACAGTCTGAGCCTTTAGGTCTGTGTGTGTGAGGAGTGGAACAGTGAGAAGAACACACAGGAAATGAAACCAACAGAGAACAAAGCACAGACACCGGGCTTTCGCTTTGAATACAATCACTCACCACCATGTCAGACTTAATATACATGTTCAACAGACTAAGTCATACCCAAGCCAGCGGAAGATTCTGCCCAAATCCTTGGTAAAGATACTACTTGAAAGTCCCTGTTTTACTTCATTGTTCCATTCAAAGACCTCTTCTTCATTCTAGAAAGACAGAGAAGAGAGAAGAGATCAGGAGCTGTTAGTGTTTCTAGTCTTACTGTGATCAGGTCAAAAATCATTTCATAAAATGTACTTTTGGTGCCCAGAAGAAAACCAAGAGTTAATACTTGCCTAAATCTGATTCTGTCATGGCTTGGGTCTTTTTGTCTGTTTTTTTGTTTTTGTTTTTGTTTTTTTACCTTGAATTTGAAGACATAGAGGATTGGGGCAAAAGTCTCCTCGTGAACAATGGGCGCATCATGTTCGAGACCAGTCACAATGGTGGGTTCCACGTAATTGCCAGGGTGATCCATGACCTTATGTAGAAAGATGGAAAAAAATGAACAGATGGATTTCCTTTTCCAGGACTCGGAGTCAGAGTACGTCATCCTTGCTTACATTTACCAGGAGAAGACAAAACAGCATTTACAGGTAAATTACATCTCCAAAGCAGATGTAATAGCAAAATACATTCCTATTTGGAATAACTAGTATGAATGGTCTTACGCTACAGCACACCAAGATCCCTTCCACAGAGTCCTAGGGACTAACAGAGGCAACTGTGCCTGGTTCCTTCTGTGTCTCACACATTTTCTGTCATCATTCCTCAAAACCCTTTTCCCCTTGTGAGAGAAATGGGGAGAAGGAAAGTGGTTATCTGGGAGCCTTCACTAGTTTTTCTCAGTGACCTGCTTGTGCTCAAGAGGAAGAAAGAAACAAGGCTGTCAGCGCCTACCCAGCGCTCTCCTTACCTTGCCCCCATAGACCACTGTGCCGCCTTCATTCTTTGCCTCTTCCACGGCTCTCACAAACATGTCCACTGCCTGTTTGGTATGGAGCGGTCCATAAAGAATATTGGCTGGGGAGAGAAAGGGGATGCTCTTTGTTTTGCCTTCAGTCACATCATGTTATGATGTTAGTGGCTTTCCAAATTAACAGGCTAACCCCCCATCCTATATCCTCAGTTGGGAGCAGCAATCAGTAATCTTTTCTGTGAAGGACAATTGCTTAACATCGTATGCTTTGTATCACGTCCACAGTCTCCAATACAACTACTCAACTCTGCCTTTGTAGTCTGAAAGCTGTCATCCCCAATATGCAAATGAGTAGAGACATATGCTGTGAGGCAGACATAAAGAGATAACAAGCCAAATGTGTTTGTCAACCCCTATCTTAGAAGAATGGCTATCAGTCAAAGTAATGCCCTAAAAACACAGGAGTGTCATGTTCGGGACGGCGTGCCCACCCTTAAAGACTATTATAATCTCTGTGGCTAGTGCTGTCCAATGGGGTAGACTGACCAGTTGCCAGAAACTAGACCATTGAAATAACCACAGGGAGAGTAAGGCCCCTGCAAGTGTGTAGCAGTCAGCCATGGAAAGACCTGGGCAAAGATTATTTCTAGCAGAGAGAATAGCAGCAAAGAGCCAGGAATGCTTAGGAACATAGGAAAGTTGACAGGCTGAAGCCCCAAGAGAAAAGGGGCCAGGTGGACATGAGTCTAGTGGACACTAGGCAGGGTGGACGGCAGGTGCAACATTACAAGGCCAGAGAGGGAATCTGGATTTCAGCCTAAGCACAGTGACATCACTGGAGTGTCCCAGGCATAAGGGTGAATTATATTTTTAATTTATGTTAAATTATGTATGTTTGTGTGTAGGTAGGGACATGAGTGTCGGGGCCTGCAGAGGCCATAAGCATCAGACCCCTGAAGCTGGAGTTACAAGATGGCTATAAAGCTGGACATGGTGGTGCATGTCTCTAATCCCAGCACTTACAAGGCAGAGGCAAGTGGATCTCTGTTGAGTTCAAGGCCAGCCAGGACTACACTATGAGACACTAGCTCAAAAAAAGGCAGTTGTGAATCACCTAATATGGGTGCTGGGAATCAAGTACTTGGGCTCTCTGTAAGAATGATACGTGATTCTCTTAACCCCAGCCGTCATGCCAGGCCCACATACACCCCCCATATGGCATATCACTATGTAGCTCTAGCTGCCCTGAAACTTACTATGTAGACCAGGCTAGCCTCAAACTCACAGAGACCAGCTGGTTCTGCCTCTTCCTCTTCCTGAGTGATGGCTTAGAGGTTCACACCACCATGCCGGGCATGAGTACATCTTAGAAGCCACTCTGGTTGCTATGGGAGGCAGTGGAAGCAGGAAGCCTGGGGACTCCCACACTTCCCCTGAGGACGATGGACACTTGGAGAGAATAGCAGCAGTAAGAAGAAAAAAAACTTCAGACGTCACCCAATCCAACCGGGATGCCGTCCAACTCTTGCAGATGTCAAGTACAAGACCCTAACCTAGGAAAGCATGTCACTGGATGCCGCTCAGACCTCTAAGAAAGAGCATCACCACCACCCCCACCTCAGAAATACATGTCACATCAGCTATCAAAAGGGAATAACTTTTAAGAAAAGAAGGAACTACTCACGGTCCCAGGGGTTCCCAACACGGATCTGTGAGTACGCACTTTTCAGTCTGGTTACAACTTCATCATAGATGCTTTCATGCAAAAACTACGTAAAGAACAAACATTTAGGAGAATAGCAAAATGAATACGCAAGTCTTACGAGAGTGAATAATATCGTCAACAGTACTGATTAGTAACTACTAAGATAATATAGTCTCCGAAAACAAACTAACACCATGCTTTAATTAAAATAACTAATTTTCATATTAACTACATATAAATAATGTCTTCTATGCAGATGTTGAAATAAAACCATAGCTGGTGGTGCACGCCTGTAATCCCAGCATTCTGGGAGACAGAGGCAGGCGGATTTCTGAGTTCCGAGGCCAGCCTGGTCTACAGAGTGAGTTCCAGGACAGCCAGGGCTATACAGAGAAACCCTGTCTCGGAAAAAAAAAACCAAATCCAAAAAAACAAACAAAAAACAAACAAACAAAAAACCATAAATCATAGCTAGGGACACAGATCAGTTTGTCATAAGCTCATTTAGCATTCAAGAAATCCTAGGTTTGACCCTCACCATATAGATGAAGTGTGGTACATCACATGCCTATAAGCCCAGTATTGAGAGGTAGAGGCAGAGGCAGAAAAATCAGAAGTTCAAGGCTATCCTCAGCTACACAGTAAGCTTGAGGCCAGCCCAGAATACATGAGACCCTGTCTCAAACAAACAAAAGGCACCACCAAAAACTCAAACAACACCATAAATCATGTCTGTACCAAGCTTCTAAGAACTTGACCTGCTAAACTACACAAATCCATTATTTGGACAAATCCACTATTTTTGTACTACAGAACTTAGTATATGAATTAACTTGGGTGTACCTGAACTACACTGTAACTGTGAGTCTCAGTAGACGTGGGATTCAATAGTTCAGTCAGGCCAATGTCAGATGAGTCAACAAAAATACTGAGTCTCAGGTTTTGAAGATCTCCAGCCAGCAATAGACTAGGCTACCAATATGCTTCATACTATATTCTTTTCTTTATACATAGAAGAAAAACAGGGTATATAGTCTATATACGTGTATGTGTATGCGCATGTGTAGAATAAATATATGTTTAGAATAAATATAGAGAATATAGAAAAAGGCTGACTTAACAAACTACCCAATCTCCCACTGTCTGGGTTAGTCTCCCCGTAACATGTGAACAGTTATTTTGGGAACTAGTCATGGAAAGGTTGATGAATGCTGTATTTTTTTTTCTGTATGAATCCCTGCCACCATGGAAGTCAATCTAGGCAATGACTAATTGTATTCCTTAATATTAATTACAAAATAATTACATTAAATAAAAGCACTTAAAATTAAATACAGCTACACATATTTGCTCCAAGACTAAAAAGTATGTCAAGCAGAAATCACTAGTTTTCACAGAATTTTACATTTTACCATGCAATTATCTTATTTTTAAGACAGGGTTTCATTATGTAGCCCATGCTAGTCTCAAACTCGTGATGCTCTTGCCAAAGCCTTCCCAGTGGTGGGATTATAGGAATGAGCTGATACAGGATATTATTTCTAATAATCCTTATCTCTTTCTTGGCTTGCATGTTTCCTGAAATTTAATGTGTATGTAAGTTGAATTATAAATTTCTATCATATGAGTTTTTTTTTTTAAATTCAGGAAACAATATAAAAAGGATAAGAAAGGTCAAGAGTATATCATCAGGGCTAGAGAGATAGACCAGAGGTTAAGAGCTCCAGCTGTCCTTCCAGAGGACGGGGTTCAGATCCCAGCACCCACTTGGCAGCTCACAGCTATAACTCCAGTCCCAGGGGATTCAACATCCTCTTCCAAACTCTGTGGGTACCAAATACACATGAGGTGTCCATACATTTATACATACATACACACATATAAAAATAAATTATTCTTGGCTGGAGAGATGGCTCAGCAGTTCAGAGCACTGACTGCTCTTCCATATGTCCTGAGTTCAATTCCTAGCAACCACATGGTGGCTCACAATCATCTGTAATGGGATCTGATGCCCTATTCTGGTGTGTCTGAAGACAACTACAGTATACTAACATAATACATACATAAAATAAAAATAAATGTTCAAAAAAAATAAAATAAATTATTCTTAAGACCATACTGTCATTTATTATTCATCCTGGTCTGATTTAGAAACCAATCTTACGGACTGGAAAGATGGCTCAGCAGTTAAGAGCACTGACTGCTCTTCCAAAGGTCCTGAGTTCAAATCCCAGCAACCACATGGTGGCTCACAACCATGTGTAACGAGATCTGACGCCCTCTTCTCATGTGTCTGAAGACAGCTACAGTTTACTCATAAAAGTAAATAAATAAATAAATCTTTAAAAAAAAAAAGAAATCAATCTTATATAACGTTTGTTCACAATAATTGTAAATGAGGGAAAATAACACAAAACCAGTCCCTCTGTAATTCAACTGCAGCTTTTTAATGTGAATGTAGCCAGTTTCTGTACCTAAAGCTTATTTAGTTCTAGTATTTCACTAATGCACGAACTAATAAATAAATAAATAAGTCATGGTTGTATTTCTAAGTTGAAATCCAACTCAACTAATATATAGATTAAACTACCCACATCCCCCACTCTGTAGTTAAATAACACACCTCCTTATACAGATTTGTGTGCATGTGTGAGTGTGTGTGAGTGTGTGGGTGTGTGTGGGTGTGTGCATGTGGTGTGTATGTTAAAGACACCCAGGCTAGATTCAAACTCCTGGGCTTGAAGGACGCTCAGACCTCAGCCTCCCAAGTTCTAGGATTATAGGTGCACATTACCACCTCTATTTAAATCATACATGCTCGTAAGGAAAGAACAGACCTGATGGGCCTTTGGTTTTGGATAAACCATATAATATTAAGTCAAATCTGAGACTTAAGACCAAAACAAAATATCTGAAATGTTTATAAAAAAGCAATGCTACTGTTTAGAATTTAACTTGTCTCAATCCCTAGAAGACACTGGTCACTGAAGTCTGACTCACAGCTGGTACGACCTCGATGAGTCCAGCTCTGTCAACCGGTTGCAAGTCCACTGCAGCTCAGGATGGACTAACATCTGCCACCACCACAGAAGTAAAGGAAACCCACAGGTTTGCCACCCGGGTTTAAGGAATACATTTCTCTAGCAACAGTTCTAGGACTCCTACCGACACAATTCATTAAAGTGAAGTCTAAAAGCAGAAGAGGTCATTTATCAGTTAAGGAGCTCTGGCTGCTCCTCCAGAAGACTCAAGTTTGGTTGCCAGGACCTACACTGAGCTATTCACAACCACCTATGACTCCAGCTGCAGGAGACCTGATGCCCCTTGGCCTCCCAGGGCACCTGCGCACAACACACAGGGCATTCACAGACACACACATACCTACAAAGAGAGAAAAAACGACGGTCTTAGGCACACGTGTGGACACACTCACCAGTCGCCTCGCAGTGGTACACCTCTGGCCAGCTGTTCCCACGGCGGCAAACAGAGCTGACGGAAGAACCAAGTTGAGGTCTGCATCCTCGAAAGCTTAACAAAGTACAGATGTGTGCGTCAGTGTGCAGTAGGCAGAGCCTTGCTAAGCAGTACAAACAGTGCCTTTAGAAAATACAGTAACAGCTGGGCGTTGGTGGCGCACGCACTGGGCGCTGGTGGCGCACGCCTGTAATCCCAGCACTCTGGGAGGCAGAGGCAGGTGGATTTCTGAGTTCGAGACCAGCCTGGTCCACAGAGTGAGTTCCAGGACAGCCAGGGCTACACAGAGAGACCCTGTCTCGAAAAATCCAAATCCAAAAAAAAAAAAAAAGAAAAGAAAATACAGTAACATCAGGATCGTCCCCAAACCGATGATCCATGGAACAAATACACGTTCAAAGAGAAAGCCACACTTCTCCTTTAGAGAGGAGTGTATGACAGAGCAAGAGGGTTTCCGAACAAAGGTAAACTGAGGCTTCCATGTGTTTCAGGGGCCCCTTGCTACTGCCTCCATGTGGACCCATGAGCTCCGCCACCCCCTGGTGCTCCGCTGGTCCAGTCCACTCCTCACTGCCACAAAGCTTCCTGTTCCTATGAAAGACAGCCCACCCTCTGCTGCAGAGGGCAATCAAAGCTTGCCCTCAGAGGAGAAAGGGACCCTCTTTGCATGGTAACCTTAGCAAGGGTGATTGATTACTTCTCCTCCCTGCTTCCTGTGCCTTCTATGGTCTTCCAGCCGCTGTGTCCTCCTATGGCACCACGGTCACCCGTGTAACCTGAGCATCCTCCAATCAGGATGACGGAAAGAATGCATCTCACACACAGAGACTAGACTTCCTATCCATTTCCGTGTCTCTTTAATTCCGCTGTTTTATTTCTTTCTCCGGGTTCTGGGACCAAATCCAAGGTTGTGCATGTCTGAGGCCTTGTGCTGTGACCTCGCCATCAGGAGTCAGAGCACAGCGCTCTCTTTAGGTGCCTCCTTCCATCCATTCAGACAGAAGGCGCCATTACCCTATCACAGATGAAGAAACTACAGCTTTAGAAGTGGCACAGCAGTCAGGGAATTAGCTCGGCCATGTAAGGGCATGTACTGCCCTGGAAAACGACCCACATTTTGTCCCCAGCCACCATGCCAGGCAGCACACAACCACCTAACTCTATCTCCAGGGAATCTGATGCCCCCTTCAGACTCCTCATGTACCTGCACACACACACACACAATCTTAAAAAGCAAAAACAGGAAATATCCCTTCCTAACAAGAAACCCCCAGGGCTGGAGATGGCTCAGTGATGAAGAACACTCACTGACTGCTCTTCCAAAGGTTCTGAGTTCAAATCCCAGCAACCACATGGTGGCTGACAACCATCTGTAGTGAGATTTGATGCCCTCTTCTGGTGTGTCTGAAGACAGCTACAGTGTATTCATATACATAAAATAAATAAATCTTTAAAAAAGAAAGAAAACCCCCAATACTCAACTAAATTACAACTTTGTGTGTCTGAAACCTAAAGAAATCAGCAAGTCACTTAGGAAACAATCCATTGTTCTAGAAAAACACATAGCCAGTTTCTAGAAAACAAGAGAAGGAAAAGCAGGAAGAAGCAACAAGTCTCATGCCCACATTCAAGGGCCCAGGTAACATTTTCCCAACACGAATCCGGCTTCTTCCCAGCGCCATCTTCCCTTCAACCAAGTTCGTGTATGTCCTGACTCTTAAGGAAAATCCCTAAAGATAGGAACTGGGTCCCAATCAGAGAGCACGGAAAGGATGAGTTCCTACACAAGTACCAGAGATTCAATGACTGCAGACAGCGAACTGAAGAGCAGACAAAGCCCAGTACGGCGGCGGCCTTACCAATAATGGCATTGTTCCCTCCAAGCTCCAGCAAGCTTTTCCCTTTAAAAGAAAGCACACAGTTAATTCCTGCTTCAGCGCTCAGTGCACACTGCCTCACAGTAGGGCCAGCCCAGTTATCTTTTGATTATTAAAGCAGCTTAACAATGAATTAATGGCCATTACATCACTGTACCGTGGTTATGTAAGAGAATGTGTTCTAGGGAAATACACAGAAAGTGGACATGAATCACACACCCGCTCTATGTGTGGGAGCCCATGCCCGTGTTTGTGCTTCTACATAGAGTAAGTGACAGAGAATTATGCAAACAGCTGCTGCTGCTGTTGGCTTTGGTCAGAGAAACTTCCTTCTGCGGGGTTCAGCTGTGACTGTTGAGACTCCTAACTGATCTGAGCACTAAGAATGAACAACTGCTAAATGCCCACCATGAACGGGATGGGACATCTCTATCACATCCTGCAAAAATTGTAGAAGGACAGCAGTGGCGACAGTGACTTCCAGGCAGGATGTGGCTATCTATGGCAATTAGTTCAATGTGGCTGTGGGACCACCTGCACGAGACGGGGCCTGTCAACACCCTGTCATGGAAAAGGAGGAGCTCATGGGGTCCCACCGCTCCCTGAGGACCTTATACATAGTTAGTGCTTGATGGAGAAAGGAGAGAGATTTTCTTCAGTTATAGAGCATGGTATGGCTTCTGTGCGCCTGTAAACAAACCCTCACCCTCAATCCTTTAAGCAACACTAATGAGATTAATTCCCTGGGGGCCCATTTGATAGACAAGATGGTCTATCAAATAAAGGTGCCTGAAGCCAAGTCTGGGTTCAATCCCCAAGACCCACGTGGTAGGAAAGTTCTGACTCCTGCTAACTGTCCTCTCACCTCCACATGTGCATTACACACACACACACACACACACACACACACACACACACACACGCACGCATGCACGTTATAAAACCTAACCCACCGGGTCTCACACCCACACAGAAGACATCAATGAGAAAAGGGGTCTACTGAGGAGAGGAAAACAGCCACTGTGGGAGGCACAAGAGAAGATGATGGGGTGGGTAACCCCGGCATGGTAGTCCACTGTGATTATTTATATTATATTCAGTGTTGAATATATTAATTGTTAACTATCAGTTTTATTTCACTATCTAGTCAAGTCACTGTTAAAATGTGTGACCAGCAGGGCTCTTCACTTGTGACGCCAACTCCCTCACATTCCAGAGACATCATACAGAACTCTCTGCGCATGGGTTCATCTCACGCTCCCTGTGTGCAGATGAGATCTGCCTCAATGTTGTGGCTCTGTGTTTCGCTCTGTTCTTTTGAATATGTTTCCTCTAGACTAACTTATCTGAAATATCAGGACCCTGATACAGGAGAGGACACTCTCAGCACACGGCGCTGAAGCATGGAAACGTCCAATGGACGGTAAATATGAGAGCTACAGCTGCTATCAGCAAAGCGTCTGAAACCGAGGCGTTGGTTTAATGATGACTCACGGCCAACGGCACAGCGGCACACTAGCTGCCCAGAAGAAAACAGAAGATTCTGCTGGACAGAAGACAGCAGTCTCTCCTTCCTGGATGCAAGTGATATTTGGCAAAAGGGGGACAACCTGTGCCTTCTGCACACTCCCAGTAACTCTCTAAGCTCCCTCCTAAGTGCCAAGCTGCAGTCCCCTCCCAAGCAAAAGCGCCTATCACTTAGGATAGCCAAACGCATTCAGGAGTTTGCAATCCTCCTACTCTCTTACGCAAGAACAACAAATTACTGTTTTGTGTAAGGGGATGGTGAGGAGGTGGCAACCTGGCCCCCGGGAAGAGACGTGAATGAGGCTGAGAATCAATTTTCTGATTTATTGTACACAGGAGGCGTTTATTGGAATCTACTGCCCATTTTTGCTATTATTTCTCTTAATCTATTTTGTGTGTGTGTATGTGTGTATGTGTGTGTGTATGAGAGAGAGAGACAGACAGACAGACAGACAGACAGACAGACACCGCACACAAGAGCACAGGTATCACAGCATGCATATGGATAACTTTTAGGGAGTTTGCTCTTTTCTTCCTCCTTGTTTATGAGGCAGAGTCCCCTGTTATTTCAATCATTGGGTTATATATGTGAGCTTCAAGTGATTCTCCTGTCTGTCTCTCCCATCTCACAATGGGAGTGCTGGGACAACAGCCACAAGCCACCAGTTTCTTTACACAGGTTCCAGGAACTTAATTCAGTTATCAAGGTTGCACAGTAAATGACTTTATATCCTGAACCATCTCGCCAGCCCATTTGTGCACTGCCTTACATGTGGCTGGGATGGTGCTCAGAGGCAGAGCCCCTGTCTCATACAAACCCTAGAGCATTTGTTCTTTACATTGCTGAGCTTTCAAGAGTCTCTATAGTCCATGCGCACCTTTAATACTTGTTCAGGAAGCAGAGGCAGGGGCATCTCTATGAGTTCAAGGCCAGCCTGGTCTACAGAGCAAGTCCATGCCAGCTACAGTCACATAGTGAGATCCTGTCTAAAGAAAGAACTTTCTATTCTAGACATATGTACCAAATCAGAACACTGACTTACAAATATCCTGGGCTCTTTTATTGGTCATTCTTTTCCTTTTCTTTACCTGGTATACTGTGAAGCACAGAAAGTTTTTTGTTTTTTTGTTTTATTGTTTTTTTGGGTTTTTTTTGATGTTTAACTATTGTTACTAGTTCTATTTGTGTCTTGGGTATCATTTATGAAACTACTGTCCAAGCCCAGGTGACAAAGACTTATTTCCTAAGTTCCCAAAAATTTCGTCTTGGCTCTTACCTGTAGATCTTCCTTGTTTTGTTTGTTTGTTTTTTAAAGATTTACTTTAAAAAAGTACTCTGTAGCCGTCTTCAGACACACCACAAGAGGGCATCAGATCCCATTACAGATGGTTGTGAGCCACCATGTGTTTGCTGGGAATTGAACTCAGGACCTCTGGAAGAGCAGTCAGTGCTCTTAACTGCCAAGCCATCTCTCCAGCCTCCATATTTAGGTCTTTTGATACATTTTTAGTTATGTTTGGGTTTAAAGTAAGACAAAGACAAATTTCATACTAAGTCATGTGACTATTGTCCAAGCACTATCTGTCAAGAGACTGCTCTTATACACAGAAAATGTCTAGCAATTTTGCTAAGGAAAAACAAAACAAAACAAAAACACCCACTGGCAATAAATGTATAGGCTCCTGGTTCTATTCAATTGACCTATGACTCCATGCAATCATTCTGTAGTAAGTTGTAAAATCAGGACGTATGACTGATCTTTTTCAAAACTGTTTCAGATACTCAGGGTCCTTTGCATTGGCACAGGAATTTCCCTGACGGCTGATGTTGACAGCAATATGCTGAGTTCATAGGTCACTGGGAAGAACTGGCATCTCAACAAGCCTGAACACTGTGAGAAGGGAGAATGAGACATCTTCTTGTTTACTCAGGTCCTAATGTCTTTCCATAGGTACTTGGCACAAAAGACTAACTCTACTTCAAATTGAAGTGTCAATGTTCCTTTTTGTTTGTTTGTTTGTTTTTTTGTTTCGAGACAGGGTTTCTCTGTATAGCTCTGGCTGTTCTGGAAGTCACTCTGTAGACCAGGCTGGCCTCAAACTCAGAAATCCGCCTGCCTCTGCCTCCCAGAGTGCTGGGATTACAGGCGTGCGCCACCACCGACCGGCGATGTTCCATTTTTTTTGATATCACCATAAGGAGATTTTTCTAAATTTCATTTTCATTTGTTACTAACAGAAATATAATTTTGTAACATTAACTTCCCATACTGGCCTTATTATTTATTTTGTAGAGTTTTCTGTTTGTTTGTTTGCTTGCTTACTTGCTTGGGTTGTTATATTTGTTAGTGTTGGGTTGTTTGGGGGTTGTTTTGTTTTGTTTTGTTTTGAGACAGGGTCACCATATAGTCCTGGCTGGTCTAGAACTCACTACATAGACCAGGCTGGTCTTGAATTCAGAGGTCCACCTACCTCTGCCTCTAGAGTGCTAGGATTAAAAGAGCGCACCACCAGGCCCTGCAAAAACCTTTCAGCTATTGTACACTGGTTCAAATCCTCATCATAGAGTCAGCACTTACCAAATCTCTCCTGCACCATGAGGGCCACCTGCTTCCCCACCTGAGTGCTCCCGGTGAAGGACAGCAGGTTCACACGCTCATCTCTGGCCATTGCTGTGCTGCAGGGAACAGAAAGGGTCACCTAAGCAAAAACGCCTAGAAATCCTGGCACCCAAAAGTACTGGCAAGAAGCATGCTACGGGCCCTCGGCAAGACAGTCAAGGTTACACGGAAGTCTGCATGAGATAATGAAACAAACTCTTCACAAGCAGAACCACACAGAAAGCTGGCTGACCTGTTCTGTGAGCTGTGTGACAGCCCTTTAGGAAACCTCCTTAGCTCATGAAGAAAGTTCTTCCTGCACTGAGAAGGAACCGAGACAACATGTCCCTAGTGCTGATGAACCAGGTGCTTTCCGGCTCATTATCTGCAATACAATTCCTTTAAGAACAGTCAGACCCAGAGCTGGAGAGCTGGCTCAGCAGTTACAAGATCACCTGTTCTTCCAGAGAACTCAGGTTCAATCCCCAGACCCCACGCAGGCTTACAACCACCTATAACTCTAGTGTGGGAGGATCTGACACTCTTTCTGGTTCCTACAGGTACCAGGTACACATGTGGTACATTACAGCAGAACACTCATACACACAAAATAAATCTTTTACTTAAAGAAAAAACCAAGCAGACCTGATGCACAAGCCCGCAATCCCAGCTCCCTGGGGCCTGAGGTAGGAACATCACACATTTAAGACCTGTGAGTTCCAAGCCACTGGGCAACTTAGTAAAACACTGTCTCGAAATAAAAATCCTCCCATTACACTTCAGACCTCCCCAGGAACTCAGATAAAATGCATTGCTCTTGAGGTCAGGGATGTAGCTTGCTTCATAGTGTTCAGAAGGTGTGGTGGTCTATACCTATAATCCCAGGAGCTGATCTGTAAAGGCAGGAGGATCAAAAGTTCAAGTCTTCTGCTACCCAGATTTTCCAGCATCAGTCCCTCACCTCAACTTCATTTGCTTCTCAATAAAACTCTCCCCACCCCTCACAAATTATACAGCTTTTCAAAAATTAAAAGCTGTCTAGGCTTTCTAGTTGGTTCTAAGAAAGGTAGCTCAGAGACTATGCATTTGAACTTCTGTGTTTGCAGTTGTTTGTGCTTCCGTTCAGGTGAGCAATGCAGGGCAGCCCCTCCATCGGCCTGCAGACTGCACAGTTTGATCTAATTACTCAGATAAAACTCCTCAGAGTCAACCCGCAGTCATGAGTGTCCACATGACAGGCGGCTGTGCTTAGCAAGGTCCCACGTGTGCTGCTGAGCTATGCCAAAGCCAACAGAAGGATGTCCAGAGTTAAAGAACAAGAGTAGGCCAAAGAATACAACCCTCATGTGTCCATGACATTTAAAACCACTTCTGTGGGGACTGTGGGGGTTGGAGAGTAGAGAGGGATTAGGACAGGTTGTCTAATATTCTCATCTATAGGAACGAAGACGTAAGAGCCTCACATCTCAGACCAGCATGGTGACAGATTTGACACCTAGGAGCTAACTAGTCAAAGTCTAAGGTGATAAAAAATGACCCCATCTTTCATGACGATTTGGAGAAATTTTAGCCAGTTCCAGATTCAAGACACTGTGACCTCATGCTAAGTAAAAGAAGAGAGTCACAAAAGAACTCATATGTTTCCATTTATATAAAATGGCCCCCAAAGAAAATTCATAGAGACAAAAGGATGCCAGTGACTGTCGGACACGTGAGGAAGGCAACGGGAAGTGGGTGTGCGTGCATAGTATGACGGTTCATTCCAGCACGATCTAAACATCCTGGGTTAAGACAGCAATGGCTGCACACCACTGGACATTCCAGAACAGCGGTTCCCAACCTTCCTAATGCTGTGATCCTTTAATACAGTTCCTCATGTTGTGGTGACCACCTACCATAAAATTATTTCGTTGCTACTTCATAACTGTAATTTTACTAATGTTATGAATCATATGTAAATATCTGATATGCTGCATATCGGATATGTGACCACTGTGAAAGGTTGTTTGACCCCCGAAGAGTTAAATAGGTTAAATACAGGTTAAATAGACTGTTGTAAAAGCTACTCTGCAGGAGGTGAGGGTACAACGTGGTGGGAGAAGTCTTGCCTGGGGAGCATATATAATACCTGGGTTTCTGCCCCAACACCAAAACAAAACTAACAAAAAGCCACCAAGTGGTACACTTTCAAAGGGAGGGTTTTATGGAATATGAGTCTTATGGTGGTTAAAACAACATTTTCTAGATACAGCCTCTGACTTGCTATGTAGCCAAGGATGGCCTTGAACTCTGATCTTCCTGCTTCCACTTCCAGGGTTCTGAGATTACAGCCTGTGTCACCACACCTGGTATATTCAGAGGTAGGAACCGAACCCAGAATTTCATGTGTACTAGGACCTCTGCTTCCTGGCCTACATCCCCAGCCCATGTTACGGTCAGCTAAGAAACTGACAATAGGCTAAGTCCTCAGGCATGGAGTGGGATGTCAGAGCTTTGCTTTATAGCTCTCTGAATAAATCAAGTATCAGGAAATTATTATCGGCCCAAATATAAACACCAATAATGTAGTAGGTCAGTAACTAAACACCAAGTATTCCTCAGGAGGCTTGCGCACTAAGTGCCCAGCAGGTCTAGAGTATAATGGCCACCGAAGGTAGCCTTGCCTCCTTAACTGCACTGGCTTTGGTTACTGTGGTAGAAGATTCCCAGCAATCAACCCAGGGTCCTTCAGCGAAGGGATGTCCTTCATCCATTCACCTACCCGATATCTGCTCCACCACAAATCAGGGAACAAATGGCACCAGGCAGCAGGTTGTCCTCCAAAACTTGGGCTACAATCCTAGGAAGGGAACAGCAGATATGTTCAGAACATTTTTATCAATGAGAGAGAAATCCCTATCACACGATTCCCCTTTTCAACTGACTCTTCAGACACTCAAGACCTGGGTTTTTCCTCACCAATTACAAATACAGTTTGCAAACACAAGCTGAAGTCTGTGTTTGAAATAGAGTGCTAAAGGAAAAAACTGTATAGAGCATGAATAGAAGATATGAAAGCATTGCTTGGGTGGTTAAGAAAGCATTTTTATCCAATCTTTTCTGCCCAACGATGAAGACATGTCTGAGTCAGTCTGAGAGATCAGAGTATATGGAAGTACACGGATAAAGCCTTGTTCTTTTTCTTTGGTCCCTAACCAAACATCCATTAAAATAGTAAGGAAATTAGAAAGGAATAAGTTGTGGAAAGATGAAGGAATTTAAAGAGACTCCACCAGCAAATAAGGTGTTTGAATATACCGCCGCCGCCGCCGCCGCATCTGCTCACACACAGGCAGCGAGGCGAAGCGGGGTTGTTTAGCTCAGTTGACGGCATTTGCCTAGTGAAGCCCTGGGTTCAGTCTCTGAGGCGTGGTAGCACATGCCTGAAGCCTTAGCACTTTGGAGGTAGAGGCAGGAGGATCCGAACTTGCAGGGAGTTCAAGGCTAGCCTGGACCACAAGGGGCCCTGTTCCCCACCTCCCTCCCCCTGAAAATGAGAAGCAAGAAAGAATGAAAGGAAACACTTCCCACCATTAAAAACCCTAACACCCGCTAAGGGGTGGTGGTGCCTGCTTTTAATCCCAGCACTTAGGAGGTAGAGACAGGAGGATCTCTGAGTTTGAGCCCAGTCTGCTCTACAGAGCAAGTTCCAGGACAGCCAGGACACAGAGAAACCCTGTCTCAAGGAAAAACAAAAAAGGCACGCACATACACACATACACCAGTGACTGTCAGTCATCCTAACAAAATAGGTTATACCAGGAAAAAGAAAGCCACACATACTTACTTTGTAACAGCTATACTAGTGAGGGAAGTCGTTGGGGCTCCTTTCCTAGAGACATTTGAGAGAGACAGAGAGAATTAACTTGTGGAGAGGCAAACACCTTTCATTTTGGGTTTTTTTTTTTTTTTTTTTTTTTTTTGGATTTGGATTTTTTTCGAGACAAGGTTTCTCTGTATAGCCCTGGCTGTCCTGGAGCTTACTCTGTAGACCAGGCTGGCCTCGAACTCAGAAATCCGCCTGCCTCTGCCTCCCAGAGTGCTGGGATTACAGGTGTGCACCACCACCGCCTGGCTCACCTTTCATTTCAAAGAACAAAGTTATAGAGAAAAGCTTCCAATTAGACAACAAATAGCACTAGTAACTGAAATGGAAGCCTATCCTTCAGGCGCTGTCTCAGGGACAACGAAACCTCATGAACACAACAACCCTGCTACGGTGACGGCTACGGTGACGGCTATGGAACTAAGTGGCACTGTCAGCTCCCAGCTATCATACTAGCTTTCAGCACTGGATGATCGTTCATCTGACTGGACTACGCACTGCCTTGGCCAGTGCTGAGGCACACAGCACTGAAACGTCAACTGTGGCTAAGGGGCTTCCAGAGATGGTTAACTGGAGGGGAAGACCTACCCCAAACATGGGGAGTACTGTCCCATGCTAGACTCCTGGACTGAAGAGAAAGAGAGAAGGAGGAAGCCAGATACACAACAACGGTCTCCTTTCTCTGCTTCCTGACTGAACAGCTATGAACAAGCCGGCCCACCACCTTGCTGGCTCAGCCATTATGGGCCGTACACTCCCCACCCCATCTGTGACACAAACTACACTTTCCTCCCTTAAGTTGCTTCTTATCAGGCAGTTGGTCAATGCAATAAGAAAGCTCAGTCAATGCATAGGTTCCTTTGGCAAATGGTACCAAATCATTAAGCCTTCAAACTACACTTTGCTTTATAGGCTGAGAATATTCTATTGGTGGCATTACTTAACACTAATAAATTGGCCTGAGGACATGCTTAGAGGGCTGCGGCAGCAATGCAGTCAGATCCTGTCACAATCTTTCGATCAATAAAATCCTGGAGATGGAAGCCCATGCCTGTAATATTATCCCTTAAAAAGTAGAGGCAAGATTTCAGTGTCTTCCTGAAAGAAAGAAAGAAAGAAAGAAAGAAAGAAAGAAAGAAAGAAAAGGAAAAGGAAAAGGGAAAAGGGAAAAGAAAAAGAAAAAGAAAAAGAAAAAGAAAAAGAAAAAGAAAAAGAAAAAGAAAAAGAAAAGAAGAAAAAGAAAAGAGCCGGGCAGTGGTGGCGCACGCTTTTAATCCCAGCACTTGGGAGGCAGAGGCAGGCGGATTTCTGAGTTCGAGGCCAGCCTGGTCTACAGAGTGAGTATCAGGACAGCCAGGGCTACATAGAGAAACCCTGTCTCGAAAAAACAGAAAGAGAGAGAGAGAGAGAGAGAGAGAGAGAGAGAGAGAGAGAGAGAAACAGAAAAAAGAAAAGAAAGGAAAGGAAAGGAAAGGAAAGGAAAGGAAAGGAAAGGAAAGGAAAAGAAAAGAAAAGAAAAGAAAAGAAAAGAAAAGAAAAGAAAAGAAAAGAAAAGAAAAGAAAAGAGGAAAAAAAGAAAATCAATCAATCAGTCTGGACTGGGGTAGTTCTATGGAAGACTGAGTCATCACTAGCGTATGGAGTCTCACACCAGGTACTAAGTGTCAGAACAGAGGAACGACTTAAGAGTAAGAACAGCTGCCAGGCCGGCGCTGGTGGCGCATGCCTTTAGTCCCAGCACTTGGGAGGCAGAGGCAGGTGGATCTCTGAGTTCGAGGCCAGCCTGGTCTACATAGTGAGTTCCAGGACAGCCAGAGAAACCCTGGAAATACCAAAAAAAACAAAAAACAAAAAGAAAGGAGTTTGGAAGACACTTTAATACATCTAAAACCCTTTCCCAGTGCAGAGAATGGCTCCGGCTATTCATTCACCACCTCCTTATTGTGACACCGGAGAACAACCTCTTACCAAAGGCAGACGTTCCCTGCGATCAGAGCTATGGCATTGTTCCAGCCAAACACAGCCACGGGGAAGTTGAAGGCCGTGATGATTCCCACCAGGCCCAGCGGGTTCCACTGCTCGATGAGCACATGGCCAGGTCCTGAGGGGATAAACACTCACTGAGTGAACACACCTGATACAAATAAAGTCCCACGACACTTCTGATCAAAAGTATATGTATTAGAAAAAGCATATTCCTGATGTTTCCATGAATTTCCTCACAGATCCAAAGGATTAAGAACATAATATGCAATGTAAAACAGAGCTGTTCATTACTACACCAGTTTACCAACTGTATTGTGTTCATCAGACCTCAGACTTCAGCATCTGCAGAGGTAAGGGCATTAGGGACCCCATTTGGAAGAGAGAGACAGGCCATGAAATAGGAGGTTTCCCCCAAGAGAAGTGAACACAGAGGGTAAGATATAAACAGAGCACAGAACACGTAAGTCTCGGGTCTGATCTTGTCTCTTGACCTAACTTCAAGACAAGAAAGCTCATGTTACAAGCTCATATTGGATGGATGACAAAAACTTCACTCACTATAAGGAAATTAAAAGTATGAATAGAAATGTTTATATTTTTGGCAGATGTGTCTCATTTGGTAGACTGTTTGCCCCACGTGTACAAGGTCCTGGTTCGGATCCCTGGCACAGCATAAGCTAGGTATGGTGGCCTGAGCCTGTAACCCAGCACTGAGGAGTTAGAGGCAGAAAGATCAACTCGAGGTTTTTCTCAGCTCTACAGTAAGTGCCAGCCCAGCCTGGGATTGATGAGACACTGTATAAAAAAACAAATAAAACCCCCAAACTCCTATTTCATTGCAAACTTTAAAGCTAATCCTGCAAAGGCTAGCTTATTTTAGTCAACAGCTAGTGGGGTTGTAAAGAACAGAGCCAAGAAGCATTCAGAGACCTGATCAAACTTACACTAGCACATGCAGGAAAGTGACAGTCCTCACTCACACTGGAGGGTGATGTCCAGTAACTTCATGGCATAGCACCTGATCCCCAGGCCGTCCTGCAGGCCAGCATCCCAGCCCCTGCTGGGAAGGTCTAACCTTCTCTCCTACTCTCTTCTTTGCCCTGCTGCCATCAATTCCTTGCTTACAGGCCTCTAGAGTCAACATGGGTGTTGTAGCGACTCAGAATAAAGTCGCTCACACGCGGGATCAGCGCACTGCATCCACCAGCTGTGCTGGAACAAGGCAACCCCTGAATGGTGCCCCACCCTCAACTTTATGGAGCCCTCGCCACCAGTCCAAGAATTCTAGCACCAGTTCTGTCCTGCAAGGCCTGGGGTGCTTCCCTGGGAGGACGGACCTGGGACAGAAAGTCCCTACACACGTCCAGTCTTAGCCTCTAACTGCCATGCTTATTATAGCTACAATTCCCGGACACTGCCCTTGATCCTAAACCGTAACGCCCTGGGGTGGGTGCCTGTGGGTACACACACAGACACGAGAGGACACAAAGCTCAGTCTCTTCTCCACTGAAGTTGTCGGGCAGCCTGCTAAGCCATCTCCTGGGCCCACAGAAGAGAGTTTGTAGCTCTGTATCACGGCACCAAGCACTTGGCTCAACTGACTCCAGGCTTACTTTCAGAAGGCAAGGCAGGTCCCCCGATCATCCTCGACAAGCCGGCAGCATAGTCACAGATGTCCACGTACTCCTGAACCTCTCCTATTCCTTCCACTAAGATTTTCCCCATCTCCAAAGATACCTAAAAATATAAAAATCCAAGCAGAATTTCTCAAGCAGAATCTGTATATTAAACATTAAGCTGAGGACAAAATAAAACATTTTAGACGAATAATAAAATAGGAATCTTGTGAAATTTTTTATTTGCTTGCCTTTTTGTCTTATTTTTAATATATTGTTTATTAATTCTTTGACAATTTCAATCATGCATATAATCCATCATGCTTTGATGACCTTTTTTACTTTTAAACCAAGTAAATTTTTTTTTTTTACTTTTCTCTCTTTCCTCTAAAAAAAAATGGATTTCAAAATTTGTTTTTCTTGGAGCTGGAAAGATGGCTCTGTGGTTAAGAGCACTGGCTGCTCCTCCAGATATCCTGAGTTTAATTCCCAGCAACCACATGGTGGTTCACAGCATCCCGAGTAAAATCCAATGCCCTCTTCTAGCACACAGGTGTACATACAGATAGACTACTCATGCACATAAATAAATAAATAAATCTTTTAAAAAAAAACTGTTTTTCTTAAAAATCACAATCTTTGTGATTCAATCTAGTGGGACAAGGAAGCACACAGAATTCCAGCAGTTAGGAGTCTGAGGCAGAGGGATTGCTTGAGCCAAGGCTAGACAACACAGCAAAAACTTCAATCTCAAACAAAACAAAATGTATATGGACGTGAACTCTTGACAGCCTATTCTTGACTGATACTTAAGAAATCACTAAGAGACTTCAAAAATACTTTACCAGTCTTCCCAGTAATTGGATCT
The DNA here is from genome assembly GCF_947179515.1 of Apodemus sylvaticus. Classification (NCBI taxonomy): domain Eukaryota; kingdom Metazoa; phylum Chordata; class Mammalia; order Rodentia; family Muridae; genus Apodemus; species Apodemus sylvaticus. The sequence goes on along the minus strand of NC_067484.1, from coordinate 41,263,546 downwards.
TCTCCCGCAAGGCATCACCAATCTTTCTGACTATTTCTCCTCGCTTTGGGGCGGGAACCTAAGAAAAGAGTGGAATTTTGATCGGCTAATGACCCTGGACTTCTGGGAAGCACGGACAAAACCGGCAATGGTTATGAATCGGAAGGGGGTTGGGGGATGAAAATCAGGAATTTAAGATCACCCTCTGCTATGTAGAGTAAATTCCATATTAATCTCAAGGCCAGTCTGGGCTTCTTCCTGAGACTTTGTCTTAAAGGAATAATAAGGAGAGAAAGCACCTCCTACAGACAACAGTCTGGAGCCCCACTCCCCACCCCTCCTAACATGCCTCCCACTCCGTCCTTCAGAGACCCGCTGAGCTGTAAGCTGAAGGCTCCACTTTACTCTTTCCCCAGAGCACCCGCACATCTTAGTTCAGCTTTTGGGGGGGGGGGCGGCGGCGTGGGGATGGATCATGCTGGCAACATTCTTAGAGCAGGCAGCTCCGCGTCTAGCAACTGAGCTTCTAAATGCGTTGACACACACAGATAAAACAGCAATCACTGTATACTTTCTAACACAGATAACCCCTCAGAACGTGACCTGTGAACTACACGGCAGCCATAAAAGGAAGAGTCTCTAAAAGGAATGGATGGGCATGTAAGAAGGCACAGAGGAGCTTCAGCGGCACAACACTAAGTGCAACACAGCACGGCTGTGGCAGGCAGCGCTCCGCTTCAGCTCGGTCTGCACCAAAACGCCAGCAGCGGCAGGTCCTTAGAATCACAGCTGACGTCCACTTTATTTATTTATTTTATCTGTACGGATGTTTTGACTGCACGTATGTCTGTGCACCACATGTGTGCCTGATGCCCTTAAAAGCCAGAAGAGGGTGTCTGATCTTTACAGATGGTTATAAGCCACTATGTAGGTGCTGGAAACCAAACTCTAGTCTGCTAAGAGCAACAAGCACTCAACCATTGAGCCATCACTCCAGCACCAAAAATATGTATTTATGTAGATTTTTTTTGTGTGTGAGGGAGCGAAGGGGGGAGATCAGAGGACAAGCTTCAAACTTGTAGTAGATTCTCTCCTTCCCCCATGCAGGTCTTGGGGATAGATCTTGGGGATAGATCATGGCAGCAGCAGTCCCCACCAAGTCATCTCGCCAGGCCAAGTCAGTCATCTCTGATACGTGTCCTCCTTGTAACATTAACTCACCCAGCACAGATCCTAGCCTTCCTAGAAGGGCATCGGTGTCCTCATGTTTCTTACAAATTTAGCTGACATGGTTTTAAGTCAAGACACAATGATGAACATCAGCTGAGATCAAGTATTTATGTCCTCTACCTTCCATGCGTAAGACATTTTTAAAAAATAATTATGACTTATTATATGTGTAGGTGTGTGCCTCAGAGTATGCATGTGCACTATGCATGTGCAGAAGCCCTCTGAAGACAGCAGTGGGCCTCTGAGCTCCTGAACCTGGACTTAAAGCTTGTGTGTGAGCTGCCACGTGGGTGCTAAGAACTTGATCTTCTGCAAAAGTAGTAAGCGCCCTTAACGGCTGGGTCATCTCTCCAGTCTCACGGGGCACACATGGAATTGACTCCAATCAATCTTGTGGCTACTATACAACTGCCTGGGGACATCACTGCAAATAAGGTAGCCGGCTGACCTGCTCTGTAAGCTGTGTGACAGCCCTTTAGGAAACCTCCTTAGCTCATGAAGAAAGTTCTTCCTGCACTGAGAAGGAACCGAGACAACATGTCCCTAGTGTTGATGAACCAGGTATTTTCAAGCTCATTATCGAGCTGCAATACAATTCCTTTAAGAACAGTCAGACCCAGAGCTGGAGAGCTGGCTCAGCAGTTACAAGATCACCTGTTCTTCCAGAGAACTCAGGTTCAATTCCCAGACCCCACGCAGGCTTACAACCATATGTTACAACCTAAGAGCAGTTTCCCTTCCTCCTTCCCGTCTGTCTCTCCCTCCATCTCCCCTCAGAAAAGAGCAGCCCTTTCGGGACATCAAACAAATACAGCCTAACAAGCTACAAGGCCCAGGCACATGCTCGCACATCAAGGCTGGATGAGGTACCCCAGTAGGAGGTACAGGTCCCCCAGGCAGGCAAGAGAGTCAGAGGCAGGCCCTGCTCCCACTTTTAGGAACCTCTCAAGACCACCGAGCTACACAACCATAACATATGTGCAGAGGACCTGTCAGACCCACGCAGGCTCCCTGCTCTCCGTGAGCCCACTTGAGTAGTGTTCGGTTGATTCTGTGGGCTGTGTTCTTGGGGTGTCTTCGATCCCTCCAACTCTGCTGACCCTTGCTCCCCACCCTCTGCACTACTGCCTGAGCTGGGCCTAATATCCGGCTGTAGGACTAGTTCCTTCATTACACCTTGCTTTTATCTCTCTTAAAGAAAAATGTTCCCTTTGAAAGTACTAGGCTTAACTGGAATGAAACAAAACAGTGTTCTGTTGCGATGTATGCAAAGCCAACAGAAGGAACGAGGACAGCAGAAAGCCTCACGGGAAGGAACCTTCAGAGAGACTGCAGACCATGACAGCCTGTTCTGATGTTTTTGTGTAAGGCCCAGCTATGCCTTCTCTAAGTCACTGCCACATTGACCAGAGCCCAAGAGGACTGTTAGAAAAAGCTGTGTCTGCACTAATCTTTGAACTCAATTGCTCAACTCAAGTTGATCCCTTACCGGCACAGCTCACTCATCTAAGTGACCTCCCTGATGTACTCAGCAACTCCATCTGGGGCTCAAAACTGCATAAGCTGCTAGAGGAATGCCAGATGCAAATCCCAAATCTGGCTCTGTGGGATAAGACATGGGAGTCCCAACAGAGACACTAAATCCAAAACAGCAACAAAACAATATAGCACAACAGCTTGGAAAGATTATCATGACAGCGACCACTGCAGCAAAGAAGATGGACTGAAAAGCCAGCTGAGGAAGGAAAGGAGACGGCTCCGCAGGGAAGGGTGCTTCCTGCTCAAGCCTCGGGACCTGAGTTTGATCCCCAGAACCCACGTAAGATGGAAGGAAGGAACCAACTCTACAAAGTTGACCTCTGACCTCCGGATGCACATCATGGGCCATGCGTACACACATCACTACCATCATTATCATAATAATAAATAAAAAGTGTTTTAGGGCTGGAAAGATGGCTCAGCAGTTAAGAGCACTGACTGCTCTTCCAAAGGTCCTGAGTTCAAATCCCAGCAACCACATGATGGCTCACAACCATCTGTAATGAGATCTAATGCCCTCTTCTGGGGTGTCTGAAGACAGCTACAGTGTACTCACATATAATAATAAATCTTTTTTAAAAAAGTGTTTTAAATCAGTTCAGAAAGACAGACCCTGAAACCATACAAACTAATCTCAAACCTATTTTTATTTCCTCTACAGAAACACACAAGGGCAGGTGACACTTGGGAGGCAGAGGCAGGCGGATTTCTGAGTTCGAGGCCAGCCTGGTCTACAGAATGAGTTCCAGGACAGCCAGGGCTATACAGATTAACCCTGTCTCAAAAATATCAAATCCAAAAAAACAAAAACAAAAACAAAAACAAAAAATAAATAAAAGACATGTGAATGATTCCAGCATTTGGGAAACCGAAGCAGGAAAAAAGAAAGCAAAAAAAGAAAGGTAGGTAGGTCTGGGTTGGAGAGATGACTCAGAAATGAAGAGTACTTGTTACTCCTGCAGAGGACCCAGGTTGTTCCCATCCCCCACGTGGCAGCTCACTATCAGTAACTCCACTTCCAGGGGATCCAGTGCCCTCTTCTGCCCTCTGAAGGCACTAGGCATGTATGTGGTACTCAGACTTATATATTCAAGCAAAACTCTCATAAGCATAAAATAAATAAATCTCTTTTCAAATGTTTTGGCCATTTTAATGTATGGCAGCACATGCCTTTAATTCCAGCATGCAGGAGACAGAAGCAAGAGAATCTAGGCGAGTTCAAGGCCAGGCTGGTTGTCCAGGGCAAGTTGTCCAGGACAACCAAGACAAATAGAGAAAGTTTAACGTCCTGGGAGCGGTGGTTCAGTGATGATTCGCAGCCTTAAGAAGGACTTACAGCAAATGCCAGTAACCTCACTGCACAAGTGGGGCAGAGACAGGAGGATTGCTGGGATTTGCTTGCTGGCTTCCAAGCTAGTAAATACCCTGCTTCAGGGGACTGTGATACATGTACCAACATACACAACTGGTGTGCACACGGACACACAATAATAAACACCAGTAAGTATGCATTATCCTTATGCTGGTATGCATACACAATGCGATACTAAAACGGTGTGGACATCGTGTAACATGTAGAGAAGAATCACAATTATGATGTAAACCCAGGAGAGCTGGGAGAGAAAGGCCGGAAGGCAGCTCTGATGACCGTCTGTACTGAAGACGTCAGGATGACAAAGACTAAATACAACTGTCTTACTGCATCGTCCTTAAAACAAAACAAAGCAAGACAGCCAGGCAGCTGTTGAGATGGCTAAGTGGAAAAGGGTACTCGCCACCAAGCCTGTGTCACCCCCAGCACATGGCATTAAGGTGTAGAGATGCTAGCCATGTGCCCCTTCTGCCATTAACACCTGCCAGCGATGCCTGATCTAGCGATTTAATCCTCACGACAACTCCAGAAGGCAGGCTCTCCCAGTCTCCTCCCCTTTCTGAAAACCCTCAGGTGAGGCAGAGGGAGACTGGAAGATCCAAGTGGTTCCTTCTCTCCTTCACACGCACTCCACACTCTTGATGGGTGGTGCTCAGGGTTGAAGGGGCAGATTCTGCCTTCAGCCAACAGGAACTCCTTAGCCCCTGGAAAAGCTCTGGAGCCAGGCACACTGTGAGGACATTCTGTCCCTGCTCAGCCTCAGAGGAGAGGCAGGAGGAACAGAGAATGAAGAGCTCCCCCTCTTTCGCTCAATTAGAGGTTTGGGGGAGACTATTCACAGCTCCAGTGGACACTGTACACAGGAGTTCTCATCTATTTGGAAGTTACCCATTCCTCTAATCCCAAACAGGAAGGACACTGGCTTTAGGGTACCATGGAGGAATCAGCCCAGTCCCCAGGAGTGCACACCAGTCCAGTCCCCAGGAGTGCACACTTCAGCACGTTCCCATGTTCATCTGTCTGTCTTTCCTACGTACACCCACCCGGTGACCCGTTCTGCAGTGGGGAGCATAAGTGCCATACTCACATCTGCCCAGATGTCCCAAGCTTTCTTGGCTTTGTCTATGGTTTCTTCATAGTCTTTCATACTGGCCTAGGTCAAGAATGAGAGTGAGAGAAAAGGAATGAGAAAGTATAAGTGAGAAAGAAAAAAAAGAAGCTGTGTCTGCAGATACTGACTGGCTGATTAGAACTACAAACAAGGCCAGTCAGTGGTGCAGCATACCTTTGATCCCAGCACTCAGGATATAGAGGCAGGTGGATCTCTGTGAGTTTAAGACCAGCCCAGCCTATAGAGTGAGTTCTAGGACAGCCAGGACTACACAGTAAAACCCTGTCTCAAAAAACCAAAAATGAATTAATCAATTAATTAATCAATGAAGAGATGTTGGAATGTTGCAAGTCCTGAGTCTAATTACCTTATTCTGGGCTAGTATTCACCCCCCTGAATAAGCCATTCAGTCCAGCCCCTCCCTGGCATCTGTCAGAACTAGCATGCTGTGACTAAAGAACTAACATCCTATGACTAACCAATAAAAACCTTCTGGAATCTATCAGCTTCAACCAACCAAAACGCTAAAGAATGCCACCAGCAGACAGTGTCCCCAAAAGCCAAAGAATGCCACCAGCAGCAGTGTCCGCATCTCAATGTAACCGCCGCTCTGAGATGCCACCAATGTATTTTTAAATTGCCTTGGTGTGCGTCTTCATCTTTCTGCAAAACTATAAAACCCTATGGAGCAGCTTCCCCGGGGAAACAATCTGCCTATCTTGGATCCCGGGCATGATGGTCACTCAAACTTGACTCCAGAATAAGTTACTTCCTGTTCCCTTTAAGGTGAGAGCTATGGTTTTCACATTGACCACAAGATACTTGCCTTCTAGAATATACATACCTTTGTAAAAGGGGTGAAAACTTTCTTACGGTCCCTAAGAGTCATGAATGATAATGATCTCAACAGCCTACAATCCTAAAGTCTGTTTATAAAGCTGGAATAGCAATTCAGAGGCAAAGCTCATCTCTAGCACGGTCGAAGCCCTGGATTCAATCCCCAGCACAGGGAGCAGGGGATGTGTATTAAATTAAACTAAAGCATAAATAGAAGAAAACAGCTGGAGTCTAAAACAAGAAAAGATAACCCAGCCTTGCTTTTAAGTTGAGGTCTAGCCTCATCTAGATACAGCCCATGACCCATTTTAGAAGTTCAACCTTGGGCTTCAACCCAGATTTGAAGAATCAGAACCTTCATTCTAAAAAAGAAAATTACCTCTGGAGTTGACTAAGAAGCAGAACCCAGAGGGAGACCAGGAATGCAGTCTAACTTGTCTAGAATGTATGAAGCTCTGGGTTCAAGCCATGCCGGACAGCTAAGTGCAAAGTCACTGTTAACTATACAACACAGTAAACACCAGCCCCGGCCGGCTACATCTGATCTTGTATCCAAAGAACAATAAAGAGACCTTTTGCCTAATCCTCTCTGATTCACCTTTTCTAGCTAATTCCATGGAGCAAGAGTGGACAGTCTCTGCAGACAGTCTCAGAATGAAAAAGAACCACATGATTCTGTGCGTCTGTGCTGCTTGGAATCTTTGCCTCTAAAGAAGGCTAGCACAGTCCCTGTAACAGCTTGAATTGTAACAACTTACCTGTAGGATTTTTGCTATTGGCTCATTGTTAGCAGGACAATAGGTCGTAATCACCTTGAAACACACAAACAAACAAAAAATGACAATCATCCGTAGAAATTATAATCGTTCCCAAATTATTATAAAAGCAAAGTAGGGAGCCTTCGGGCTAACTTCTGTTACCACAACTAGACTAACCCACTCCTCAGAACAGTCTTAGGTTTCTCACCTATTCATTAGGAACTTTCTGTAAGATCCATGCGTTGGTCATCTAAATACATCATTTAGAGGCATGTATACAACACACCTCATACACAATACACCTAACCCTGGACTCAGTGGCTAAGAGCTCTTCCAAAGAGTGGTTAAGACTGCTCTTCTGAGGGTCCTGAGTTCAATTCCCAGCAACCACATGGTGGCTCACAACCATCCATAATGAGATCTGACATCCTCTTCTGGGGTGTCTGAAGACAGCTACAGTGTATTTACGTATAATAAATAAATAAGTCTTTAAACAAAAATACACCTAACCCTCAATGTAGTCAAATATTCAGCTGAGAAATTTTACATACTACTTTTCCACCTTACTCTGCCCACCCTCTGTCTGGAAACAGACTGCCTAAGCCCAAACTACAAAAAGGCCAGTCTCCAGGAAAAAAAGATAAAACTAAGAGCTGGGCGGCAGTGGTGCACGCCTGTAATCCCAGCACTTGGGAGGCAGAGGCAGGCGGATTTCTGAGTTCGAGGCCAGCCTGGTCTACATAATGAGTTCCTGGACTACACAGAGAAACCCTGTCTCAAAAAACCAAAAAAAAAAAAAAAAGAAAGAAAGATAAAACTAAAGAGCGGTTCTCTCAAAAGACACTAGTAACTAGATAGAAGATGCCACAGGGGACGCAGACCAAGGGAGAGAGCTTGCCACCGGTGCACACACCCTGGGTTCAAGTCCAAAAACCAAAAAGAAAAAAAAGGGACAACGGGGTGAAACTCCCAATTTCATGGTAACAATTAAAATCACCCTTATCTCCCATAGCTGTGGGTAGCCAAAAAGTTGCTTTTCCTGTAGCAAAGCAGTTCTAGAGTTGAATGTCATGTTTCTGAAAAGGCTTTATTTCCCTTGAAAGCATGAGACATTCTCCTAAGTTTGGAGCAACAAGAACCTTACTTGTTGACCCTATGTTTTATCACGGTGCTAAGTCTAGGCAATAAATACTGAAAACCAAGTCTTCAAGGGGAGAAAGTTCACAAAACTTCAGCCAGGACGAGCTTGTTACAGATCCCAAGCAAGACTGCCATACGGTTTAAGTAAGCATTGAAGCTTAGCCTTCCTAGCAGCTCCAAAACGCCTTCGATTCCTCACAGCGCTAAAATCTAAATTCGATTCTTCTTGCCTTTCTCCAAGAGAAAACTTCTGCTGTACAACTTTAGAACTTCCCATCCCGGTCTATGGCCCCTCAGCTCCAGTAGGGAGATGGGAAGGGAGGTGCTCGCCCTGCGGCCTTCCGGGCAAACCTTGGCTACAATTTTCCAGGACGCCAGCATACCTCTCCCCGGCCGCCCCAGCTTCCATTAAACACGCCCTGGTTAACGTCGCGGAGCCCCAGGTCTCGCAGCCAGGCATACTGGGGATGATGGATCAGCAGAGTGGACATGAGGGCGGCGGGCCTGCTCCAAGGGCGGGAAAGCTTGCTGGCCTTCACAGTCTGCACACAGAGCCTGCGAGCCAGCCGCCACATACCGAGCTCAGCACGCCAGAAACCCCCCACCGCAGAGCAGTCCGGGAAAAACAGCCCCGCCCACCGCCCGGGAGAGTCCAGTGGCAGGCCCCGCCCCCTGCCCGGTTCATTGGGAGGTCGTCCCCATCCCCCCTCCTGCTAGCGCTCATTGGGCAGACCCCTCCCCCGGGGATCCCATTGGGCAGCCTCGCCCCACCACCTCCCGACACGCCCCCTGCCCACTCCCCACCCTCTCCCCCTGGGGTCATCCGACCCTTACACTCAGTGTGCTGTGCTGCCTCGGGGTCTGGGGCGGGGACCGGGCTGAGGGGGCGGGGAACTGCGCCACCGGCTGCTTCTGAAGTCCGCTGTGTTCCAACCACCCTGCTTTCAAACCACTGCACTTCCACCGCTCGGGCATCAGGTATTCTGGACATGCTCATTTCGTGGATCTGGGCTGGGACCTGTAAATCTCAGCAATTCTAGTCTGCACTCAAGAAGCGATGACGTCGCTGATCCCCGTTGTAGCCCAGAGAGGTTTTTCAGTATATGGAGGTTTGAAGAAAGGTTATTTTCACTGTCTTGGTAAATTATAAATATTTCCTAATAAATGACAAGTATCACATGATTTCACTATCTTCTAAATACTCTACCTCCGTACATTCTTACTTTTAAAGAACAAACATCGTTTTAATCAATGTCCTTCACTCTCCATGTCTTTTTTCTGCAATACCCTTGCCCCTCACTCTCTTATAGTTAACTCTGTAATTCCTCAATAACCAGGCCCTCTGTATGAGGGAGATCCTAGCATCTCATCAGCATTAGACACATGCATTTAAATTAAATGCGGCCCTGTTAGTATGACCCCTTCAGTGCCTCCGTGATACCAGCCTGTTACTCGTTTTGCGATTCCCAGGCTATGTCAGGTTTCTCGATGCTTCCCCGCCTATGTTTTCAGTATGCTTCCATTGCTTTCTACCCTCAGCCAAAGTCACAAAAGGATACAAATAGGAAAGGAAAAAAACAAAATCAAACTATACTTATTTGCACATGATATATATGACCTTTTATTTAAAAATCTCTAAAGATTATACCAGATGGGTCTAATATCTGTTAACACTTTTAGCAAAGCAATTAGATACAAAATCAATATACAAAAATTATTGGACTTTTTTTTTTTTTAGACAAAGTCTTACGTAGGCCGGACTAGCCTCCTGCTCACTCTGAGGATGACCTGAACTCCTGCCTCTGCCGCCTGAGTGCTGAGACTACAAGCAGGGGCATGTACCTCACTCTCCACTGCTACATACGGCATGCGGGGCACTCTACCAACTTAGTGGCCTCTCTATATAGCAATGACAAACATCTGAGGAAAAAGAAAAACAACCACGCTGGCCAGAACAGTGATGATGATGACAATGGTGGTGGTGATGATGATGATGATACTGATGATGATGATGATAATAATAATAAGTTCCATTTCTAGCATGGCATAACAAAGCTGGGTATAGAAAGCACAAAGACGAGAGAGACAGTTTAGGTGAGCAACAGAAGGGAGGAAGGAGGAGAGGTGTAAATATGAGGTTAGGGAAACTACATGACCTACACGCATGAGAATGTTACAACGAGATCAGTCTCTACAATGAAAATGCATTGGGGCTGGAGAAATAAATGGTTTTGTGGTTGGGAGCATTGGCTGCTCTACCAGGGAACCAGGGTTCAATTCCCAGCACCCACATGGTGGCTCACAACTGTCTGTAACTCCAGATCCAGGATACTTGACACCCTCACACAGGCATACATGCAGGCAAAAACCACCAAAATAAATAAATTATTAAAAAATATAAAAAATTTTATTAAAAAATAAATTATTTTTAAAAAGAAAAAAACCACATGGTTTTTAAGCATACATTTAAAAAAGGATGGCTTAGAAGAACCAGTGGGAATTATATCAAAAATATATTTTTTATTGTATATATATTACTATATATACAACATATATAGGATATATATTCTATATATATAGAATAATATATATAGAATATATATGTATATATATTATTCTCATAGAATATATAAGATATATATTTTAAGAATATATAAAAAATACACACTTGGAGCCGGGCGTGGTGGCGCACACCTGTAATCCCAGCACTTGGGGGGCAGAGGCAGGTGGATTTCTGAGTTCGAGGCCAGCCTGGTCTACAGAGTGAATTCCAGGACAGCCAGGGCTACACAAAAAAACAAAAAAAAACAAAAAAAACAAAAAAAAAAAATACACACTTGGGGTTGGGGATTTAGCTCAGTGGTAGAGCGCTTGCCTAGAAAGCGCAAGGCCCTGGGTTCGGTCCTCAGCTCTGTTAAAAAAAAAAAAAATACACACTTTAAAAGGGATGGCAAACATTTAACCCCTGTGAGAGGAGAATTTGCCATTATAATGAGCAAAATGTACTCCAGGTCACCTCAAAAGAACACACCCAAGTGACCTGGGAGTGTGGAATAGTTAGTTGTGAAGACTTGTGCACGAGTCAGAACCACCACCACCAGCCCACCCCCAACAGTCACAGCAGTATAGAGTCAAACTGTCCTCAGTAGGACAATTAAAATGCCAGTAAGTGGTTCAAAGGGTATAGGCACTTGAAGTCAAACCCAAAGCCCTGAATTCACTCCCCAACACCGACTCTAGCAGGCTGTCCTCTGACCTGGACAGGTGGGTTACGGCATGGACATAGGCATACACTTGCCCACACACACCCACACATTAAATAAACAAATGTATTTAATTTTTAATACAGATGAAAAGACAAGTAATAGTGAAACTCAAAGAAGGAGATTTGGGGCTAGAAACATGGCTCAGCAGTCAAGAGCAATTGATCTCTTAAAGAAGACGTGAGTTTGATTTCCAGCACCCACGTTGGGTGGCATATAACTGCAGTGGCCTGTAACTCCAGATCTGACCTCTGGCCTCTGGAGGCATCTGCATACATAGACACAGATACACACACATTAAAAATGAAAATAAAATTGCAGTCACATCACCAGTCGTGTGAGGGGACAGCAGCTTTTCCCTAGTAAGCATGTGAGCTTGTCCCCTACAAGTACCCGTCATGCCTAGGGCTAACACTCTTAATTATCATCATATGCAACTAATTCAAATACTGCAGACCTAAAAGTAAGAGCTAAAACTCTTAGAGAAAGCATAAAAATAGTCTTTGCTGTAACAAAGTGTTTAGTTATATCCTTAGCTATCCACGGAATCCACACATTGCCACAGTTAGAAATATCACAGGGACGCTAAAGCTGCTATTCCCCAAAGCCTTGACTCTTCACGTGCTTCTTGCCTTCATGGCCTGTGTGTCTCCTATACCGCTTTGGCATTTAAGATCACACTTCTGCTCGACTCCACACTTCAACATAGCAATCATTTAAAAAGTGTTTATTTGAAGCTGGTGGCCTTCCTCCTTCAGGGCTGAAGACATCAAAGTAAGGGTAACTCACTTCTTTTCAAGATTCCATCATAATCAGCAGATTTTCTACCTCCAGCTTTTACAAAGTCCCCTGCAGGCCACAGGAAGGCACCTGAAAGCTGTTGTGCTAAATACTACTAGCAAAGGCTTTCTTGTACAGCTGATTACCAGGAGGGTGGGAGCTACAGGCTTATATCTGCCTCCCTAGCCAGCAGGAAGCAGAATGTATAGGAAGGAAAGGGGAGATTGTTGATTGAACATTTGCTAAGCCAGTAAGTTTTTTTCCTCGCCCTTCCCTTTCTCCCTCTGGCTCCAGCCCCGCTCACTCGCTTGGCTCACAGTTTCTTTATTTGTTTCGCATTACTGATGGTTGTGAGCTACCATGTGGTTGCTGGGATTTGAACTCATGACCTCCGGAAGACCATTCAGTACTCTTAACCTCTGAGCCATCTCATGTTTTGACAATGAAACCATGCCAGAGAAAAGTGACTTTAAAGAAAAAAAGACTTCTTTTGGCTCACAACTTTAGAGGTTGCGATCAAGGACTGGCTGTACTCATGGAAAGATGAAGAGACATGAGAGAGGACCATGAAAGAGAAAAGCTGTTTACCTTATGGGGGACAGAAAGGGGATGGGGGACAGAGATGAGGCACAGTCCCAGTGATCCACTTGTCCCAGCCAGGCTCCACCTTTACTTAATAGTCCATTCTGTTGTGATCATAAAAAGAGAACATTCAGCTATTAATTCATCAATAGGTTGATGAGATTAGCTTTCTTATAATCTGTCACCTCTCAGTAATGACACCATTTGGGGACTAAGCTTTTAACACATGAACTTTTGGGGTCATTTAGTAGCAAAGTCATGACACACGCCTCCTTGCAGGTCATATTTTTCACTGTGGGTAGGGGGTTTGAACTTGTGGTATAACTGACCAGATGACCACACTTTTCTGGTCATGTCCTTTCCCGAAAAGCCAGTTGTAACTGGGCACAGCAGTGCATGCCTTTAATCCCAGCATTCAGGAGGCAGAGACAGGCAGACCTCTGAATTTGAGGCCAGCATGGTCTACAGAGCAAGTTTTAGGCCAGTAGGGCTACACAGAGAAGCCCTGTCTTAAAAAACAAAACAAAACAAGCAGAGAGACAAAGAGAGACAGAGAGAGTCAGAGACAGAGACAGAGAGAGACAGAAAGACAGAGGCAGAGAGACAGAGACAGAGAGAGATTGTAAAGTGTAAGAATTCAATGAAAGAATTGAGACTTTGCCCAAAAGGTAACTTTAAAACTTTGTTATTTAAGCCCTCACCATAAAATCCAGTTTATACTTCCTGCTGACTGAGCGTCAAAAAAATTTCAACTCTACTGAGAAAAAAAAAAACCCAGGAACAGATGACCTACAGAGATAAAGCTCATTTTTCTAAAGACCAGGAAGGACATTGAAAACAAATATGCCGGGCAGTGGTGGTGCAGGCCTGTAATCCCAACACTATGGGAGGCAGAGGCAGGCGGATTTCTGAGTTCGAGGCCAGCCTGAGAAACCCTGTCTCGAAAAACCAAAAAAGAAGAAAAGAAAAGAAGTAAACTAAGCAGTTTGGGGCCAGAATGTTTGTGAGTTTGAGGTTTACTAGGTCAGCAGCCTTCTCTCATCTCTAAATTTAAACAATGTACCCGGTAAAAATCCCTCTACAAAAAAGAAAAATTTCCTTTACAGAAAGAAATTCTTTAATGTAGAGCAGGTAAGAGCACATGTTCTTATTTCATTCTTAATCTTTGTTGTAGTTTTAGACCTTGCTGTAAATTACTTTTCTCTCAGTAATGTAACAAAGTTGTCATTCCATGATCCACTGTGAAGACAGAAAAGCGCCACTCTCTGCTGAGCTCAGCCCATCTGTGGCCCCGCCCTTCTCCCTGCCTCTCACAGTGGCCAGCACTCAATCTGAAGGATGCCTCAGCCTCATTTTACCAAGCTTGTTAACTCTGCTTTCTCTCTGGATGGCCCTGAAATTCTTTTCCACTGTGCAGTCAAGGGTTTAACTTTACCTGAATCCATATCCCTCCCTGAGATCCCTCAGGCTATGGGGAAGCACTGCTGGCCTGTGTCACCACCAGAGTGGTGACATTTGACACTTACCAGGGCAACAGTCACAAACAGAAAAGGGGGAAGGGAGAAAAGAAAGAGTGAGAGAAAGGAGTGGCCCTGAACTCCAGGCTGCTCACTGCCAGTGTCTGAAGGGATTTGACCACGCCTCTCTGCCTTCCAGGCCCGCCTCTCTTCCCCACTTATATGCTCTAACCCTGGAACTTCTCGACACCCAAGAATTGCAAAACTGATTTGAAAGTTTATCTTCCATTTCTCTTGCTCTTAGCCAAACGTAAGTCTCTTTTTCTGCTCAGTTGATGTTTGGTTTTATAATCCTGAAAAGCAAAATAGACCCAAGCTGGGGCAAAAGACAGTAACACCTAAAAGAACAGTCTGTTGAATTGGAAAATTTTTTTTTAAAAGTCAGACTTATTGAATCATAAGCATTTCTTCTTTTTCTTTTTTTTACATATGTGTATGCATGTTCACATATATGTAGGCACGTGTGTGTTTTATCAAACTTGGGAATCACACAGTCTATGCTCCAAAAATTCAAATTTGGCCACCCATCCTTGAGATGCCAATTAACAGTAAAAACTAGCCAATTTAAGGACTGGAGAGAAGGCTCAGAGGTTAAGAGCACTGGCTGCTCTTCCAGGGGTCCTGAGTTCAATTCCCACATGGTGGCTCACAACCATCTGTAATGAGGTATGGTACCCTCTTCTGGCCTGCAGGCAGGATGCTGTATACATAATAAAATAAATAAATCTTAAAAAAAAAAAAAAAAGGAGCCTCCAGGTGGTGGTGGCGGCACACGCCTGTGATCCTAGCACTTGGGAGGCAGAGGCAGGCAGATTTCTGAGTTCGAGGCCAGCCTGGTCTACAGAGTGAGTTCCAGGACAGCCAGGGCTACACAGAGAAACCCTGTCTCGGAAAAAACAAAAAAACAAAAAAACAAAAACAAAAACAAAATAGCCAATTTAATAGTAATAGCCGGTTAGTAGTAAAAATCAGAAAATGGAGATATAGTCAGTGCAAGCACATTGAGAAGAGGAACAAAGAGAGTCAGCGATATCCCCTAAAGTCCCAAGATGAGATTTAAGTTTAAATAGAGGTCTTTAGATATGTGTATCTAGAGAGCTGGGATCAAGGTGTGGCCTGCCCACCACTCATTTCCCCATCGTTGTCTGGGCTTCAGTCTTGTACAGTCAGACAAGCTAGAACGGTCAAGATCTTTTTGCCAGTTCCCCCTTTGGTTAGTGCCTTCTCCTTTTTCCAGCATGAGATCCCTGGGAAAATTCCCTAGTGTTTCAACCATTTGATAGATTTGCATATTTATTAAAGAGACAGCTTTTTGAAATATTCTCATTTCTGCCAGGATAAATTTTATGAGTTCACACGAGTGTGTGCGCATGTGTGCAGACAACAGGGATCAATACGGGGTGTCTTTCTCCATCATGCTCCATCTTAAATACTGAGGCATCTCTCACATGAGCCCAGCTAGTCAGCATCCTCTGGGAATCTCCTATCTCTTCCTCCTAAGGGCTAGGACCCCAGCCGAGCGGCTATGCCCACTGGAACTTAAGTGGGTGCTCGGGATCCGAACACAGATCTCATGTCTGCACTGCAAGCACTTTCCCTGATGATCCATGTGCCTGCGCAGCATTTCGTATAGATTCTAGAAACAAGGCCCTCAGAGAAGCACCCTGCCTGGTATGGTGGCATACGCCTATACCCTCAGCACTTGGGCAGGGGCCAGTGGCAAGCAGATGTCTGGGTTTCAGCCCAGCCTGGTCTACATATCAAGTTCCAGGCCAGCCAAGGTTACTCTCCCTCTCTCTCCAAAAACAAAGCAAAACTAAACATCTTTAGAAGTCAATATCTATATTGTAATAGACTTGGACTAGAATTTGTACCATAGCTTTTCCTCCTTTGTTTGTTGGTTTTGTTTCATTTGAGACAGGATTTCTCAGTGTAACCATGGCTGTCCTGAAACTCACTCTGTAGACCTCGAACTCAGAGATCTGCTAGCCTCCGTCTCCAGACTTCTGAGATTTTTTGTTTGTTTGTTTGGTTTTTTTTTTTTTTTTTTTGGAATTTTTTTTTCCAGAGACAGGGTTTCTCTGTGTAGCCCTGGCTGTCCTGGAACGCACTCTGTAGACCAGGATGGCCTCGAACTCAGAAATCCACCTGCCTCTGCCTCCCAGAGTGTTGGGATTACAGGTGTGTGCCACCACTGCCTGGCTGCGACTTCTGAGATTAAAGGGAGGTGCCTGACTTTTTTTGCATGGGGGGGGGTGGGGGGAGAGGAAGGGATTCTCAGGCCTTCAAACTCAAATCAGGAGTCGCCCACTAAATCTCTCCAGTCCACAGATGGAAGATTGATTGTATTATTTCTTCTGTCACCATGGTCACATGAGCCATTCATTCTAATTGTAAAACTTTCTCAAGCATCAGACTGGCTTGTCTTCAACTAAAATGCTCATTAATTAGTGATTAAATAAAAATGGTAGAAGCATCTTTGCAGTTCTTATAAAATCACGGGCAAATATCCCAAGCACTACACTTGTTGGATTTTCAGTTTTATCATCGTGTTCTAGCATCTTGTATTCATTTGCCAATGAGTTGAGCATATAAAGCTTGTAATTTTTGTGAGTTATATTTCAACAAAGATGATTCTGTGGTATCAGGAGATGAATTTAAAGGTGGTCAAAAATGTATGGAATTAACTAGAACAGAAGACATCCAGCCAATATTCAAAGACTAAAACATGGTTATGGGAAATGAAAACTCAGTGTACTGACTGGTTCCGTGTGTCATGAAACGCTTTGAGCTATTGAAGAAAAAGGAGTCTCCCTTGAGGAAATGCCTCCATGAGATCCAGCTGTGGAGGCATTTTCTCAATTAGTGATCAAGGGGGAAGGGCCCTTTGTGGGTGGTGCCATCCTTGGGCTGGTGCTCTTGGGCTCTATAAGAAAGCAAGCTGAGCAAGCCAAGGGAAGCAAGCCAGTAAGCAGCATCCCTCCATGGCCTCTGCATCAGCTCCTGCTTCCTGACCTGCTTGAGTTCCAGTCCTGACTTCCTTTGGTGATAAACAGCAATGTGGAAGTGTAAGCTGAATAAACCCTTTCCTCCCCAACTTGCTTCTTGGTCATGATGTTTTGTGCAGGAATAGAAACCCTGACTAAGACACTCAGAGAATGGAGAGCTATAGCATGAATGCCATTATAAAACCTAAGGAATCAGTTCTCTCCAAGTTGATCTGTAGGCTCAATATCCTTAGTGAAAGGTACAGGAATTAAGACAGGATGATATTGGCCCTAAGGTAAACAAATAGCTCTGTGGAGCAGAATGAGGCATTCAAAGGGGCTCACTTACATGCTCTAATTATATTGTCCTTTTGTTTCTGTTTGGCGTGTGTGTGTGTGTGTGTGTGTGTGTGTGTGTGTAAGAGAGAAAGAGGGAGGGGCCGGAGAGATGGCTCAGCAGGTAAGAGCACTGACTGCCCTTCCAAAGGTCATGAGTTCGAATCCCAGCATCCACATGGTGGCTCACAACCATCCATAAAGAGATCTGACACCTACAGTGTACTTACATATAATAAATAAATAAATATAAAAAAAAAAGAGAAAGAGGGAGAGAGAATCAAACCCAGGACCTTCTCCACGTGTGGTTTAACAAATAACTATTCAGTGGGACGAGGTGTTGGGGTTTTGTGTAAGCTCCACCCCACACCTACCTGGCAATAGCCAGGTATGCCCCGCCCCAGAGATCTGGCCCACTATAAGAGGGGCTACTTGCCCCTCCTCTCCCTCTTTGCTCACCGCTCTCCCACATACTCTCACCTCTCTGTCCCTGGGGCTCTTCCCCCCCCTCCACGTGGTCATGGCCGGCCTCCACCCTCTTCTCTCTCTCTCTTTCTCTCTCTCTCTCTCTCTCTCTCTCTCTCTACCACTAACTCCCATCCCCTATTCTTAATAAACTCTATTCTATACCATGTCTGTGTGTGTGTGGTCCCTTAGGGGCAGAGGTGCCCAGGCAAGGGCCCGCCTGGACACCTTCCCCACACCGCCTAGCCACACTCACCTAACTCACCTATATTCACACCTAACCCCTTATATTACCACCTTTAAGACTCCTTCATTGAATCCTTATTTTAAACTAATCATGTTGGAATAACAGATCCATAAGGGAAGATGAAAAAGATCTCAGTGATTTCCAGGAGCCCCAGAGCATGGGGGAGCTGCCTGTGAGGGGTTGTGAGAGCAAACACAGAGGCGGACAGATCAAGAATTCCAGTTATGTCGGGAACTGACTCAGAGAAAGCAGGGTTCTGAGGCCTGTATTCCTTTCTCACAATACAAAACCCATACACACACACACACACACAGCAGCCCTTGCTGCTGGGAACTCAGACTGCATGGCAAGTATAGTATGGACTTCTCACCAACCACGCAGCATAGCCCTTTCCCTTCTGAAGCCTGTGAGGAAGGATTCACACTCAGCGACATGACCTTGAACAGCCCTTTGGGCGCCCCATCATGTGGCTGTGTGTCTAAGGAGTGTTTTAGACTGCCGGGCTGGCGCGAAGACAGTCTGTTCAGTTGCTTAGCTGACTGTCCTTTACTTAGGCAACCAGGGGAAGGACTAAGACCTGTCAATTTTGTGAGAAAGAGAACTCTCACTTTGTAATCACAAATTCAAGAGACTAGGCAAAGTTGCAAAGGGAAATGTTACAGTTCTGTCGACCCTGATGCCAGCCTACTATAATGACTGGTCATACCAGTTGGCATGAAACAGTGATTGTTAAAGACCCCAGTTGCAAAATGTCTGGCCCTTTTCCTGTAGGCTGGTACTCCAAAGAGCTGCACGACCTTTGTTCTCACCCTCCCCAAACTCTCCAATCTATTGGTTCAGAACACAGAGTCTTATCTATTGTATATCCTGGGTCTTAGGATTCCCTCCTTTTCCCCGGTCATGGGTTCAGTCACATGGTAGAGTGCCTGTAACTTTTCAACCCTAGGATAAACTGAGATTGCCTAGACAGGCAGGCACCAGGGGCCGTCTAAGGAAGACAGGGGTGTGGATGGGTGGTAGCTGTTGACCTGTAGTAATTGAGCGCTAAACCATCTCAAACTGAAAATGGAACATGATGTATGTATGTATGTATGTATGTATGTATTTAATAAAAGAGATTCAGAGCTCATGGTGTAGAGGCATGGCAGTATGTAACATGATTATTTTTTTGCAAAATAGAGGGTCAAATTGCCCTGGCTTCCACCAACTTAGGTTAAAGGAAAAATAAACATTAAAAGGAGTGCTTACAATAAAGGCCTGTAATTAACGGCACTTTAATAATATTTTAACCGTGATTAACCAAGTACCCTGGGGCAAGGTTCCATTTTAACATCTCTGGAATAAGGGTTTAGTTACTTTAGCCTGAGGGTAATTCAGGAAAAGCGGCTGCAGCAAAGGCTGGCCAGGACCACAAGCCGGCCAGTGACCATTATGCACAGCGAGGCTCGCCATCGCGGAGAGCGGAGCTCGGCGGTGAGCAGAGGTGGAAGCGGAAGAAATAATAACAACAACAAAGCAGCCGGAAGGCCTGTGCAGAGCATCCGGGTGAGAGGCAGGAGGTCAGGGCGGAACCCGGAGAGGTGGCGTCGAACTCGCCTCCCAGCGGTGAGTTTTTGTGCCGGCGCGGCTCGCCCGGGGCCTGCCGCGGGTCCGCCCGCACGGGGGCGCTGGAGCACCGCCCTAAGGCCTTCCTCCCTCCTCCCGCCGGAAGCGCTCTCCTGACCCTGCGCGCCGCGGGAAGATGGCGCTGGAAGCTGGCGACATGGAAGAGGGGCAGCTTTCCGACTCGGATTCCGACATGACGGTCGTACCCAGCGATAGACCTCTGCAAATGGCGGTGAGCGACGGGGCGCGCGGGAGCCGGGGCTGGACGCCGGGGAGGCGCGGCCGCGAGGGAGAGGCGCGGGCGGTCTCGGGATGCGCGGAGGAGGAGGCCGCGGGGCCCGGCCGGCAGCTCGGCCCGGCGGACTGCCGCACGGCATCCCGGAAGAGGCGAGCATCCCTCTCTGGCGGCTCCTTCTTCGCCAAACTTCCCCGCTCCTGCACAGCCGCCCCGGGAGAGAGGGGTTTTGTTTGGTTGGTTGGTTTGGTTTTTGTTTGTTAGATTTTTTTTTTTTGGTCCAGACGTAGACCGTGGGGACGGAGACATGAAACTGCTCATTTTCGCCATTAGTGGCTAAGGAGCTCTTGGCATCCTCGGGCCGGGTTTTTGGCGCTTCCCCCACCCACCTTCGAGCTCAGCCTGCTTTCACGTGCAGCATGGAGGCAGCAGGCTTTGTTTCAGCTGTCCGGGGTTGTAGACATCACCTCGCTGTTGTAACCCAGGCCGCCCTGGTACTTGAGCTGTGCTCCTGTCTTCTTTCATCCTCCAGCCGTGTTGGGAGATCACAGGCGTGCAGCACCGAGACTCTAGGCAGTTTGCTAATTTTCCGAGACTTGGTTGAGATTCCTGTTACTCCCTCAGGCGGCTTTCCTGCCAGTCCACCTGCGCTTAAACCTAGGTTCCGTCGCGGTGTGCAAAACGATGAACTGGGTTTGGTGTCCAGGTGGAGTTGGCATGGCTCGCCACTGAGGGCTGGAAGGACATGATGGATGCACACATACACAGTACTTAGTGCACACCGTAAGGCCTGGCCAGTGTTAGCAGTTACTACTGGAGGAATTCAACAAATGCTTGGTTATGTGTTTAGTATAAAAAAAGCAAAGACTGGGGACAAAGAGTTAGAAGAAATAAGTTCAGGGGCTTTATTGCATAGCAGGGTGTGTATTTCAAAATAGCTGCGAAAAGGAGAGGTGTGTAGCTCAATTAATTGATAGAGTGCTTGGCTAGCATGCAGGAGGCCCTGAGTTCAATCCCCAGTACCCAGAAGCCAAGTGTAATGCACACCTGTACCCCCCCATAAGAGGATTTTGACTCTTTATCATAAAGAAATGATAAATGTTTAAAACGTTGGGTATTCTAACAGCCCTAATTTGAGCATTATGAAATGTATACATGTATTGAGGTATCATAGTATACCTCATAAATTTGGGTAGTTACTACGTGGCAATTTTTTAAGCGATTACCTTCACATGTAGATGTCTTAGAAAATAAATACTCCGTTCTTATTTTTAAGTTCCTTAAAAATTTTTTTTGCATTAATAATTTGGTTAACGTAATGCTGTGAAATCTGAATTTTTAGGGTTGTTTGTTTGTTTTGAGGCAAGGTCTCCTCATGGCCCACAGTGTCCTCAAAACCAAGATCCTTCTGCCTCAGCTTCCTGAACTCTTGATCACAGGTGTACACTACTAAACCTGGTGAAACCTGCAGTTAAAACTAATATGTCTGGTATTCTCCCCAATAGGTGCTCACCATCAGATAGATTGATTATTTATTTATTTATTTATTTATTTATTTATTTATTGTGACAGGCAAGGGGTGTACACTCAATAGCCTTGGCTAACCCAAGAACTATGTAGCTCTGGCTGGTCTTGAACTCACAGAGATTTGCTCTGATTTGCTAGGGTGCTGAGATTTAAGGCTGTGTTCGCCAAACCCTGCTACATCATCAGATCTTGGAGGAGCAGCCACAGAACCACATAAAAGAAATTGATATATCCAACTAGGAAATATTTTTGGAGAGAAAGATGACAGTTTTGTTTGTTTTTTAGTATTTATGTATGTGAGTACACTGTCTTCAGACACACCAGAAGAGGGCATCCGGATCCCATTACAGATGGTTGTGAGCCACCATGTGGTTGCTCGGAATTGAACTGCTCTTAACTGCTGAGCCATCTCTCCAACCCCAGTACAGTTTGTCTTAACTGCCAGTCACAGTTACTGTGTATGTCATTCTCGTGCATCTTTGAAGATGAGAAGTAAAAGCTTTAATAAGGAGATCTTTCAGAACCAAGTTAATTGAATCTAGCTTTCTTTTGAGCGTGATTGTTGGATGCTCCAGTTAAATCATTTCTCTCCTCTTTTCTCCTTCACAAGGTCTTGCTGTGCAGCTTGGGCGGGGGCCTGTACCCACTGTGACCTAAGTTGTCCTGATCCTCCTGCCTTTGGATCACAGGCACGCGCAATACCTACGTCATTATGAATAATAGTCGATGGTGGGTGGCATTAATGTCCTGTGGAACTGACTGTCATGTCTTTCACTTGCAGAAAGTCCTGGGTGGGGGCAGTGCTGCCTGTGCACCAGTGTCAAATTATCGGACTGTTAAACACGTGGACTCGAGTGAGGAGAGCCTAGATTCCGACGACGATGATTGCTCTCTTTGGAAACGTAAGCGACAGAAGTGTCATAATCTTCCTCCCAAGCCAGAGCCTTTCCCGTTTGGACAGAGTGGTCAGAAAATGGCTCTCAACGGCGGAAAAAAGGTGAACAACATTTGGGGTGCCGTGCTGCAGGAACAGAATCAAGATGCCGTGGCCACTGAGCTTGGCATCTTGGGAATGGAAGGCACCATCGACAGAAGCAGGCAGTCTGAGACCTATAATTATCTGCTTGCTAAGAAACTTGCTAAGAAGGAATCTCAAGAGTATACAAAAGAATTAGACAAAGACCTAGATGACTATATGCACGGTGACAGAAAACCAGGGTCAAAGGAAGAGGAGAGCGGGCAAGGTCATCTCAAGCGGAAACGGCCTGTCAGAGACAGACTGGGGGACAGAGTAGAAATGAACTACAAAGGCCGCTACGGGATCACAGAAGAGGATGCTCCCGAGAAAGTGGCTGATGAGATTGCCTTCAGGTGAGCACTGGAGCATATAGCTCCACGAACAGGAAATAAAATAGATATTAAATGTATCCCTTTCTGGGGTTTTGTTTCGTTAAGATGGGGTCTCTATTTCCTGGAGCTTGCTAGGTAAGGCTGGCCTCAAACTCTCAAGGGAACCACCTGCCTCTGCCTCCCAGAGCTGAGATTAAAGATGTGAGCCGCACCTGGCTGAGGGGTTCGGGTCGGTTTGTTGGTTGGTTTGTTGGTTGGTTGGTTTTCCTTAATGGAATTGACCCAGGGCATTCTTGGCTCCGAATGCGTCTGTGTCTTTGGAAAGGTAACTTTGAGCTCAGGTGGTACAGTGCTCGCCTGACAGGTGTGAGACCCCGAGTCCACCCTTAGCCTCTCATCACTGTGGCACATGCCTGTAATCTCAGCACCATGGAGGTGGAAGGTCAGAGGGCCGAGGCCATTCTCAAGCACACAGGGAGCTTGGTGCCAGCCTGGGCTAGCCTGGGCTAGATGAAATACTGTCTCCAAAGAAAGAAAAAGGTGGGGCTGGCAAAGTAGCTCAGCTGGTAATGGCACTCGCTGCCCAGCCTGCTGTCAGTTTGATCCCTGGTCTCACGGGAGAGTAGAGAACTGACTACTGTAAGTTGTCTTCCGACCTCCACATCGGCGCCACGGCACAGCTCCCCTACCAAAGAAAGGACAGAGAGAGATGGGTGGGATTTTTCAGTGTAATATTTGAAGGTGAAAATAAAATGACTAATACGTTAATATGAGAATCACTCATTTAGTCACATGATAGCCTTTCATTTTTCAGGTGTTTCTCCTCCTCCCCCTGTAGAGGCAAATTTATCCAGTTTTATAACTGTTGCTTTATTTTTTTTTTTTCCCCGAGTCAGGGTTTCTCTGTGTAGCCCTGACTGTCCTGGAATATTATTATTATGTTTTAAAACAACTGTTACTTTCCAAACCTTTTCCCTCTGTCACCCAATAAAATCCTTAGTGTCCACGTCCATGTATCTATTTACTATTAGGATCCCTGGTCTCCTTCCCACACAAGCATATTTTACTTCTGTCCTTGTAAGTTAGCCGCACAGATTAGCCATGCAGTTTACGTTTCTATGAAATTTCTTTTTCTTTTCTTTTTCTCTCAACAAAGGGTTTTTCTGTGTAGCTCTGAGACCAGGCTAGCCTTGAACTAACTCAGAGATACACCTGCCCCTGCTTCCCAAGTGCAGGTAGTAATTAATGGCCTGCACCACTATGCCTGGCTAGTTTCTTCATTTGTAAGATCAGCTTATGTTGTAGCAGGAACTAATTGATGGTTTCTTGGTTACTCTCCTTTTTTTTTTTGAGAAGGTCCCTGGAATCCAGTGTGTAAATTGTTGCATTGTTGAATGAACCACTGAGCTCAATATGTAGACCAGACTGGCCTCAAGCTCACAAGATAACTGCCTGCCTCTGTTTCCCAAGTGCTGGAATTAAAGCTGTGCACCACTCAGTGTGCCTACTTACTTTTTTTTACGTGAGGAGTGTTGTTTTGTGTGTGATTTGGGGGTTTAGGAAAGGTTTCCCATAGCCCGAGCTGGCTTCAAATGTACTATGTGTAACAAGGCGGATCCTGAACTCTGTCTGGTCCTTCTGCTTCTGCCTTCCGAGGGCTGGAATCACAAGCATGCACCACCATACTGACTGACTGACTGCGTGTGTATACATTTGTGTGGCTCCAGACTGGATGGACAATCTACGTTTATTATGAATAATGCTATTAAAGAACCTTCGCTTGCAAGTCCTTGATCATATATTTCATTTCTTTTGAGTAAATAGAATTTTTTGGCAGGTACTAAATTGACAATTCATGCATTTTTCACAGGTTCAGATTCTAATTAAGTTTTATTAGCTCTAAGTCACTAGTCACATATTTATTTGAAAGTGGGTATTGGTGTTAGGGAAACGAGTGTTTACTTTTTAGGCAACACCAGTAGTGGTTTATTTTGGTTTTTATTTAATATTCAAGATGGCTGGGGGCTGGAAGATGGTTCATTGGGTAAGAGCACTGGCTGTTCTTTTAGAGGATCGGGTTTGATTCTCAGTGCCCGCATGGCAGCTCAGAGCCATCTCTTACTCCAGTCATCCTCGCAGTCAACCCCCTCTTGGGCTCTGTGGCCACTGCTTGCATGTGGTGCACTGTATACACGCAGGTAAACACTGGCTGTCCTGGGACCTGAGCTGTAGACCACGCTGGCCTCGGCTCAAAGATTAAAGGCCTGTGCCATCACCACCCAGCAATAAAATCTTAAAAAGCGTTAAAATCAGGTCTAGGTTTCAGGTCCAGTTGTAGGGGATGTGGTGGCCTCTTACATGTATGAAAATGTTAAATAGAAGTTTGGAATTTGTATTTTGGAAAGAAATCTAGAATTAGAAGCCAGTCTTTCTTAGAGATAAGCATCATGAGGCCAGTAGTTGCCTGCCTTGCACAAGGTGCTGACTTTGTGTCAGACCTGAAGTGGAACCCTCCGCCTGCTCTTCCTGCTCTGATGGCTTTTCTATGGTACTGCATTGCCTCCAGTGAGGAGAAACCAAAGTCCTGGGTCTGCAGTGTTTGCCTTCAGCTCTGGGGGCCATGGCTCTCTCTGTCTGACACCATTAGAAGAGTTACTCAAGCTGCCTGCATTTTGTTTTGTTTTGTGGTTTTATTTTTTGTTTATTGGTTGTTTTCTATTGTTGTCGCTGTGTTGTGTGTGGTTTTGGTTTTTTTGTTTTTGTTTTTTTCCGAGACAGGGTTTCTTGGTGTAGCCCTGGCTGTCCTGGAACTCACTCTGTAGACCAGGCTGTCCTGGAACTCAGAAATCCACCTGCCTCTGCCTCCCAAGTGCTGGGATTAAAGGCATGTGCCACCACTGCCAGACTGTGTGTGGTTTTCTAAAGAAAGAGTTTCACTGTGTAGCCCAGGCTGTCCTAGAACTCACAGAAACCTGCCTGCTTCTTCCTCCTGAGAGCTTCTATTAAAGGAAAGGCCACCATGCTTGGTGTCCCTGTATTTTTAATCTCTAAAGAGTGAAATGAAAATAACACGTGTCTAACATTTGAAAGAATTGACAGTTAAGCATAACTGAAAACATCCTGTGTGTGTGTTACTTGTTTTGGCAGGAGTGCATGGAGTTTACCATCCTTACAGCTAGAGTTTACTCACCTAGCTTCGCACGTTCATTTCTCTTCAGAATCGCCATCATCCAGCACAGCAAACGAAGAGCCTTGCTTTAAGGGTTAATGTGAAACTGGAGGTTAACGTTAATCCTGCTGTGTGACTGAAGATGGCCGAGATTCCACGGTTGATGGATGGAGAGTTAGGAAAGCAGATGTTACCAGTAGAATTTGGGTTCTAGATGAGATTAAAGTAGATTTCAGCAGGTAGTAAACATGCTTTGTGTTCCGTCAGGTTACAGGAACCGAAGAAGGACCTGATCGCCCGAGTAGTGAGGATACTGGGGAACAAGAAGGCCATTGAACTTCTGATGGAAACAGCCGAAGTTGAGCAAAACGGTGGTCTCTTCATAATGGTGAGGCTGCTTTACTATTTCTGCTTTTGTATTACCATCTGGCTTTTTTAAAGCATGAACTTGACTGTCCGTGCCCTGTGCCCCCACCCCCTCCTCCCACAGTCCCTTTCTGATGACAGAGAACGAACGAACAGCCCCAACTAGCCAGACTTGGAATACCTCAGCAGTGCTGGGATTGCAAGCATGTGTCATGCCTCTTACAGGTTTAATTTTTTTATTTTATTTTATTTTATTTTTGGTTTTGTTGAGACAGGGTTTCTCTGTATAACCCTGACTGTCCTGGAACTCACTCTGTAGACCAGGCTGGCCTCGAACTCAGAAATCCGCCTGCCTCTACCTCTCAAGTGCTGGGATTACAGGTGTGTACCACCACGCCCAGCTACAGGTTTAATTTTAAGACAGCTGTCTAGAAGGAATTAAAATCTCAAGTTTGAAGGATTTCGTTTTGGAGCACAACTTACTGTGATTTAGGTAAATTATTCAGTTCCTTGTGTCAGTCTCTTCATGTAAAAAAGATGAATCCTATGCTGTAAGAATTAGATGAGATAGTCCTCATACGGTGTTAGCTTAATGCCTGGCATTGGTGCGAGGCTAGCCTGATTTACAGAATAGGGCCCTGTCTGGAAAGCAAAACAAAACACTTGTTAAATTATAGAACCCAAATAGGGGGTTGGAGCGAGAGCTCAGTGGTTAAGAGCACTGGCTGCTCTTCCAGAGGTCCTGGGTTCCTTCAAACACTAGTAACTATATGCCTCACAACCATCTGTAGTGGGATCGGATGCCCTCTTCTGGTGTACATGAAGACAGCATACTCATATACGCAAAAGTAAATCAGTAAATCTTAAACAATTAAACCCAACAGAGCTGAGTGTGATGGGATGTGCCTGCAATCTCAGCCTCTGGGGAGCCAAGGCAGAAAGACTACTGAAGATTTCAGGACAGCCTAGGCAAAACCCTGCCTCAAAAGTAATAGCTCGCCAATAGATACACAGTACAGACGTGTGTATTAAAAGTGAAGGGTAGCCGGTAGGAAAGAAAGATAGCTGAAAGGCCCTGAGGGGGATAGCACTAACGGGGAGGGCGGGGAACATCACTGTCTCCTCTCTGGCAAGGCCAAGGGCAGCAGCTCGCAGAGTGTGGTTTTCCAGATCCCATCACTTCAGCTTCCCTGGGAAGTGAGGATGGGATGTGAGTGTCTGCCTTCAGCTTGCTACTCTTGATCTGTAGCGTGTTACCCAGTAGGCACAGCACAAGTAACATAGGTAACATGCTATAGGGATAGAGAGAAAAACCTACAGGAGTGATAGCATTGTAGAGAGAGCTCAGTGGTTAAGACCTCCTAGTGTTCTTGGGAGGGCCCAAGTTTAATTCCCAGCACCCATGCAGGATGTGGTATGAGTTAGGGAATCCATTGCTGTTTTGAAACACCATGACCTAAGGCATGGGGAAGAAAGAGTTTATTTGTCTTACATTTCCGTTGCTGATTATCACTGAAGGAAGTCTGAACAGAAATTAAGACAGGGCAGGAATCTGGAGGGAGGAACTGATGCAGAGGGATGCTGCTTACTGACTGGCTCGTCCTGCTTTCTCTACCAGACCAGGCATGGCACTGCCTACAATGGGCTGGGCCTTCTCCATTGATCACTAATTGAGAAAATGCCCCACAGCTGGATCTCATGGAGGCACTTCCCCAGCTGAAGTTCCTTTCCCTGTGATAACTCCAGCCTGTGTCATGTTGACACACAAAACTAGCTAGTACACAGCCCATAAACTTAAATTATAGAAGTCATCAACAAAACAAGATAAAATTAATCATATATTTATATTTTCATTTGCTTGAACATGAAGTTAAAGATTTATTAGTAATGTAACTTTTTAAAAAGTGTATAATCCTGTGATTTAATAATACTGGCCTACTGAATATTGACATGAACAAAATTCAAGGGCACTTGGATATGTCCTCTTTGAATGTTTATTGAATGCCTGCTTTGTACTGAGAGGTGTTGAAGACAAGAAAAACTCAGTTTATTGTAGTAATTATAAAGGCAGGCATGGTGACACGTGCCTATAATCTCAGCAGTTGAGAGCAGAGCAGAGGATCACTGAGCCTGCCTACCTAGTAAGTTCCAGACTCACCAGCGGACATACTGCGGCCTGGGGGGGGGGGAGAAGAAAAGAAAACAAACACAAAAACAGCCTTTGAGATGGCCTGGTGGGGAAGGCATCTTTCTTTTGTTTTTGTTTTTTGCTGCCAAACTTGATGGTCTGAGTTCCATCCCTAATTCCATTCTCATGACCAGCCAGGAGCTTCTCAATTGTTCACTGACCTCCACACCCATGCATGGAGTGCATGCCTCACTTGAAAACAGTAGTGTAATTTCTTGTTTGTTTTAAAAAGAATAAGTAATTATAATTCAAGCATATTAGAAATTATATACACTGGGAAAATAAATAGATCGAAGGAAGGTAGAGGGAAAAGGACAGAGAACTGTAGGTGGTCAGGGTAGAGGGCTGAAAAGACAAAGCCATAAAGACTGCAAGAATAGGCCGTGTGTGTGTGTGTGTGTGTGTGTGTGTGTGTGTGTGTGTCTGTGTCTGTCTGTGTGTGTGTGTGTGTAAACTCTCTGCAGTTCTCGAATTCATAATCTACCTGCCTCTGTTGGGATTAAAGATGTGCACCATTACACGCAGCTGAGTCATTTGTATTCTACCATGGTGCAAATCTTGAGGTATCTCTCTCCTTTAGCATGGATGACTGTTTAATAACTCCAACACAATTATTAAATATCCCATTTTATCTTTTTTGGATCGATGTAGTAGTATGTTGATTATTTTTGTGTACATTTAGCTCCATTTCTGAACTCTCTCTTTTGTCCCATCAAACACTTGTTTTACTTCATTACTGCTCCTTTTCGTTTTGTTTTGTTTGTTTGTTGTTTCATTTTGTTTTTCGAAACAAAATTTCTCTGTGCAGCCCTGGCTGTCCTGGAACTCACTCTGTAGACCAGACTGGCTTCAAACTCAGAGATCCATTTGCTTCTGCCTCCCAGTTGCTGGGACTAAAAGTGTGCACCACCATAGCTGACTCGTTTTAACAGTCAGAATCACGAGGCTAGATAGTTAAGAGCACATAGCAGCTCGCAACTGTCTGTAATTCCTGTCCCTTCTAAAGGTGACGCATGGGGGTACACTTGGTACCCACACTTATATGAGGGCAGAGGACTTATACACATAAAATAATATCTTAAAAAGAGGCAGAATCCAAGTGGCTCAGTGGTTAAGAGTACTGACTGCTCTTCCAGAGGACCTGTGTTCAATTCCCAGCACCAACATGGCAGCTCACAACTGTGGTGCCAGTTCCAGGGGATCTGACATCCTCATATACATGCAATCAAATCACCAATGTTCATAAAGTGAAAAGGCAGAATCAGATCTGGGTTTCAAATGGCTGTCTCCATAGGTGTGCCTCTGTTCAAATATGCCCTGGTTCTTCTAAGAACCCCTGCTGTAGGAGCCGGGGTTGTAGCTCAGTGACTGAGCCCTTGGCCAGCATGGCACAGGTCCTGACTCCTCTCAACACTGTTACATAAATCAGTAATTAGTCTTCATATACAAAGTTGTCAAACAGGAGGTTTGAAATGTTCCCAGTTGCCTGTGGACATGTCTGGATTACTTCTTTCTCCCTTTTGTAGAACGGTAGCCGAAGAAGAACGCCTGGTGGGGTTTTTCTGAACCTCCTGAAGAACACGCCCAGCATCAGCGAAGAGCAGATTAAGGTAATGATGACTGTGTCCTTGGCTGTACGATGCATCAGAAAGCCAGATGTAGGGCCTACTTCTGTAATCCCAACACCCAGAAGCAGAGGCAGGAAGATGGCTGCATATTCCAGGAAGAATCCCATTTCAAAAGGTGGAGGAGAGCCAAGCCTGGTAGTACATGCCTTTAGAAAAGGAGAAAAAAATCCCAGCACTTGAGAGGCAAAGGCAGGCGGAATACTGAGTTCGAGGCCAAGCCTGGTCTACAGAGTGAGTTCCAGGACAGCCAGGGACACACAGAGAAACCCTATCTCAAAACCAGAGGGGAGGTGTGGGGGACAGGGGAGAGGAGGGGGGCCAATCTTCAGTACTTTATTAAGTGGATCAATATTGTCTTCAGTGAGTAAAACCTATGTATTTTGTTAAATTTTCTTCCCTTTGAGAGCCAAGATCAGCCTTTTTTACATTTTTGGGGTAGTTTTTCCTATTTAATGAGCATTTTAAAGACTTTATTAATGCTCAATTTTAAACACTAAATGGAAATATAAAATGAGTATATATTTTCAACAGATTCATAGTGATGACATTCTTAGTTTACGCTTGTTTCTGTTTTGTTTAGAAATAGACTACATAGTGATCAGTTCTGCTTATTTCTTTTTTCTCTTTTTTTTTAAATTTATTTATTATTACATGTAAGAGCACACCAGAAGAGGGTGTCAGATTTCATTACAGATGTTTGAGCCACCATGTGGTTGCTGGGATTTGAATTCAGAACCTTCAGAAGAGCAGTCAGTGTTCTTAACCTATGAGCCATCTCTCCAGCCCAAGTTCTGCTTATTTTAACAAGCACTTTTTTGTTGTACTTATATTTTCTAATACAATTTTTTATTTGAGGATTTGGCATATGCATACAGTGTGTTTTGGTCATATTCCCCCTCCAGCTCCTCCCAGCTCTTCCTAGCATGCCTGCCTCCTAGCTTCCCGACCTCTTGCTTGTTTTTAGTAATCTAGTCTCGTTAATGCTGCCTGTGGCCTGTCTACTGTAGCTTGGACAACCTACCAGAAGCCACATCCCCAGAGAAAAGGACTCTACTGACAGTCGTGAATTCCCAGTGACCCTTCAGCTAGGGGTTTTTGTTTGTTTTAGATTTTCCTTTATCTGTCTACTGAGTGCTTTACCTGCATGCATGCAGCGTGTGCCTCTGAGGCCAGAAGGAGGCATCAGATACCCTGAAGTTCAGCCACCGTGTGGGTGCTGGGAACAAAATTCTCACCTTCTGCAGGAGCCATTGAGCCCATCTCAACTAGTAGTTGGTTTGTTTTCAAGAAGCAGTCTCGCTGTATAGCCCTAGCTAGCCTAGAACTCACAAAGATCTTCTGCCTCTGCCTTCTGACAGTTGGGATTAAAGACAAGGCAAAGCCATGTGTACCCTCAGCTAGGAATAAGGCCTGTCTGCTGTCTGCTGCAGTTTTGACTGGCTCCATTTTGTACAGCTCTTCAACAAGTTACCTTACATAGAATACTGTGCAGTATTGATCTTTGGTACCTCAGCTTTTCCTTACATTTTTTATTACACTTACGGCATCTATATGCACATTTGTTCCACAGTTCCTGCAACATAGAGGTCAGAGAAGTTAATTACCTTTTCCCACCATGTGGGCTCCAGGGATAAACGCAGGTCATTGGGCTTGGTGGCAAATACCTTTACCTGCTGAGCTGCCTCTCTGGTCTTACTCTCTGTGGAGGCAAAAGCCTCACTGTAGTCCAGGTTGGCAACTCACAGTCCCTCCTTAGCACCTGAGTGCTGGCATTACAGAGGTCTGTAATTACAGGTGTCGGCTGCCACACCCAGCCTCTGACGCCCTTTCATTTGATAACTAGGGAACATGAGTTACAGTTAGCATTTGTGACCACATTTTAGAATTAGCTTCTTACATGGGAAGCATCCAAGCAGCTATTGTCCGTGAGCAGCTCTGCACTTTTATTATGTCGGTGAGCAATAGGGATTGGGGCTGATTGATGCAGGCTGCTTGCTAGGCTGCATGCCTACGTACACCAAGCCTTGGGTTCAAGCCTCAGCACCACATAAACCAGGTGTAGTAGCATGCCCATAGTCCCAGCCTTTGAGAATAGGCAGAAACAGGATCAGAAGTTCAGGGTCATCTCTGGCCCTATAGCAAGCCCTAGGGCAGTAGATACCTCTCTCAAAGTGGGGTGGGGCTTGGGTGTAACTATGCTAGCTGGGCTGGAGAGATGGCTTAGCAGTTAAGAGCACTGGCTGATCTTGCAGAGGACTTGGGTTCAGTTCCCAGCACCCACATAGTGATTCAGAACTGTCTGTGACTCTAACTTCGGGAGCTCTGATGCACTCTTCTGACCTCTGTGGTGGTCACCAGTCACACATGTGACACATGTACAGAAATACAGGCAAAACACGCATAAAAAGTATTTAAAATCTTTTTAAATACTGGTACCAGACAGAAGCCATTTACCTAGAGCTGGTTCCTCTTCTGAATATAGTTTGCATGTGCTTGATGGTGTGTTCTTCTCCCTACCTAAAAATGCTGGCTTAGGCTGCAGAGTTGGCTCAGCACTTAAGAGCACTTGTTACAGAAGACCAGGTTTAATTGCAGCACCCATGTTGAGGTTCGCCACTTCCTCAAGCATGTGTTGTGCACAGACACGTGAAGGCAAATGTTCATCACATAAAATAATTAAAATAAATCTTGGAGAAAAAAAAAACAAAACCTAATAAAAATCCACTTTTTCTGCTCTTCTAGCAGATGGGGTATTTTTTATTTTTTGTTTTCTTTTAATCTGCTTTTGAGATTCCTATAGGAAATGTATTTTCATTCTTTTATTGTACATCTGAAATTTCTGGTTCCCCCTTTTTATTCCTTATGGGAGTTAGGTTTTTTGAGGAAGACAGATTGTGTATCTCCTTGATGACACAGCTGTTGAGCAGTAGAGATTGTGCTGTAATGTTCTTTCCTCTACTGTAATCTTGTGGGCAAATGATCATCCTCTCGGTACACACTGGATAGCAGGGTCTTACTTTCAGAAACTAGATTGACAAGTGAAAATGATTATCTGATTTTACCAGTTAATGGTGACCATGAGCAGATGACTTGATCTCAGCCACCATTTTCTCATCTATAAAGTGAGGGGCCTTTGAGCAGGGGAGATACCTCAGTTGGCGAGGTGTCTGCCACAGAAGCATGAGGGCCTGAGTTCACATTCCCAGTATCCACATGAATATGCCTGCTGCCGGGTGTGGTGGTGCACGCCTTTAATCCCAGCACTCAAAGGAGAAGCAGGCATAATCTCTGGAGTTTGAGGCCAGCCAGGACTACATAGATTTGATAGGCTGTGTAAAGTCTTGTAGAATTTCTTAAGATTAGCAAACCTTGGGCTGGAGAGATGACTCGGGTTAAGAGCAGTGACTGCTCTTCTGAAGGTCCTGAGTTCAAATCCCAGCAACCACATGGTGGCTCACAACCATCCATAATGAGATCTGGTGCCTCTTCTGGTGTGTCTGAAGACAGCAACAATGTACTTAAATATATAAAATAAATAAATCTTTAAAAAAATTATTAGCAAACCTTATACCAAACATTCAAAACTGTATGATCAC
Source organism: Apodemus sylvaticus (assembly GCF_947179515.1). Lineage (NCBI taxonomy): Eukaryota > Metazoa > Chordata > Mammalia > Rodentia > Muridae > Apodemus > Apodemus sylvaticus. The sequence continues at coordinate 41,229,739 of NC_067484.1, read as the reverse complement.
ATACAGAACAAGGTATGTGATCAGCATGTCCTTGCCCTAGGACAAGTCACTTCTCTGTGTCAGTGGCAGGCATGTAACAGCAGCAATATGAAACAACTGACAGGCATGGAACAAAATGGCTACAGCTATGCTGGAGGGAGGGGACAGTCAGACCATAACACATGTTCGTGTTTGGGAAGAAATGCAAGGGTTTGTTGACTTTTGGTTTTGAGACAGTATCTCACTGTGCAGCCCCAGCCTGCCTCCCTCAGACTCACAGAGTTCTCCGTGCTTTGTGCGTGCTGGGGATTAAAGGGGTGCGCCATGCCCCACTTGATGAGACTTGCAGTGGTTGGTAGGAAGGGAACTCTGTGACCATTTGCTGCATTGCCCAGCATTACTAGTGAGAGGTTTTTTGTTTTGTTTTGTTTTGTTTTTTGTTTTTTTTTTCAAGACAGGGTTTCTCTGTGTAGACCAGGCTGGCCTCGAACTCAGAAATCTGCCTGCCTCTGCCTCCCAAGTGCTAGGATTAAAGGTGTGCACCCCCACTGCCCTGCCGGCTGAAAGCTTTTCTTCTTAAGATCAAGATACCTAATGCGTTTGTACATAAGATAGAAATGCATTGTTCCTTTTGAAACCAGGATATAATGACACACACCTACAATTCCAGCGAATGGGGGGCAGAATGGGCAGCCTGGCTACATAGTGAGTTCTAGACGAGTCAAGGCAGTGTAGTGAGACTGTCTCCTAACAAGTATATATTTATTTATATTGGTTTTACTCCTCACAATACATTTTTGATTGTCACTCTTTGGGATGGGGTAGCCATATACTACAAGTCATGGGTAATACATGTTACATGTCCAGCATGGAATTTCAGTAATACCAGTGTTAAGTACTATGCACCTCAATATTTCTGTTTATTTTATATGTATGAGAGTGTTTTCTGTCAGAGGCCAGAGCAGAGTTTCAGATACCCTAAAACTGGAGTTAAAGGAGATGTGTTGGTGTTGTAAACTGAACCCACGTCCTCTAGAAAATCAGTAAATGCTCTTAACTGTCATTTTTCTAGCCCCTACAATAATATTTTTAAGAGCTGAAATTATTACCTTCTGCAAGTGCCATGTTCTCAGATACACAGTCACTTGGTTTAATTTCTTAGCACGGGCAGTCATACATATATATAGTTAAGACATTTCAAATTTTATAACTTCACTTTTATTTTTCTGGTGCATACGTATGTGTGTGTGTATATGACCAGTTATAGTTTATTTAAAGTCTAAACAGGATTTCCCCGGGTAGTGTGGTTTGAAGTGTTGTGGTAGGATGAGCCTGGCCTACTTGATGGTAGACTGGTTGACTACAGCAGTCAGCACTTGTAGTGGGAACTGTATTCTGACAATGAGGTCAGCAGGATTTGTTTGTGAGAAATAGATGACTGGACTGTAAAGGCCTGACTCATAATATACTTGTAACAAACTTGTAATGGCGTGGTCTCTTGTTTGCTGTTTTTTTACCCATGTTCCTTTAATTTCAGGACATTTTCTACATAGAAAACCAAAAGGAATATGAAAATAAAAAAGCTGCTAGAAAAAGAAGAACACAGCTACTGGGGAAGAAAATGAAACAAGCTATCAAAAGTCTGAACTTCCAGGAGGATGACGACACATCACGGGAAACATTTGCAAGTGACACTAACGAGGCCCTGGCCTCTCTGGACGACGCCCAAGATGGCCCCGGCGAGACCAAGCTGGATGCCGAGGAAGCCATCGAGGTGGACCACACTCCGGACCTGGACATCTTCTAAGCATTCTGGACATTTTGAAGAATAAACCTTTGTTTTAAAAAAAACTGGTTACCATTTCTACTGAGGTTGCTTTACTGAGCACTGAAACTGGAGAAAGGAGCACTGTTTCTGTTCCTGCGCAGTAGTGAGGTTTGTGGGCAGTCGGGTGCCATCCCTTCCGCAGCAGTGTGGAGGGATGGCCGTGTGACGTGGACAGCACGGCTTGGTTCGCATTCTGCTGCATGTGCTGACTGTTAGCCCAGGTGGAGCTGTGACTGCTCTGTCCTGCACACTGTTTGATGCCATTAAGACACTTTGGTTTTCTGATTCATCTTTGTGGTGACTATGCTTTGGTTTTAACACATTCCATTAAAACACCCTGTAATATGTATAAATTGTTGAGCTGTTACATTCAGTAACGGGCAGGGTCTTGGTGTGGGCTGACCTGTCCCGCCTCGGCCTGAGCAGTGCTGAGATACTGACTCATGCCGCCGTGTCGTCTACTTTTGTGGCATTCTTTATAAAGTTAATTTATTTCTTCTTCCCCCCCCCCCCATGTATTTTTTATTTACATTTTAAGTGATTTTCCCTTTCCTGGATTCCCCCCTCCACGAAAGTCCCCTAAGCCCTCTTCCCTCCCCCTGTTCCCCCATACACCCCTTCCCACTTCCCTGTCCTGGTATTCCCCTACACTGCTGCACTGAGCTTTTCTAGGACCGGGGGCCACTCCTTCCTTCTTGGGCACCATTTGATATGTGCATTGTGTCTTGGGTATTCCAAATTTCTAGGCTAGTATTTGTTTATCAGTGAGTGCATACCATGAGTGTTCTTTTGAGACTGGGTTGCCTCACTTAGGATGATGTTCTCCAGTTCCATTTGTCTAAGAATTTCATGAATTCATTGTTTCTAATGGCTGAATAATACTCCATTGTGTATATAAACCACATTTTCTGTATCCATTCCTCCATTGAGGGATATCTGGATTCTTTCCAGCTTCTGGCTATTATAAATAGGGCTGCTATGAACATAGTGGAGCATGTATCCATATTACATGCTGGGGAATCCTTTGGGTATATGCCCAGGAGTGGTATAGCGGGGTCCTCTGGAAGTATTCCCAGTTTTCTGAGGAACCGCCAAACTGATTTCCAGAGTGGTAGTATCAGCTTGCAACCCCACCAGCAGTGGAGGAGTGTTCGTTCCTCTTTCTCCACATTCCTCTCCAGCACCTGTTTTCTCCTGAGTTTTTGATCTTAGCCATTCTGACTGGTGTAAGGAGAAATCTCTGGATTGTTTTGATTTGCATTTCCCTGATGACTAAGGATGTTGAACATTTCTTCAGGTGCTTCTCAGCCATTCAATATTCCTCAGGTTTTTCAACAAATGGTGCTGGTTCAACTGGAGGTCAGCATGCAAAAGAATGCAAATTGATCCATTCTTATCTCCTTGTACTAAGCTCAAGTCCAAGTGGATCAAGAACCTCCACATAAAACCAGACACACTGAAACTAATAGAAAAGAAACTGGGGAAGACCCTTGAGGACATGGGCACAGGGGCAAATTTCCTCAACAGAACACCAATAGCTTACACTCTTAAGATCAAGAATTGACAAATGGGATTCAGCCATTAGAAACAATGAATTCATGAAATTCTTAGGCAAATGGATGGAGCTAGAGAACATATTAAGTGAGGTAACCCAGACTCAAAAGGTGAATCATGGTATGCACTCACTAATAAGTGGATATTAACCTAGAAAACTGGAATACCCAAAACATAATCCACACATCAAATGAGGTACAAGAAGAAAGGAGGAGTGGCCCCTGGTTCTGGAAAGACTCAGTGAAGCAGTATTCGACAAAACCAGAATGGGGAAGTGGGAAGGGGTGGGTGGGAGGACGGGAAGAGAAGGGGGCTTATGGGACTTTCAGGGAGTGGGGGGCTAGAAAAGGGTAAATCATTTGAAATGTAAATAAATTATATCGAATAAAAAAAAAAGAATTGACAAATGGGACCTCATAAAACTACAAAGTCTGTAAGGCAAAGGACATTGTCAAAAGGGCAGCCGACAAATTGGGAAAGATCTTTACCAACACTACATCCGACAGAGGGTTTATATCTAAGATATACAAAGAATTCAAGAAGGTAGACTCCAGAGAGCCAAATATTTCCCTTAAAAAATGGGGTACAGAGCTAAACAAAGTTAATTTCTGTGTGCATGAAAGGGGAGGTGTGGGGGCCATGCATGTGGTGGTTAGAGGGCATTTTGTGGAGTCAGATGATGTCTCTTCCCTTTAAGTGGTTTCTAGGTTACAGGGCCCCGCACCTCAGACAGCTTTATCTGCTGAGCCCTTGCAGTCTTACAGACAGAAACTTAAGTCTGTACTGAAGCCTCTTACCATTTGTTTGCCAAGAGAAAATAATAGAAGCTTTGTTTATCTTTTGGAGACGGGGTCTCCATATGTCGTTCTGGCTGTCCTAGAATGCACTATGTAGATCAGGCTGGCCTCAAATTCCCTATGTAACCAATGATAGCTGTAAAACATCTAGTCCTCCTGCCTCTGCCAAGTACTGAGATTACAGGCGTGTACAGGCACACTTGGTTTGTACAGTGTTAAAAGACCAAAGCTAAAGTTGAGTCAGGCTAAGCAAGTACCACCAACTGTACTGCATCCCCAGGCTCCAGTCCTCCATATTTTTTCCTTTGTTAAATTTGCAATATTTCCACATACTCTCATTTTTAAACCATCATGTTTTCCATGAAGATGTACACACACAGCAAGGAGCTCTGACCTGCATACTCTTAGCTGCTGAGGGTTGCTGTGGCGTTAACGACGATTGTTACATCAATGGCAGGCGTTTCATCAGAATTAGACTGTGGGAGGTTCTAGGTGAGAATTCTGTCATTCTGCCAGTGATGGCTTCAGAAAAAGATGTGGGTCCTGCCTTGCCCAAACTTGACAACAACCAACCAGCAGAGAACACATCCAAACCTGTTGAAAAGCAGCCTCAACAGCTCAGGTAAACAGGAGGGGCGGGGAGGCGGCGATTGGTCATCCGCAGACTTTTCTCGGAGTAAATCTTTACTCTTTGGGTGACAGTGAGACTGGTAAGGGAGCACATACACACTTGGTGAATGAAGCTAGACTCTGACAAGCTCCAACTTTATTCTTCCACAGCTTACATATCCTAGCAAAACAGTATAAAAATTACAATATCGTTATATTCTGTTTTTCTTCTAGTGAATGATTATTAAAAAAAAAAAACCCAATACCTTTACATGAATAAATGTTTTATGTATTATAGATAAAAAATTATTTCTGGGCTGGAGAGATGACTTAGCAGTTAAGAGCACCCACTGCTCTTCAAAAAGTCCTGAGTTCAAATCCCAGCAACCGCATGGTGGCTCACAACCATCTGTAATGAGATCTGATGCCCTCTTCTGGAGTGTCTGAAGAAAACTACAGTGTACTTACATACAATAATAAATTTAAAAAAATTTCAAGAACCCATATGCATTCATGTCTAAGCAAGTTGCTATAGATTAACAAAGTATAAGCAAGATGTTTTTCTCAGCCAGTTTTTCTTACTGGCAGGCTGTGATTTGTAGTTACAGAGAACCAACCATACTATTAATCTTATAAAAAAATCTTAAAAGAAACACAAACATATTAAAAAGTCATTTCTATTTTAAATCCTCAGGGTACATACCTACTCATTAACATTTTATTTATTTATTTATTTATTTATTTTTAATTAAATGACAAGAGGCTGAGGGCAAAAAACGGGTACAAGAAATGAGTGCCTGGATCATCAGCCCAGCTTTAAGGAGAAAGGCAAACGCACGGCCCAGCCTGTGCTAGTAAAGCCACCATTTTCTTGTTCCCTGCCTCAGTCCCTCAGTTATCAAAAGTGTGCCTTTCTGAACTTAAATTGCTCCCCAAGGTTTCCTACATCATGGCCATCTTTACCTGACTTTGCTAACAATCCACATCTCCAAAGTCTAAGGATGGGGGGGAATCATTAACCCGCTCCAGCAGCCATGTTTGAAAAAGATCAATCACAAGTTCTAGGCCAGCCTGGTCTACAGAGTGAGTTCCAGGACAGCCAGGGCTACACAGAGAAACCCTGTCTCGAAAAACTAACAAAGAGAAAACGATCAATCATTAATACTGTGTCAATGACACACAGCTCTTAATCCCAGTGAAAGACTGGAAACCCCCTAAGAGTTTTATACAATTCATTGATTAGGAGGGACATGATGGCCACAGGCCATGAATTCTAAAGCTGTTTTGCTTTTCCTTGTGCACAGCCCCCAACACAAGCCTGCCAATAAGTAAAGACCTCAGGAGTCTAGGCTGGTGGTTTGTTGGGTTCAGTTAGAGACAGAACAGGGCCTCACACATGTTAAGCCAGTGCTCTGCTATTGAGTTTCCCCCTCCTCTTCCACATCACCCCCAGGACAGGGTCTCAAGTAGCCCAAGCTGAATTTGACCTCCCTATATAGCTGAGAATGACTTTGGCCTCTTTCTCTTCTGCTTCTACAGAGCTAGGGATACAGGTGTTATACCACCAAGCAGTACTGGCAGTGGGACTCGGGCTTTAGACACGTTAGGCAAGTTCTCTACCACCTAACCTGCACCCTTGTCAGCCACTTAAAATGGTTATTTTTCTTTTTTATTTAAAACATTTGCTTACATGTGTTTGCATGAGTTTATGGGTCTCTCTCTCTCTCTCTCTCTCTCTCTCTCTCTCTCTCTCCTTGGAGGCCAGGAGAGGGTATTACATTTTAGGGGACTTGGGCCCACAGGCAGCTGCGAGCAGCTGGCAATTGAACTCCTGTCTTCATGGTGACAGAACACTCAAGTGCTCTTAACTGCTCAGCCATCTCTGCAGCAGCCTTGATTTTTTTTTAAATTGAAAATACTTTTTTCTCAGATGAAATACATCCCAACCACAGTTATCCCTCCCTCCACTCCTCCCGACCCTCCTCCCTAACTCCCCTGTCCCCCAGATCCACTCCCCTTCTGCTCCCTCTTCAGAAAAGAATAGGCAAGGCCAGGCGGTGGTGGTGCATGGTGGTGGTGCACGCCTTTAATCCCAGCACCTGGGAGGCAGAGGCAGGCAGATTTCTGAGTTTGAGGCCAGCCTGGTCTACAGAGTGAGTTCCAGGACAGCCAGGGCTACACAGACAAACCCTGTCTCGAAAAAAACAAATCCAAAAAAAAAAAAAAAAAAAAAGCAGCTCTGGTTTCAGAGGGTTAGTCCATGACCATGTGGGGAGCATAGCAGCAGGCTGGCAGGCACAGTGCTGGAACTGAGAGCTCATATCTGGTGAAGAAGCACAAGGCAGAAAGAGGGAGCTAACTGGGAATGGCAAGGGCTTTTGAAACCTCAAAGCCTGCCCCCAGTGGCACACCTCCTCCAAGAAGGCCACACCTTCTAATCCTTTCCAAACAGTTCCACTACTAAGGACCAAGTATTTAAATGAACATATGAACCGATGGAGGCCATTCTCATTCAGAACACAACAGTCTTCTCCTTGGAGTTTACACAGAAAGCTTAATGCTACATACACAGAGAAGTTCGTTCTGACTTAAATACAGAACGTGGATAAAGAATCCAAATCAAACCAGGCAGGGGTGGCACACGCCTTTAATCCCAGCACTTGGGAGGCAGAGGCAAGGGTATTTCTGAGTTTGAGGCCAGCCTGGTCTACAGAAGTGAGTTCCAGGACAGCAGGGGCTATACAGAGAAACCCTGTCTCAAAAAACCAAAAACCGGAAAAAAAAAATTGGGTCTTTCCTGCCACCTTTTCTTTCTTTTCTTTGGCTTTATATCTCCTTTTAACAATTCAAAGATATAAAACAACTTATGGTTTACTATATTTACCCTTTTTTAAAGAAATATTTATTTATTTTATTTATATGAGTACACTGTCTCTGTTTTCACACACACCAGAAGAGAGCGTCAGATCCCATTACTGATGGTTGTAAGCCAACATGTGGTTGTTGGGAATTGAGCTCAGGACCTCTGGAAGAGCAGTCAGTGCTCCTAGCCACTGTCATCTCTCCAGCTCACTATATTCACCTTTTAAAAAAAAAAGATTTATTATATATAAATACACTGTAGCTGTCTTCAGACACTCCAGAAGAGGGTATCAGATCTCATTACAGATGGTTGTGACCCACCATGTGGTTTCTGGGATTTGAACTCAGGACCTTTGGAAGAGCAGTCAGTGCTCTTAACCACTGAACCATCTCTCTAGCCCTATATTCACTCTTAAAACTAGATTGTAGGGGCTAGAGGGATGGCTCAGTAGTTGAGAGTAACTGCTGTTCTTCCAGAGGTCCAGAGTTCATTTCCTGGCACCCACATTGAGCAGCTCATAAGTGCTTCTAATTCCAGCTCCAGAGACTCTGATGCCCACTTCCTGTCTCTGCAAAGCACCTTCCTGCACATCTACACACACCAAATAAAAATAAAAATCTGGGTTGTATGGCCATTTGTAGTTGGATCACACACCCTAACTTGATCTTGCTGATACTTGGGTTGGTTGGTGCTGTGGAAAGTTCTCACTGTAGTAGCCCTGTACTCAATAAAGAGACTAGGATGGTTTCCACAGCAATTCTCTTGCTTCCTGACTGTTGGGACATCAGGCCTGAGCCACCACAGCCTGATGGCTGCCTGCTGAGAGACTTGAAGGGTTGGCTCACTGTTAGATGAATCTGTAGCAGCTGTAGGATCTGAGGAACACAACCGTGTCCATCCCTTCATGTGACATGGACACAAGTTAACTCAAGATCTCCTTTCTCCCTTCCTAATCCTCAGGTGTGACGATATTCACTTGCCTCGGTTCTCACTAAAGCAAGGGATGATCCCGACACGTTACGTTATGCCTTGGAAAGAAAACATGAAATTCAGGAATGTGAATCTAAAGGTATTTTCTCATAAATATTTGGGCTAAAGCCTGCCTATGACTGATAGAGATCAAGCTGTTTTCCGCCAAGCCTGACAGCTTGAGTCTGACCTGTAACCCACAGGATGAAAGGAAATATTTGAATCTTGCATGTAGTCCTCTACACACATGTGTGATCATAAACTATACATGATGATAAAAATTAACATAATCACTAAGGCATATATATACACATATACATACACATATACATACACATATACATACACATATACATATATTGGTGTAAAACAAAAATAATGCAAATACAAACTTAAAATGGATACACTACTGTCCTGACCCACGGGACAATCAACAGGGTCCCCGGAACTACCTAGGGAAAGGCGAGAGACAAGAGACACGAGAGATGGACAGCAAGTCTGATTCGGATCAAGCTGTCAAATTTTAATTTTTACACAAGGCATTATAAAGGCAAGCAAGCAGGTGTGGGGAGGGGTGAAGGGGGGAAAGTCATTGTATTCGGGGAAACAATTTCAGGGGGCTAGCATCAGTTCTCAGGAACAGTTTCTCAGAATTGTCTCTCAGAATCTCAAGGAAGATTTGGCAGGTGCAGTAGGAACTTGGCATCATATATCGATCATGAGGAGGTGAAGTGGAAAGGAGTTGCTATGGTAACTTAACCACAGGTGAGCTTCGTTTGTTGAAGCCCACTTGGGTGAGCTCTGTATGTACTGACCATCTAGCTTACTTGGCTAATCTTTAAACTACTACATTTCCTTCTAAAGGCAGCCTAGAGAAAGCAGGCTAGAAATGGCTGAAAGGAGGGGATTTCGAGCTCTCTGTGAGAATGGCTCCTGGCACACTACAGCATTTGAGAAGGTCAGGTCAGACTCACTTGCCATGTTGGAGGCTCAGCAGGAATAGGTATCGTGAATAGTAAAGTTACAACACAGGACCTATATTTTTAGATTGTGCTAAATATTCACCAGGGAGCCATGAAAACGGTTGGACTAGATTCACAGATAAGACTTGCCCACTTAGTACTAGCTGATTTGAAAACATTTTCCAAATTCAGATTGGTTATTATACATCTCTTCTCCTTCCTTCCCTGCCTGCCTTCCCTTCCTCCTCCTTCCTTCATCTCTCTCTTCCCTTTCTCCTCTCTCTCTCTCTCTCTCTCTCTTTCTCTCTGTCTCAACTGTCTCAATTCTAGAGCCCAGGTTGTCCTAGAACTCACTATATAACCCTGGCTGGCTTTGAACTTATGACCGCCCTCCTTCCTCAGCTTCCCCAGTGCTAGGATCATAGGCATGAGCCACCAAACCTGTCTAGTAAGTTGTCTCTTTAGTGAAGTTAGAATGCATTATAGTATAAATAATTTGCAAATTTCAATAGAGTAAATAGTTAATGTTGAATACGAATATGTTTTGGCAAGACAGAAAGAAGTCTTACAAATTATTTTATGAAGGATAAAATAGATTATAAAACATGGCTCATTATTTCTTTATGAAATGCTCATGTACAATGCTACCCTAGATGTGCGCTTTTACCTAATACTTTAGAAAAACAAAAATCTAAAGAAATTAAAACTCAGGTATCAAGTGCCAGATCTATATATATATATGTATATATATATATATATATATATATATATATATATATATACCTAATTTTTGTGGAGACAGGGTTTCTCTGTATTACCCTGGATGTCCTAGAAAACTCACTTTATAGGCCAGTCCTCACAGAGATGCAGCTGCCTCTGCCTCCTGAGTGCTGAGGTTAAAGGATAAAAGGCACTGTATACCACCATGCCTTGTTTTTCTTCAGTCTTAGTACTGGGCTTTACTTCAGTCTGATGGCTTAACAAATAGCATTGCGTGGTCACACATTACTTGAACTACCTTTTCACCTATGAGAAATAGAAGGTTTATTTAAACTTTATGACCTGGGTGTATTAAAGCTCACATGCTTTTATAAAAGGTATGTTTCATTTATTTCATGAGTAAATAGATGTATATAGCATGTGGGTGCACTGGTTCACTCACCATGTGAGCCCCAGGGACTGAACTCAGATCATGAGCCCTTTTCTTTTCCTTGAGTTTTGTTTTTTTGTTTTATTTCAGTTTTGCTTTGGTTTGCTTTGGTTTGGATGTGAGGGCTGACATCCAGGCTTACCGCATTGCTAAGCACAGTGTACCGTTGAGCCCCCATCTGCAGCTGGATCTTGACAGATGTTAGGATGTTTCACTTTTACAGCGTACTTTAATGTATTACCGACAATTTTTACAGTATTCCCAGTGACTCTGTGTTCACGGAGTTCTACCTTAAGGAGTTACCATGGCATATAAAGAGAATTACTGACATAGCATGCTCACACTGAGTAACTACGAATACATCCTAGCTTATCTTTCCTTTTCCTTAGATGGTGATGTGCTTACATAAATGCAATTTAAAAGTTAAAAAGAAAAGAAAAAGCAGGACATGGTGGTACACACAAGGCCAGCCTGGTCTACACAGGTCCAGGACAGCAATGGCTACCTACAAAGGCTACCTAGTGAGATCCAGAGAGAGAGATGGGGGTAGAGAGGGGAGAGAAAGAACTCTGGAAAGAGTGTACTTGGGCAGCAAGGTTCTCAACCTGTGGGTCGCGGCCCCTTTGGGAATAAATGACAGGGGTCACATGTCAGATGTTTACATTACTATTCATAACAGTAGCGCGTTTATGAAGTAGCAAGTTACGAAGTAGCAAGGACATCATTTTATGGTTGAGGGTGACCACAACATGAGAAAGTGTATTAAAGAGTCGCAACATCAGAGATGTTGAAAATCCCCGGCTTACTGATAAGAGCCCTGGCTGCTCTTCCAGAGGACCTGCCTTCAATTCTCAGTACCCACATTAATAATAAATTCTAGTCACGGAGTCAGGGTTGGAGAGGAGACAAGAAAAACGCTTTAAACCTAACATAAAGCCGGTTGGTGGTGGCGCACGCCTGTATTCCCAGCACTTGGGAGGCAGAGGCAGGCAATTTCTTGAGTTCTTGGTCTACAGAGTGAGTTCCAGGACAGCCAGGGCCAGGGCTTACAGAGAAACCCTGTCTTGAAAAAGCCAAACAACAACAACAAAAACAAAACAAAACCAAAAACAAAACAAAACAAAAAAACCCACAAACCTAACATAAAAATGACAATCCGGTTGTGGTGCGCAGTTCAGCAGAACATTTTTCTCTCTTAGCAAGCAGAAGCCTGTGGGATCTACGCTGGCCCCTTGGAAGATTCTCTGTTCTGGGGTTACAGTGAGCGGCTTTGCCATGGAGAAGATCGGAAAACTGTCCTGAAGAAAGGCCCGCCAGAGATAAAGATTGCAGACATGCCTTTGCATTCGCCTCTCTCCAGATACCAGAGCACGGTGATCTCCCATGGCTTCCGGAGGCGACTCATCTGATCTGTGGACCGCCGAAGTTGCTGTCATTTGGTAGCGGTAGCGGTGCACTCGCCGAGCGCGCAAGACGCTCAGGGCTTGAGCCCCACCATGACTAAAACCTATTAGTAGATAAAGTAGTTCAGTCCCTTGCCTTCCCTCGGTTCTGGTGCTTAAGTTCATTGCATTTTTGCCTACAAGTCTTATTTGTTTAACGATCGTAAGTCAATAGCATAATATACAGCTCTTAGGAGCTTTAGAAAGGCCATCAGTTCTGAGGCAATCTGGGGTGATGTGGACGAGGAAGGAAACCACATTTTCGGTGGATTTCATACAGGCAGATAAATAGCAATGGATGGGTTCAACCCTACTGTCTTCTGCATTCAATCCCAGTCACTGGGAGGTCATGGGTCAAGCTAGCTGCTGTGCCCTGTAAACACAGCTTGGCTGCAGACATCCCCTGGCCCTACAGTCTTCCCACCTCCACTTTTGCTTTGATCCAAGTGTTGGGGAGAAGAGAAGTAGCAGTGGTGGCGCACACCTTTAATCCCAGTGCTTGGGAAGCAGAGGCAGGTGGATTTCTGCGTTTGAGGCCAGCCTGGTCTACAGAGTAAGTTCCAGGACAGCCAGGGCCAGGGCTACACAGAGAAACCCTGTCTTGAAAAAACAAAACAAACAAACAAACAAAAAACAAAACAAAAAAAAAAGAAAAAGAAAGAAAGAAAGAGACATAATAATATTTTGTCCTATTTAGATCTGAGCTCCATAGTCTGTAGACCAGGCTGGCCTTGAACTTAAATCTGTCTGCCTTTGCCTCTGGAGTGCTGGAACTAAAGGTGTTTGCCAGAGTTTTTCTTTCCCTTTTGAAAGCATCTTACTATATAGGGAATGGGGTTGGGGAGTGGGGAGAGGAGAAGCAGCTTCTGAAAAGAAGTTGACATAAAATTACCCTTCAGGATAAGCTTGTATTATTGTTTGTTTGTTTGTTTGTTCTATGAAAACGGGTCTGGGGTGTAGCCTGATTAAAAAACGGGTCTTGGGTGTAGCCTGATTGTCCTGGAACTCTGTGTAGACTAGTCTGGTCTCACATTCAAAGATCTGCCTGCCTCTGCCTCCAGTGTGCTGGGCTTAAAGGTATGCGCCACTACACCTAGCTAAAAATTATTTTATTATTTTTGTTGTTGATGTTTGAGACAAGGTTTCTCTATGCAACATCTCTGACTGTCCAAGAACTTGTTTTGTAGAACAGGCTGGTCCTGAACTCATAGAGATCCGCCTGTCTCTGCCTCCTGAGTGCTGGAACCTGCTGTGCCACTACTGTCCAGCTAGAATGAGCTTTATTGGTAAAGAGAGCCTTGTGGTCCTGGAGCTTTGGGGACGTGATCAGCCTTATCAATGAGAGAACAATTAGGAGAGCATGATGGGACCTTGGAGAGAAAGAGACACACACACAGACACAGAGACAGAGACAGAGACAGAGACAGACAGAGACAGACAGAGACAGAGACCTTCCCTTCAAAATCCACAAGGAGCTGCATTAGCAGAGAGAATGTATAGCAAGGGAAACCTTCAAACCCCTTCAGAAACACAACCCAAGAAAGAGGTTTTAGGGAATAGTTGCAAGTTCTGTTCCAGGTGGTTTAGCTTGGCGCAGGCCTTGTGCCTGGAATCAGGGAAGTGCCCATAAAGCTGATAAAACTTGTGCTGGGCAGTGAGCAGAGAGGCTGGGCTGAATTTTTTCCACATTTCAGGTACACAGCTCTTTGACAGATAGCTAGAGAGGCATAGCATGATTTCAGGGGCCCAGAAGGAGACCAGGACAAAGCAGCCAAAGGATCTGGAATCTAAAGATTCTCAGTAGGCTTTGAGTGTTAGATCACACAACTTTCAGCTGCCTCTCTCCCAGAGCTCCGCCTACAGGCCTGAGAGCCCACAGGCTCCTGCTGTGAGAGAAGGCATACAGAGAGAGGCAGAAAGCAAGCCCGGGGTCTCCCTCTTGTAACTGATAAATTCATGGTGCTATCTAATAGGACCTGGCCGTTTGGCGTCACAGTTTACTTGGTGTGGAACTTCTCATCACATCCTGAAAATTTGGAGAAGTCGGAAAATCCCCTTTACTGGGAGGATTTCTTTTTAAAGACATCGAAATGTTTACTTCTGCGCATGTGTGTTAAGGTCAGACTCACAGGAGTCTGTTCTCTTCTTCTACTATGTGGATCCTAGAGATTAAATGCAGGTGGTCGGGCTTGAAGACCCTAAACAAACACATTTACCTGCTAACCATCTGTAGTGGCTGTTGCTGGTTGTCAACTTGACTGTATCTGGAATGAACTACAACCCAGAATTGGAAGGCTCACCTGCGATCAGATCTTGAGGCTGGCAGACACAAGTTTCCAACCTGGATCTTGGCATGGAGATTTGAGATGTAGTGGCTACTGAAGGAGGCTGCAGGATGATGAAGTAGGGGGGAGTATAGGTGAGTTAGGTGAGTGTGGCTAGGTGGTGTGGGGGAAGGTGTCCAGGCGGGCCCTTGCCTGGGCACCTCTGCCCCTAAGGGACCACACACACACAGACATGGTATAGAATAGAGTTTATTCAGAATAGGAGATGGGAGTTAGTGGTAGAGAGAGAGAGAGAGAGAGAGAGAGAGAGAGGGAGAGAGGGAGGGAGAGGGAGGGAGAGGGAGGGAGAGGGAGGGAGAGGAGAGAGTGGAGGAAGGAGAGAGTGGAGGCCGGCCATGACCGCGTGGAAGGGGGGGGAAGAGAGCCCCAGGGGCAGAGAGGTGAGAGTATGTGGGAGAGCGGAGAGCAAAGAGGGAGAGGAGGAGCAAGTAGTCCCTCTTATAGTGGGCCAGATCTCTGGGGCAGGGCATACCTGGCTATTGCCAGGTAGGTGTGGGGTGGAGCTTACACAAAACCCCAACAGCTACGAATCCAAGAGACTGAGGCAAGGAGAGCTTCAAGTTCAAGGTCAGCCTGGGACAAAAGAAGTCCCAGACCCAGGCCTGGTGGTACACACCTTTAATCTGGGCCACATATTCTGCTGGAGACCTGCATAAGGACATTGGAAGAAGGAAGATTTGATCTTTTTCGCCTGCTTGCATTTACTTACCAGCACATCTGTTGGAATCTACTAGCCTTGTGGGACTGAGCAACTATAGCTCCTTGGGCTTCCCTTTCACAGTTGACCATTGTTGGGGAGTTGGACTACAGACTGTAAGTCATCATAACAAATTCCCTTACTCTATAGAGGCTATCCATAAGTTTGGTGACTCTAGAGAACCCTGACTAATACACCATCTCATCAATACTGTTCAGGAGATGTCTCTAAAGGTACTCTGTCTGTCTGTCTTGTCTCTCTGTGTGTTTAGTTGTGGGTCTCCCTGCTCTCCCTCGGTTTTTCAGGTTACCTCATAGCGTTGTCTGTGGCGGCCATCTTCTTCCACTTCTACCTGTCTCGGTTAACGCTCTCCTACCCCAAGGCCCAGTCAATGCCCTCAGGGTCACAAAGCCCTCTTTCTCCTAATAAAGCTCTTTCTGAAGGGTGGTTGGTCCCAGCTTCCTTTCCGCCTCACTGACAATCTGCTCTATAATGTCCAGCACTGAGCAGGATGGTGAGGGTGGGGGCAGCTGCTGGCCTTCTCGGTTCGCCAGCACGGAGCCACCACTTTTGGGTTTTAGTGAGGAAGAGGGAGGCCCTAATTCTCTCTGGGACTCTGTGCAAGGGATGTCTTCCATCCCAGGAGTTGTAATTAAGCACAAGAAGGAGCTTCTACCTCTTGGTCACTTGTCTGAAGCTGAGAAACAGGTCAGGGGGTGGATATCCTTCTTCCCATGGAAATTCAGTCATCAGCACACTGTCAGAAACACCAGTGAACACTCCCGAGTCTTTCTACAATGCCAGAATGTATTGAGTAACAGTAAATTCACAAGGTATAGAGGTTTCAATGGCAACAGTTCGGCACATATTCCTGCTTCTCCTTGGCAACCTGGCTGAGGCAAACACTTGTATTCCAATCTTAATTACTAATACCAACCCTCAGCTCCTGCATCAATGTGCCATTTGAAGAGCTAAAGCAAAAGGTCTCAGAGGTAAATACGGTCTGTATTGATAAGGCAAGAAAGCCAGACCCAAGTGCAGAAAAGAGGCTCAAGGGGCAGCAGCTGTGTGTGTGTGTGTGCCGGGGCCTTGAGGGTGGAGCTATAGAGCTGAGTCCAGCTGCAGAGGCGGAAGGGGAAGACCAGGTCCTGGCAAGGGAACAGGGAGACAGAGGAGTGGGACAGACAAGCAGGCAGACTGGAGATGGCAGTTAAGTAGACTGCATCAGTAGTAGAGAACACACACACACACACACACAGGGGGGGGGAGAGGCAGACAGACAGACAGACAGAGACACAGAGGGACAGTGACGGGCAGCCATCTCTTTATGGGGTCTATGAGGAGAAATGATATCCTTTCCTCGGTCTGGTGTTTGCTAAGTCTGTGATTTTAGTATATCCTTGGGTGCTTGTAGTTTCAGTCAGTTCACCATGATAAATGCATAGGGTAGAGCCTTTCTACTTCCCCTTACCAGTCTGTGCTGAATGCATGGTCCCAGACAAAAGGTGTTGTTTACACATCCACTCAAACGCATAGCCATCCTCCCTCCTCCTCGTGCTTGTAAAATGGAGTCTCCTAGAGCAAAGTACAACACAGTTTTCCACAGTATGGAGTACCTCCGGGTGGGTCCCAGCTGTACCTCAACAGGTAGCCGTTTGACTGGGGCTTGGGAAGGGAAACCTTGTACCCTTGGCTGAATCTGTCTAGAGTGAAGCGTCTGTCATAATAAGCTGAATGAAATGAAGAGCAGGTTCTGGTTCCGACATCTTCTGAGCCTTAGAAGAGCTTTTGGTCACTCGCTGTAGCTGTCTCCAGACACTCCAGAAGAGGGCATCAGATCTCATTGCAGACAGTTGTGAACCATCATGTGGCTGCTGGGATTTGAACTCAGGACCTCCAGAAGAGTAGTCAGTGCTCTTAACCACTGAGCCATCTCTCCAGCCCTCTCCTTTCTTTCTTCCTTTCTTTTTTTATTTTAAGCAGGAGTACATCTTCTTTTATTTCTTCACTTTTTTTTTTTTTTAGCTGAAGTCTGTGAGGCATACAGCATCAAACAGACTGTCCAGTAGCTATCAAAGGAAGGCTACTTTGGAATTTGGCACTACCTACGCGACTGCTTCCATGGGCCTGAGTTGCCTTTCCCCACATTATTCTGGATTTGTTTGGTTTGCTACCAGGAGACACTGTGTTGCCTGTAGGCTGCCAGCGGCCACATACGAACCGGGTTACCTGGAAGAGAATTCTGAGGGCGATGGGAAGGGGGGGCGAAAGGAGAGACTGAGTCAAGGCGACAGTGCCGGTCAAGACTAACTTTAATATTTCTATGTCAAGATTTATAGTCTTAGGGGAATAACCCAACCCCTCCCAGTAGCTGGTAACATCAAAGGGCAGGCTCCAGATCTCAGCGGGTCGCCTGCTTCTAGTCTGGCGAGGTCTCTGTTGGGTCTCAGGTGAAACCGCCTTGAGGCAGTGAAGGCGCCTTATTGTTCCAAGGAACAAAGGCCGGAGGTAACCCATCGGAAGAGTGGGGGTTGCCAGCCAGCTTAATGTTGTGGGGGAAGAGACAGTTGCCCTTAGCTTTACCAACATGAGCACATCTCTCACCTAAGTATAATTAATTCATTTTCATCTCAGCCACAAATACCTTCGATTTTAAGAAGAGCTGTGAAGAGCAGCCTCTCTGATTCCAGATCTCCTTGTCAGTGATGAGGAACCTGCACATGTCTTCCAGACATATTTGCTTTCTAGATGTCTGTTCCCAGCAGACCTCCACAGGCACCAAGATGGCAGAAAGGGCTTCTCTGATGGTTCCACACATGTGATAGATACATTCTAGTACCCTTGTCCCTCCTGTTCCTCTGGCCTCTCCCCATCACACCAACCCTCTCTCCCTCCCTCTTGCCAAGTTCCTCCCACTTTCAGGATTTCTTGCTTGAGTTTTGGTTTTGCTTTGTGAATCATTGGCTTTAACCACGGATGCTCTCTTGGGCACAGGTGTGTAGCCTACCCACCGAAGCTTAAGTAGCTTCCTAGAGGCTACACCAGGCTACTTAAGACAAAGATTTATTGCATTCATCTGCAATAAAGCTTCTTGGGCTGGGGCTGGGAACCTGAGATCCTCCCCTATTTGTGACTGAATGCTCACTGACTCAGTCTAGTACAGACACCACAGGCAACTCTTGTGAGTTCATGAGCACCATTTTTTTTTTTTTTTTTGGATTTGTTTTTTTGAGACAGGGTTTCTCTGTGTAGCCCTGGCTATCCTGGAACTCACTCTGTAGACCAGGCTGGCCTCGAACTCAGAAATCCGCCTGCCTCTGCCTCCCAAGTGCTGGGATTACAGGCGTGCGCCACCACCGCCCGGCTCCTGAGCTAACTTTATGCTTTTGAAGATTTATATTTATGATTCTTTTTTAAATGTATATGATTACACTGTCGCTGTCTACACACACACACACACACACACACACACCAGAAGTGGGCATTGAATCTCATAGCAAATAGTTGTGAGCTACCATGTGGTTGCTGAGAATTGAACTCAGGACCTCTGGAAGAGCAGTCAGTGCTTTTAACTGCTGAGCCATCTCTCCAGCTCCCGTTTATTTATTATTCTTAAATTGTGCGTGTTCGGGGAGGGGGGGGAGAGAAGATCTTAATGGAGAAAGGATTGTAGAATACAGGTGGTATAGGAAGGGTGATGGGAGAATCATGGGAAGGGAAGGGTTAAGTTAGGGAGGGAGAGGAGAAGGCAGAGGAAAGATGACAGAGGAATAACTAACACTGAAGAAGGAGCTAGAAAAAGCCATATGGAAACCTATGTTATAAGCTTTTTAAAAAAAATATTAAACAAGGGGCTGGTGAGGTGACTCAGCAGTTAAGAACACAGGCTGCTCTTCCAGGGGTCCTGAGTTCAAATCCCAGCAACCACAGAGTGGCTCACAACAATGTATAAAAGGGTTCTGATGCCCTCTTCTGGCACGTAGGTATACAGACAGACAGACAGAGCACTCCTACATTTTAAATAAATATTTTTAAAATTAAACAAAAAAGAGTTTGAATTGAATTAGTTTACATGGAGGTTAATGTCCCCGCTCAAAACACATAGGTTGTCAGAGAAATCTCTCAGGACCAGGGTACCTCCCTTCAAGTCGTTGGTCAGGGGCAACCTAGAGACCCCACCCCAAACAACACATTGCTCTTGCTATTGCTTTTGGTTGTAACCAGATCTCAATAATAAGACCATAATGCTGAAAACACCAGATACTTGAGCAACAGGGCATGGAAAAAAAATCAAACTGGTCCTGACTGGGAACCTTCCCCTCTGCTGACTACCTTCCTAGTACTAGGAGATGAACGCTGCTGGGGGGGGGGGGGGGGCGGGGAGGGAGGAGCCAGTCTTACCCAGCTGTAAACCCACAAGCTACTACAGTGTCTCCCAGCTTGCCACGCTCTCCCCATTGGTGCAATAGCGGCATGGATGTTATGGGGACGATGACCTGCTTTCTGGATAAATTTAAGGCCCAGTCCACAGGAGAGAACTCATGGATGACACTGTAGACCTGGCTAGGAACTCATGACCAAGGGGGCCACCATAGATCCTGGGGAGAAATGTTCTACTATTGTTTTGTTAAATGGGCATGGTATCAGTCTGACTTCTAAATACTTATTTTTTTTTAAAGACATTCATTTATTATATGTGAGTACACTGTTGCTGTCTTCAGACACACCAGAAGAGGGTATCAGATCTCATTACAGCTGGTTGTGAGCCACCATGGGGTTGGTGGGATTTGAACTCAGGACCTTGGGTAGAGCAGTCAGTGCTCTTAACCGCTGAGCCATCTCTCTAGCCCTAAATACTTTTTATACTCAGACTACTGCAGCTCTTGTCCTTCATTAGAGAAGCGTCTTTTTGCAGCAGATGGTGGTTAATACAGAGACACATAACTGGTCGAAGTGTAGAGAATAAGTCACTGTGGAATTCTAAGCCCAAATACAACATTTAAATCACATGCGCACACAAGTATGTACACACACACACACACACACACACAGAGAGAGAGAGAGAGAGAGAGAGAGAGAGAGAGAGAACATCCCAGAAAAAGAAAAAAGCTTGTAAAAGCCAGAAGTTGGAGAAGGCTGCTGTGGATATGACATGGCCGGTCACCTCCTGAACTCAGAGCTGCTACAGTTGCATGCTCAAGATCTGAGCAAGATGGAGCCAACATGGATGGAGGAGGGGCTCACAGGCCTCATCCTCTAGCAGAGGAGCTATTGGCAGTTGATAACTGCTGGGGGTGGTGGCTCATTTTCTTCAGGAATCTGGGCCCTGGTATGTCGCCCATGCTCTAATAGATAGGGCTCATATCATGCAGACCTGGGAAACATTAACTGAGCCCAGTAAGTTATAAAAGATAAAAGGACAAGATGTTGGGGGAAAGTCATGGTTGGAGGAGACAGGCTCCCAGGAGGAGATGAGGGGCTCAGTGCAGGGTGAATATGACAAAAACCTACTGTGTTCATTCTCTAAGAATAAATATTATAGTAAGAAAAGTGCATGAGAGAGAAAAGCTGGGGAATTTAATTTACATAACTGCTGAGATCAGATTGCACCTTGCTCAGTGTCACTGACTTCTTAGGCTGTCCCCTGCCCTGGGTGACTCTACAGGTGACTATTTTGGGTGCTAACAAAAGGAGGACTCGATGCCTTGGTGGGAACACAACTCCATCTGCCTGGCACCGCCCACAAGGCACAGGCGGATGAGTAACTTACAGCTAAATGTAGAGAGAACAACCCCTCCCAGAAAGTTAATTGGAACCATGTGAGCGTATGGATGAGTTTAAATAAAAGGAAAACCAGGCCTGAGTACTCACCGAACACACTAGACGAGGAAAGTGTACCACACCCTCACCTGTGCTCCATGAAGAAGGGAACGTCTAACAATGTGATGGCCGTAGCCTGTCATATAACACCTAGGGTGTGCATCAAGGGACAGACAGGCTTAACTCTTCGTGGCCATTCCATAGCGCACATGCACACAAGAATGTACACACACACACACACACACACACACACACTGTGTGGGGTGGGCAAGGATAAACGGAGAGAGAAACTTGTGTGATTTCTACTGTGTGACCTAAAGTTAACCTTAGCTGTTAGGACTGGAATAAAAAAGCTTGCTATGGGGAGGGGGCTGGGGGCTGGCACCCAGAGAGGGGCTTCCTCTTCTTAGGGGAATGGGGAGAGGACTTGCATGAGGAGAGGGTGCTGGGAGGAGAGGAAGAGCTGATATTGGGTTGTAAAGTGAATACATAAATTTTAAAAAGTGGAATAAAAGAATCTGCATTCGCCAACACTGCTATCAAGGGAAGCTGGGAGTTTCTGACAAGCTACAGCTGATGAAACCAATGTGGCTTGTAAGGGTGCTGCTTTATAAATTCTTACTATGGAAAAGCACGGATATTTCTATGTAACATCACACTGGTGCTAACTGTCATTCTGTGCCATAATCAACCCAAAACCTAACAGCCGGGGTTCCCCACAGAGGGCTCATTTTCTACCTCTCCTTGATATTCTTTACATTAATATAAATTACATAGCTAAGAAATGAGAGGTTAGTAGCCCCAAATGTCTAAAACCTGGTTAGGATAAGTAGATTTTTCACTTATAGTTGTGTAATACTACCTTGCTTCTAAAATAGATCTGAACCAATTAACCCAGGTCTCAAGAGCAAGCTTTCCTGCCCCTGCTGAGAACCAATCCAGTATTTTCATGGCCATTGGACCACAAAAGCAAGTTCAGCTGAAAATGGGGAAAGCAAGGTCTTTGGGTCAACTTCAGAGGTAGTCTTTATGCCACTTGAGTTTAAAAATCTCAGGGATAACTGAAGCCCCGACAATTTTACAGAAACAAGGAATGGGAACGCTGTAGGACATCTTACAGCCCAAGACCTCTATGAAAGGATACCTTAAGTCTGGGGTCTAATCTGAGTTGGGATCTTCATGTATCTCTAGGACTAGAGAGAAGAAAAATCTTGAATTGAAATGAGCAATGGTCACATGCAGAGACCCCTGAATACATTGCTCACAGCTGGTGGCACCAATCCACTGTGATTTGGGTCCCCTCATCCTCACAAGGGCTCTTGTGTTTGTGTAGAAGTTTGGTCTCCCACAGTGGGGGCGTTAAGTGCTGAAGTGTAATAGGAGCCTTGGGTAGCTGGCAGTGCACCCTCAGTAGAAATTACGGTAGCACTTGGGGGGATGCCTGACTTAGTTATTATGAGGGTAAGAACTCTTGAATCATTCTAGTTTTGGCTGGGCGGTAATGGCACACACCTGTAATCCCAGCACTCTGGGAGGCAGAGGCAGACAGATTTCTGAGTTCAAGGCCTGGTCTACAGAGTGAGTTCCAGGACAGCCAGGGCTACACAGAGAAACCCTGTCTTGAAAAAAAACAAAACCAAATCCAAAAAACAAAACAAAACAAAAAAAAAAACAAAAAAAAACAATAACAACAAAACCAAATCATGCTAGTTTCCTGCTATGTTGATAACGTTGTTGCTTTCATGATCAAGGATAGTTATCAAGTGCCTCCCGGGTGGTAGGCCTGTCTTAGGATATGATCTCCATCTTGGTTATGTTCAGAGTATGAGTCCACTTACCAGGAGCTGAACCAGCAGGCCTATCCCTTCTCACATTCAGCCTTCAAATTATGAGCTACATAAAAGAGCTCTTTCTCCTTCTTCCTCAGTGCTAGAGGTCAAACCCAGAGTTTCACCCATGCTGGGCTAGCTCTGGACTGATGGGCTAGCTCTTGACCACTGGGCTAGCTCTTGACCACTGAGCTATGCCCCCGACCCAAGCTTTCGTTTTCTTTGTCTGAGACTCAGTTTCACTCTGTAGAGTGAGCCTGGCCTTGAACTCACAAAGATCTGCCTGTCTCTGCCTCTTGAGTGCTGGAGTTAAAGTTGCATCACTACACTTGGTTCAAACTTTTCTTTATAAATGTTCCCAGCTGGGGCTGGAGAGATGGCTCAGCAGTTAAGTGCACTTACTGCTCTTCTGGAGGTCCTGAGTTCAATTCCCAGCAACCATGTGGTGGCTCACAACCACCTGTAACAGGATCTGTTGCCCTCTTCTGATTGTCTGAACACAGCAACAATGTACTCACATATAGAAAATAAATCTAAAAAAGTTTCTAGCTGTACACATGCTGTTTAGTAACCACAGTCTTAACTCTGTGAAGTCCTACTCTGAGACAGTGACCCTATTGTCACCAGGTTTTCTGTCTGTTACACTTTGAATCTGAATGTTTAAACACTTGATCTCAGCTAACGGAGCTATTTTGGGATGTTGTGAAAACTTTAGGATGAGAGGCCTAACTGGAGGAAGGTCAATAGATGTGCATTTGAAAGTTTCATTTTGGCCCCAGTCCTCCTCCTGTTTCTGCCTCATCCACACCTCTTGCTACCATGATGCTCTGCCCAAGTGCATGGGTAACAGATATGGCCAGACTCTCTGAAACCATGAGCCAAAACCAACCTCTGTCCTTTAAATTGTTCTCTCAGGTATGTTAGTCATAACTGTACAACAGTAATTAACTCCCCTCCACACTTGATTTTCCTTGCATTTCTGTGACTACCAAACTCTTTGCCTGAGGGTGTTCTCTTTCAGACGGCCCCTTGCCTGACTTCATGCTCAGTTCCTGTCTTAGTTTGGTCTCCACTGCTATGAGGAGACGCCATGACTGGGCAGCTCTTACAAAGGAAGACATTTAATTGGGGCTGGCTTACAGTTTCAGAGGTTCAGTCCATGATCATCATGGCTGGGAACATGGCGGCATGCAGGCAGGCATGGTGCTGGAGGAGCCTAGAGTTCTACTTTTTGGTGAGCAGGCAGCAGAAGGGGACTGTCTCACATACATATGCCAAACTTAAGCATGTATATGAGACCTCAACGCCCTGCCTCCACAGGGATATACCTTCCCTAACAGGGCCACACCTCCTTTTTTGAAAGATTTATTTCTATATAAGTACACTGTAGCTATCCTCAGACACACCAGAAGAGGGCACCAGATCCCACTACGAATGATTGTGAGCCACCATGTGGTTGCTAGAATTTGAACTCAGGACCTTCGGAAGAGCAGTCAGTGCTCTTAATCGCTGAGCCATCTCTCCAGCCATTTCCCATGGGCCAAACACATTCAAACACCCACAACTCCTCTCAGGGCTTCCCTCCTCCATTATGGCTTAGTTTGAGGTCACAGAGTTCCCTCCCAATAGAGCCTAATGTACTGTGAACCTTAGCCTAGGAGGGTCCTGCCCAGGACTGTGCAGTCCTTGGGGCTTCCAAGGTGCAAACTGCCTGTGGGAATAGCTCGCCCATACTGAGATGCCTGGCGAGTGTACTTAACCAGTACTAACTAGTTTCTGTCTGTCTGAGGAACCTTGAGCTATGCAGGCATAGTCCATGGCGGGAGGGTTGGGAGGAAGGAGGGGGAGGTGCAGAAAAGGTGGGTAGTGTCTGGAATTAAATCTTTATGTGCTCTCCTCTCCATCCTCTGGGCTCTGGCAAGAATGGATCTGTGTATTCTAAAAGGAATATGGGGCATTTATGTGCCAGAACACTAATAAGAGTGGGTCAGTTTGCCTGTGTTTGTTTTTCTTTTGTGTGTGACAGAATGATGATGATGATGATGATGATGGTGATGATGATGATGATGATGATGGTGATGTATATACAATTAGAAACAATGCTGGGAGCCAGAACACCAAAATGACCCCAATGTTAGTACTCCTGGGTGAGATGATGATGACTATTTTAGTCTTTTGAGACAGGATCTCACTCTGTAGCCCAGGCTAGCCTTGAACTCGGGAGTGCTGGGAGTACAGGGAAGTACAAACATGTATTTTATCAACAGAAGCTCCTCCTCAGGTAGAAAGTGCTGGTCCCTCTGTCCTGCTGCCACAGCTACAAAACACCAACTCCTCTGGGACCCTGTTTCACCCTAGACGCTCAATTGTCCTTCCCGATGTTTTATTTTTGTATTTTTGTATTATTTTATTTTATTTTATTTTATTTTATTTTATTCTTTTTTTGCGCGCATAGTTCCTTGGCTGGGCCAGAAGGGGGCTCTGTTGTATCACCTAAGATGCAATTCGATTTCCAAAGAGGAAACAGGTGTGGATCTGGATGAGAGGGGAGGTGGGGGCTGTCCGGGAGGAGTGGAGGGAGGGAATCTGTAGCTGGGATGTCTTTACTGCATGAGAGAAGAATCTAGTTTCAAAAAAAAAAAGGACTGAAGAAGAAATGAGAAAAAAGGAAGGACGGGGTTTGCATGGGAGGGGTTCCCTGTGTCTTGTCACTACCTGAGAAGCAATGGCAGTTGATGACAGCTGAGGGGGTGGGGGGGAGTCATTTTTCTTTGGGGAGGAAGCCAATGGTGTTGGTACACATCCCAGTGGACAGTCCCACATACAAATGTTGTTGCCTTTTGAGAAATTGTTCTTTGACAATTTTACACACGTACATAATGTGTTTTAATCCTTTTTTTATTTTTTTCTTCGAGACAAGGTTTCTCTGTGTACCCCTGGCTGTCCTGGAACTCACTCTGTAGACCAGGCTGGCCTCGAACTTAGAAATCCGCCTGCCTATGCCTCCCAAGTGCTGGGATTACAGGCGTGCCCCACCTCTGCCCGGCTTTTCTATTGGTAAGTAACAGTAAGCTCCTGATTCTTGGGTCTGGTGTAAACTTTAGGTAACTTTAGGTGTTTGACAATGCAAGTGTAGAACTCACTCTATAAACCAGGCTGATCTTGAACTCAAGAGATTCATCTGTCTTTGCTTCCCAAGTGCCAACACTCAGCCTATTGTACGTTTTCCTTCAGGTTTGGTATCGGTTGGTGACAGCCGTTTAAGGCATTCCTTTTAGTTTTAGTTCTCTGGGTCTCAAAAACAAAATCCCTTTAAACCCATTTCCCACACTTACTTCACCAAAGCCACTTCTCCGCGACCCTGTAGGTGACCAGGAGTTTGTGTTCTGCTGGTGATTTTAATAGGCACTTGTTTGTTGTTTTTGTTTTTCGAGACAGGGTTCCTCTGTAGCTCTGTGTCTCCTGGAACTCACGCTGTACAACAAGCTGGCCTTGAACTTAGAGATTATCAGCCTCAGCCTCCCAGCTAGGATTAAAAATTACACCCACGCCGGGCAGTGGTGGCGCATGCCTTTAATTCCAGCACTTGGGAGGCAGAGGCAGACGGATTTCTGAGTTCGAGGCCAGCCTGGTCTACAGAGTGAGTTCCAGGACAGCCAGGGCTACACAGAGAAACCCTGTGGGGGGGAGGGGGAGAACTACACCCACTGTGGTGCCAAGGAATTGTCAGTGAACCCCGAAAGACCAGTCAAGAGCTGATCCGAAGTAATTATACCAGGGCCTTTGTTCAAGTCTGAGCCCACCGCCGTCGAGACAGACTGGATGGTTTGGGGGGAAAGACCCCAGAACCCTTATCTGGGCAAGGTTTTATAGACAGCAGCAAGCGAGGGGTGTGTCTAGCTTGGCAGTGATCTAATTGGAGAGCTACAGTGGTCTTTAGCATAATTGACTGGTGCTGGGAATCAACCAAAACTTCACTCAGTTCCCGTGCATTGGTGGATGTCCGGCAGGGGGCGGGCTTGTTAGGAGTTAACCTGGAAACATTGCATTTGTTGGGGGAGATTAGCCTGGAGATGTAGCTTGTTAGAATAAACCTAGCAATTGGAGCTAGGCTCAAGTTTTGTTGAGGGAGGTGAGGGCAGGTACTTGGAAACTAATGCTGGGTACCGGCCCGTTAGTTTACTCGAATTTAAACATAGATGAAGTTCTCTACCTTAAAAGATTTGGTGTCTCACCACCATTTACTCGGCATTCTTGATCGTTCCCACAGATCTTTCTCTTTTGCACCAAGTATAAAGCTCCTACTGTGTCCCCTGCATTTCACTCCTCTGTCGCACGGGTGAATTGTGACAGCTCTACCAAGTCTTCATAAGCTGCTACAACGAGGTGGCTGAAATCTCCAGTTAAAGCTTGGTGAGGTGATGCCCTCCTGTAATGGATAAGTGGAGGCAGGAGGATTAGTAGTTCACCATCCTCCTTAGTTACATAGTCTGAGGCCACCTGGGTCTCCATCAGACTATATATGACGTCCCTGCAGGCTCCTGGGCGCAGCTTGTGCCTTTTCCTGCCTGCCCAGAGCCCTCTCGTTTTTTTTTGGTTGTTGTTTGTTTGTTTGTTTTTTCCTACTTGCCGGATAGAGCCATATGCCGGTCTGCCAGCCATTCAGAGCCTGGTTCAGCTGTAATCTGTGCTCCAAGCCTTCCCTTTGTATAGGAAACACTCTCTCCTGCCTCTGGGCTTTGGGATCAGTTTTATTTTATATCACTATTCTTTCTGTGCGCGTTTTCCTGACTGAGGCTATCCCCTAATCCTCTTGGTATTTCCCCTTGCCTTCACCCATAGTGCTTTGCAGGGAGCAGTCCTGAAGTGAATGTTTGCTGAAGGGCCAAAGCAGAAGATAGAAAGGAGGCCCAAAGCTCACCCAGGATTCTTGGGGGTTCTCTGTACTTGGATGACTCAACCCCAGTGGGCTCACAAGATATTTGAGGGCTTTGGAGGCTTTTTTTAAAAATAAAACTATTTATTGACTTTTTGAGTTTCCCATAATGCACCTTCCCCTCATACCTGCCTTCCACTTACAACCGCCCCCCCCAAAAAACCCACACAAACAAAAATAAATAAACAAAACAAAACAAAGCATAGAAAACATTTCATCATTGAATTTAGTGCGTCACAGTGTGTGTGTCCCTCTGTCCACACATCTTCACTCACTGATCTGGTTTGAGGTCTCCGGCTTCTGTGATACGATCACTGGACGTTCACTGAGTCTCCCCCAGTTAGCCCGTTGTTGCCCTGTATTCTGGAGATCCTGCGGCTTTGGATCAGCAGGACTGCCCCTTTCACACGCCCCAACTGTTCTTAGATGATATAGATTTTAGGGTGGACAAAATCCAAGCCCTGGATCTGGGTCTTTATATGATTTGGAGTAACATTTTACTGAGCTGGGTTTTATAAATATTACATTTCCTGCTTTCTTCATTAAATTTGCCACCAAATTCCAAGTTATAAATTTTCAGCCAGTTTTTCTTAGATTCCTCTTGCCAGCAGCAGACAAGAGCTCTGAAGCTATGACTCCACTCCTCCTTCCATACTATGGTGGTTCTTCCCATTTTGTGTCCAAGGGCTTACTATCAAGAGTGATTATAGCAGGGCAGTGGTGGCGCACGCCTTTAATCCCAGCACTTAGGAGGCAGAGGCAGGCGGATTTCTGAGTTCGAGGCCAGCCTGGTCTACCTGAGTGAGTTCAGGACAGCCAGGGCTACACAGAGAAATCCTGTCTCAAAAACAAACAAACAAACAAAAAAGAGAGAATGATTATACAGTGGTGTGTATTTATAGTCTGTTAACTGTATGCAAACATATGTATAGTGCCTGTGTGTGTGTGTGTGTGTGTGTCTGTCTGTGTGTGTGTGTGTGTTGGGTCTTCCTCATTGCCAAGTGACTAGATGTTTCAAAAGAAAAAATAAGTTTTACCTTCAAGAGAATTTTGCACAAGGCTGAACGGCTGATCATAATTACGAAGACTGTAAAAGTTGGAATTTTGCTGGTCCAGAGCCTGACTGCCATCAGTCAGCCTTTAGCCCCCTAAACAATTACTCTCTGCCCACCTCCATGTCTAAACATTCTGTGACTAACAGATTAAAAGACAAAACAACAACAACAAAAAACCAAAAAAAAACAACTGACGTTATCTCCGCCAGTGAATTTTGGTGAGTTCTTTCTGGTGCTTTCAGGCTTTCCTTGGTTTGTTGGTGGGCCATTTGTTTAATTTGAGTTGGTTGTTTAAGGATCCTACTTGAAAAATTCCTTTTTGGTTTGGATTTGTTTTCAATGTGCCAGGTTTAAGGTGTCTTTGGGTTCGTTTGCGTAGAAAGCACGTTGACTTCTGACATTAGGTTTGTTTTCTGCTTGTTTTCAGATTGCACTTTGTTTATTGAGCTTGCTAGTCTCCTGCGTCCCTTACCCCAGAACACTCCTCCATATCTAACCTAAGGAGGTGAGAAGGGTTTGGAAAAATTATAGGTGTTTGGCACCCCAGCTGGTTTTACATTTAATTAGTAATTACTAATCTTCCAAAAGTCCTGAGTTCAAATCCCAGCAACCACATGGTGGCTCACAACAATCTGTAATGGGATCTGATGCCCTCTTCGGGCGTACCTGAAGACAGCCACAGTGTACTCATATGTAAAATAATAAATTAAATAAATTTGGCACTTACTCACCAGGGAGTACAACTGTTTGAAAGGATTAGAAGGATTAGGAGGCATGGCCTTGTTCAAGGAAGATGGAGTGAGCTTTGAGCCTTGTTGGAGGAAGTGTGTCAGTGGGAGTGGACTTTGAGGTTTCAAAAGCCCATGCTAGGCCCAGTGCCCTCCCCACCCCCTCACTATCTTTGGACCTGAGTGTGAGGATGTCACTCTCAGCTATTGCTCCAGTGCCACATGTACCGCACGCTCCCCACCATGATGAGCATGGACACACCCTCTGAAGCTGTAAGCAGGGCCGCAATTAAATGACTTTTATCATAAGAATTGCCTTGGTCATGGTGTTTATTCACATTAATAGAACCGTGACTAAGACATAAAAGAATAATAAATCCAAGAAAGTTAGTAAGAAGAAAAACCCTGTTTCATCTGGGCAACTGTGCTCACACTTATATAAATATTCCTCCGTGAGCAGCTCTTTCTCTTTTACCATTAATGACACTTATTTACTATAATACTGGCTGCTTTCACACCCTTTTCCTCTGGAAGTCTCTAATCCCTTTCCTGACCTGCAGAGATCTCTAGAGCTTAGGGAATTCCTCAGGCTCCTAGGGATGGCTAGAGAAGCTATTTCTCCATGCTCTCACTACTAACATTTTTGAGGGCTTGTGGTGAGACTCATCTTCCAGTGTTAGTGAAATCCTCCTGTCTGTTGCTTGGCTGATCTACCCTGCTAAGCCTGGCTTGTATGTTCCCTTGGGCTTCTTAGCTTCTGTTTTTCTAGCCAGAGACCCAGGAAGCATTTGGTAGGCACCACTGGTACCAAAAACTAAAGCCCCCTGTACTTATCCATACCCTGTTCCGTTCCTGGGTCTGCTGAGGCAGAGCTTCTCCGGGGCATGTCCTAAGAGCCAAAGACCCAGGGGCCTAAGGCCCTCTCTTGCCTCCAAGAGAACAACTCCCCAAAGCAGCACGTTAGGAATGCTTAAACTTTCTCTCAATCAGAGGTCTGGAATGTGCTCTCCCACCATCTCCCACCATCTCACACCTGCCTGTATCCTCTGCTGTCTCTAAAGCTAATAGCTTAGGCCAGGGCAAATCTGCAGCCTTCCTTCACCTAGGACATGCTGAAGAAGAGACTGACTTCTCTAACTTTACAGGTCAAAGCAGGTGAATTTAAACTTCATTATCTTTTCATTTTATGAGAAGTTTTACAAAGCCAGTGTGTGTGTGTGTGTGTGTGGTGCACTTGTGCCTGTGTGTGCCTGTGTGTCTGTGGCCTTGTCTTTAAACTGTATCTGGACAGAAACATTCCTGATTCCAGAGCCTCCTGGTTCTAGGGATGTCTAGAGGGAAGAAGGAGCTATCTGAACACTGGTCAGGACCAGATGCTGAGGAAAGGCTGTGTGGGGACAGGCCTGTGTTGTGTAATCCAGATAAGAGACCGACCAACACTGCCAGGTCTAGGAAGGGAGCTATATTCCAGACTGACACTGCGCCAGGAGAGGACTCCTGATCCAAGAACTTACACTTCTTTTATTTCTTTTCTTCCCCTTTTCTTTTAGATACAAAAGCAGGCATGGTAAATACAATTTAGATGGTACACACACACACACACACACACAAAAAAGCCCTAAAGTAACATTGAAAAAAATGTTTTTAATCAATAAAGGTAGCTGCCCACCTGACAGCTGCTCAGCTTTATTTTTTAAAAGCTAGCATGATTACTTATGTCTACAGTCCACATATAATAACATTTACTCAGTACCAAACTGGCTTGGAGATACGCGTGTAGACTGAAGCCATTCAGTAGCCTCAGCTTCCTTTCGGCTCAGGGTAAAACTAAAATTTCAAGTGGAAAAGCGTCAGTACCAATTTAAGCCAGGTAAGTAAATCTGGACCCATGTCCAGTATGCCAGTTGAAGAGAGACAGACTAAAAGCAACGGACAAACAGAAGGTGTCTAGTCAATGTGAACACTTTGAGGAAACAAGGAGGACTGGCTGCTGGCCTAGCTCTTACTTGGCTGGAATTAAAGCTTTTACATTTAAATGAAAATTCTCTTTTAAAAAGAAGATAAAATAGATACATATAAAACCACACCATTCTGGTTCAGATGCTATCTTCTGGATCCTTGTCTTGACTCTGGTTCTGCAACAAGCCAGATATTGCTTGAGGAAGAGATGGTTACTTCTGCTTTGTGTGTATTTTTTTTTCTTTTGGGATACTTGTGCTTCTTTAATGTGCAAAGCTTTTTATTCCAATGACTTAAAAGAAGACTGGTCGGCGGGACAGTTGTAGTGCACACTTTAATCCCAACAGTCGGGGGTGGGGGGGTGGGGGGGTGGGGAACAGCAGCAGGTGGATCTCTGTGAATTCGAGGCCAGCCTGGTGTACAGAGCAAGTTCTAGGACAGCCAGGGCTACATAGAGAAATCCTGTTTCAAAAAACAAAAACAAGCTGGGCAGTAGTGGCGCAAGCCTTTAATTCCAGCAGGCAGAATTAATTGGGAGGCAGAGGCAGGCGGATTTCTGAGTTTGAGGTCAGCCTGGTCTACAGAGTGAGTTCCAGGACAGCCAGGGCTACACAGAGAAACCCTGTCTTGGGAGGAGGGCAACAAGACAAAACAAAACAAAACTGTGGCTGATCTCAGGGCTTTTAGATAGTGTATGTGTGCGTGTGTGTGCACATGTGTGCATTTTAAGAATTTAAAGGTATTTTTATGCTCTTTAAAAACAAAATGTAACAGGATTTTTCAGTGTTCAGTATCTTACTGAACCTTGAGTAAGATATAACTTTAAACATTTTTTCTTAAATGGTTATTTTTAAAGATCTAAGGCAAAGCTTATAAAAACATTTTAATGTTTACAGGTAATCTTACTAAACATGATCATAATAATATGCACGGAACAATTAATTATTCATCTCTGTGATTTCTCTGTGAAATAAAGATAAAGTAGCTTAGATGAAATAGTTGCTAAATGATTATGGTACTTATCACAAAGGTTAACACATGGCTCAAAAGGAATAAAATTAAGATACCCAACCTTATTTGGCTTTCAATGCCTCATAAACCTTAATGAGAAATAAATGCCTTTTTTAAAAAATAAAAGCAATTGCCGGGCAGTGTTGGGCACATGCCTTTAATCCCAGCACTTAGGAGGCAGAGGCAAGCGGATCTCTGAGTTCTACAGAGTGAGTTCCAGGACAGCCAGGGCTACACAGAGAAACCCTATCTTGAAAAAAACAAAACAACAAAAAATACAATTTCGAGGGAGCTGTTATAATAACTTAATTCCTTACAAATAAACGTATTTAAATTGGCTAAGAAAACACAAGGTTATTAATGTGTTTTACCTGTATGTATACGTTTTAGATACTTAAGATAGCTTAAATATGTATTTTGTGTTTTAGATTCAAATAAAATGTTCAATCTAGTTTTTAAAATTATGGAAATTCTGGTTGTTTAAAATGTGTATTTCCTCCGTCTGTTCAGAGTATTTTTTTCTATTTATTTATTTATTTATTTATTTATTTATTTATTTATTTATGGTTTTTTGGATTTGGTTTTTTCGAGACAGGGTTTCTCTGTGTAGCCCTGGCTGTCCTGGAACTCACTCTGTAGACCAGGCTGGCCTTGAACTCAGAAATCCACCTGCCTCTGCCTCTGAGTGCTGAGATTACAAGCGTGCACCGCCACCACCTGGCTAATTTATTTATTTTTATTCTTTAATCCTATTTTACAGTTCAGACTTCATCTCCCCTCTCCAGGTCTGCCCCCTTCCCACTGCTTCCCCATCCCATAGCTCCTCTCCTCCCACCCCACCCCCATCCCAGTCTCCAAGAGGATGTCCCCCTCCCCCCCACCTTCCCACTCCCTGGGGACTCAAGTCTCTCCAGGGTTAGGTACATCTTCTCTCACTAAGGCCAGACCGGGTAGTCCTCTGCTATATAAGCTCAGACAGTATTCTTGATATTATTTTAATTTAGGTATATTACTCCTAATATGCATCACATCATGTCAAATACAGAAGATTAAATAAGTTTAAAAGATCAGAGCCAGATCATAATGTCTAGAAGAGTTTAATGTGAGCCAGTTTCTTCCTTAATGGCTTTGGCAGCTGCTCCTCTGTCCTGGATGGAGTCTGCTTTCCTGACTCAGCCTCATTTACATATGAGGCCAGCAAGCCTTTGAGTGCCATGGAACGCTGATCACATTGAATAAACAGTATGTGCCCCAACACGCTCGTGTGCACGCAAACACACACACACACACACACACACACACAATGTGATGCTCAGCCACCAGGATGAACTGTAAATGGAAGTCTCCAGAAAGAGGCTTCAGCTGAGCCTCTGCATCAGGATTAGCTGAAAGGAGCAACAATGCTTGTCCAGAGGGTAGACTCTTGCAGGACCAGAACCTGAGTATCTTGGTCCACCTTCAGCCTGTTTGTTCCCATATCTATATACATGTTTTGCCTGCTTGTATATATATATATATATATATATATATATATATATATATATGCACCACGTGTGCGCCTGACGCCCAAGGATCAGATCCCTTAGAAATGGTGGTACAGATGATTATGAGCTGCTATGCATGCTGGGAATTAAACCCAAGGTCCTCTGGAAGAGCAAACAACCAGTGCTCTTTTTTGTTTGTTTTTGTTGTTGTTGTTGTTGTTGTTTTGAGACAGGATTTCTCTGTGTAGCCCTGCCTGTCCTGGAACTCACTTTGTAGACCAGGCTGCCCTCGAACTCAGAAATCCGCCTGCCTCTGCCTCCAGAGTGCTAGGATTAAAGGCGTGAGCCACCACCGCCCAGCAAAACCAGTGCTCTTAACCACTGAGCCAGCTCTCCAAGCTTCATCTTTAGCCATTTTAATAGCCATTTACTGCCCTCTTCTGTACCTGGCCTAACAGCTTTGTGACCAGAGTGTCAATCATTTAGAATGTACAGAGCACTGGACTCTCCTTGGAATGTATTGACTTAGAGCACTGGCTTCCAGCAGCCCAAACCCAAACAATTACCAGACAGCATCTGAGGCTACAGCAGAGGCTTTCCCACTTAGCTATAATCCACTGCTTTGATGTTTCCAACAAGTTAGCTGCAAAGTGCCTCAATTTATTTTTCCTTGTTTCAAACAATAAAAACCTCGTGAAACTATTTTTAAATCTGTGTTCTGGGGTGTCCACAGAGTTGCTCATGCATCCCCAGGGATGTCACCTTGAAATGCTTTCCACACATTTCCCAATCCCTGTACTCGCCCATTGTAAGAGGACAGATACTCACACTGACATCCATAACAGCTTGAGTGACTTTTAGGGATCTCAACTCAATCGCTCCAGGGTTTATGGCTTCGATGTTGAAAAGACTTTCAGGACTAGCCAGCTTACTTTGGGAGCCAGCATAGTTAGGAGTTTGCTAGAGAGATTTTAAAAACAAGCTTAAGTATAAAGCTTAAAAGGAACATGCCCAGAGAAAAGTTTGGCCCACCCGGGTGGGAATGTGCTTCCCAAGAGGGAACAGGAGGACCTAAGACATCCCTGCATGTGGACGGGCTCCTGGGGGACAGGAAGCCCTTCATTGTCTAAACATTTTCTATACTTACCACTCTGAAGGTTCTCATCTAGGTTCTACATCTCAAAATGTTGTTGTGGTGGCACACTCCTTTAATCCCAGCACTCGAGAGGCAGAGGTAGGGGGATCTGTGAGTTCAAGGCCAGCCTGGTCTACACAGTAAGTTCCAGGACAGCCAGGGCTACACAAAGAAACCCTGTCTCAAAACATAAAAATTCTTATTCTGATTTCAGCAGTTTTCACCCTTTATTGTGATTTGGTGTTTTGATGGCTAATTCTATGAAAAAGGGATTGTTTTTGAGAATCTTCTTCTGTAGCCTAGGCTAGCCTAGAACTCAGATTCTCCAACTTTAGCCTCATGAGTACTAGAATTACAGACAGCCAGGCAGTGGTGGCCCACACCTTTAATCCCAGCTCTTAGGAGGCAGAGGCAGGTGGATTTCTGAGTTTGAGGCCAGCCTGGTCTCCAGAGTGAGTTCCAGGACAGCCCGGGCTATACAGAGAAACTCCGTCTCGGGGTGGGAGGTGGGGGGAAATAAAGAATTACAGACATATGGTCAATCCATCAAATTCTATCACAAGTATAGGCACAAGTGACCATGGCTACAATGATCTCACGGATCTGCTGTTACAATGAACTCTCCAGGTTGCCCTTTGATCAGGACACCATCCTCCTGGTCACTCCTGATTTGTCTTCTATTCATATAACTTGGCCATTTCACAAAAGTCACTGGCACGCAATCCTTTGCTAAGCAAACCCTTGAGAAACAGGCTTTTCTCACTCTCCTGAGAGCTCTCTAAATCGTTTCCTGTATCAGTAACTCATTGCTCTTTATTACTGACCAGTAATCTGTCCTATGGCCATGCCACACTCTATTCACTGGATGAAGAACATTTGGTCTTAGGTTCAAAGGTCCCAAGGATTTACATGTATGTTCTATAATTCACTATAGAGACCCACACATATCAGCATATGTTCATATGCTCGTACTCTTGACTGCGGCATAAGGGAAAAAGTACACAGGATAAAGCAGAAGGCACAAGCTTCTAAATGTCCTCCTCACTCAGGGGAGTCACACCGGACACTCCCAGGACTAAGGATGAGACTCAGAAGTAGAGTGCTCATCTCTAGGCTTTAGAATTGATCCCTACCAACACACACACACACACACACACACACACACACAGAGAGAGAGAGAGAGAGAGAGAAAGAGAGAGAGTGTGTGAGAGCTAGTTGTAACAATGCCAACATTGTTACATTAAAAGTGGCAACTGTGGCAAGTACATTCTTTCTTGGTCAGGATAATAAACTTGTAGAAGTTCAAAGAATTCTTTGCCAGTACAGGAATGTTCGTGGCCATTCCCTCAGAAAGCATCAAAAGCAAAGGTGGTTTCCTCCAGCTGCCGCTGAGCCTGCATTTCATCCCACACACCAGGCGAGCAACCTTCCAGAGAACAGACAAACCATACAGTTGACAAGCAAGCTTTGAGGAGCTGAGGACTGGGGCGCGCTTTTTACATTGGGAATGAAGAGCAGGATAGGCAAGGGGGAAGAGGGAAAGCATGTCTCTGGGAAGGTGAGCAGAATTCCAGCAGAGCTGGTTTTTCCGTGAAGAATAGAAGCAGATGCTAAAAGGGGCTCCTCCTGCACCCTCTAATCCCAGCATTCCCTAAACAGAGGCAGGAGGATTGGGAGTTCAGTTTCCTCAGTACATGGAGAGTACAAGTGGAGACACTGTCTCAACCCCTGACCTCCCTGAACCTTTAAATAAAGAAATAAAAGCTGAGTGAT
Source organism: Apodemus sylvaticus (assembly GCF_947179515.1). NCBI lineage: Eukaryota > Metazoa > Chordata > Mammalia > Rodentia > Muridae > Apodemus > Apodemus sylvaticus. The sequence goes on along the minus strand of NC_067484.1, from coordinate 41,192,814 downwards.
GGCGTGAACACCTTTAATCCCAGCACTCAGGGGTCTGAGGCAAGTGGATCCCTGTGAGGTGGAGGCCAGAGTGAGGGAGTTCCAGGGCAGCCAAGGCTACACGGAGAAACCCTGTCTTGAAAAAACAAAGGGAGAGGAGGGAAGAAGAAAGAACAAAAGAATGAAAGAAAGAGGAAGGAAGGAAGGAAAGAAGGAAGGAAGGAAGGAAGAAAATGTAAGACCTGAAAATCGAGGGTGCCCCAGCACCCCACGCCTCGGAAGGTGACACCCATATCACTCTCGAGAAACGGTCTTGATGCAATAAGCAAGAGGATTTTTATTGCAGAGCTCTGGGGTCCACAGTGATATACCATGCGTGGGTAGAGGACTGTGGGACCCCGTGCAACTGAAGTCAGGGGTATTTAAGGGGAAAAACATCACAAGGCAAGGGGTGGAGGACAAAGTGGAAGACAAAAATCACAAAGCAAGGGGTGGAGGACACATTATGAAAGGAATGGGGAAGTACAGAATGAGGAAGTCAGGCAATAGTTTGTGCCTTAAGGAAGGTTAGAGATTATCTGGAGCAAACGTCCTTGGGGCATTGTATAGTTAAACATTGGAACTAGAACAGGGTGGGCTATCTTTCTCAAGCTGAAAGCAGAAAAACAAGTTACTCTGTGCTGGGCTAGTTGTTTAGGGGTCTAAAAACATTGAGTTGGGGTCTAGGAAGGAAAGAAGGGAGGGAGGGAGGGAGGAAGGAAGGAAGGAAGGAAGGAAGGAAGGAAGGAAGGAAGGAAGGAAGGAAGGAAAGAAGGAAGGGAGGGAGGGAGGGAGGGAGGAAGAATGGGTGCGTTCTGAGCTTAGTGGTACCTGTCTGTAACATCAGCACTCAGCAGACTGAGGCAGGGAGCTCCTGAGCTCATGGCCTAGATGGAAGACGGCTCTCAAAAACAACGGAGAAAGCTGGGTGTGGTGGTGCACGCCTGTAGCTCCAGAATGGGGGTGGGGGTGGGGAGGATCTGAAGCAGGAAGGACAGAAGTCCAATGTGATCCCTGGGTATATATTAAGTGTGAAGTCAGCTGAACTACAGAAGACCCAGCCTCAAAGAGCCAAAACTACAGTGGGCAAGGTGTCAGGGTGGCTCAGAAGGTAAAGGTGTACACTGTCCCAGCTCTGTCCTGGAAACCCATGTAAAGGTAGAAAGCTAGAAAGGGGCTCTCTGACCTCTCCATGCATGCTGTGGGCACATAGGCTTAGGCATGCACACACACAGACACAAAACAAATAAGATAAATTTAATAATAAAAAACCCCACCATTACTACATAGGAAAAAAATCTGCTCATGAAGAAATTTATCTGTTTCTTTTTTTGATTGTTGTTGTTTTGTTTTGTTTTGTTTTGTCTTGTCTTGACGAAGTGTCCCTTGTAGCTGGGAACTCAGGATCCTCTGGTCTCATTGTCCAAATGCTAGGAAGGCTGGTGTGCACCTGCCCCACCTGAGGCCAGTTTGACACAAAGTAATCTGGAAGTCGATCAAAGGATGAACTGCAGAGGAAGTAAAAGACTAGAGTTCTTCCATAGAAAACAAAACAAAAATAAACAAAAAACTAACCGGGAAGGGTCCCTGATGAGGACAAGGGAAGGGGGGGGGGATGTTTGGTGACAGGAAAGAAGCTCACCGTGGGTGTGGGGAGCAGGGCTTTAGCACTCAGAGACTGGGGAGATCCACTTTAGAATTGCAGAGATGGTCACCACCCCACCATAAATGAAGTCGGGAAGGCACTATTAGAGTCACTGTATCTCTAGAGTGGGAATAAAAACGCGCCGGCTACAAAGGCAGGGGAAGGTCGATGTCGGTGTCAGAAGTGACAAGTCCGGGGCTCTTTTGTGTTGGAGCATGGCAGTGTGACTAATACAACCTCTCTTTAGGGAATGGCCCTTTGGAGCACAGCTTAATGAAGAGAGGCTAGATAAGAGGCTCAAGGTCAGCGCCAGACTTGCTTTGTAATCTCATAAAAATTCATGAGCGCGGGATAGCTGAGATCTGATACATTTAGAATGAGCTATGAGCTCTATGTGTGGATGAGTAATTTTAATGAAAGAACAACAAATCCAACCAGGTCACGAACTCGAATTTCTCAGTGTCTTAGTGCCCATCAAATTAATACCGTGGCTCTCGTCTCTCCAATTATTAAAGAGAAGTGGTTCCCTGGATAAATTATTCATTAATGTAGGAGCTAAATCACTTTATCAGTGTGTCCCGAGGGAAAGCCAAAGCCGGCCGCTCTTACCTCATCCTCTGTCACATTTGCAAGGCCATCCTGGCCGCGTTCCATCACCTTCACATTCCGCCCACGGTGTCCTTCTCGATGGACGCCATGGATGCTACGGTGTTCCCATCTCGGCACGGCTCTGAGACATTGACATGGCTGCCTTCTTCTTATCGTTCGGTTTTTATAGAGTTTTGTCTTCTCTGGGAGGCAGAAAGGATGCTGTTGGCTGCCCTGCCCATATCCCTCTATGCTTCCCTTGTGGAACTGCTGACTGTTAGCATTCCGTCTAAACTCCACCCCCACAGTTACCTGGCAACAACCAGGTAGGCCTGGCCCACTATAAAAGGGGCTGCTTCCCCCCCCCCCCCTTATTCCATTACTCCCTTCCTCTTGCCTCTCTCGCTCTCTTGGGCTCTTCCCTTTCCCCTTCCTTCCCCCTTCTCTCCACGTGGTCATGGCCAGCCTCTAATTCTCTACTCTCTCCCTCTCTCTGCCTTTCTGTGCCTCTACTACCCCCTTCACTCCCCTCCCCGTGTCCTGAATAAACTCTAGTCTATGTTATACCGTTGTGTGGTGGGTCCCTCAGGGGGAAGGGGTGCCTCGTACGCCCCGCTGAGGCACCGCCTTCCCCACACCTCACCACACACCCCATAGAACATATTCTTAAATCTGTTTCTCTTCTTACGATCACAACCAGGGCTCAGGCCTCTGTCATTGTAGAAGGGTTAGCATTGCTCGACGGCGGCTCCCTCCCTGGAAGTGCTTCTGGAGACAATGTCTAAAAGGCTCTGCCTGACTCCCAGAGGAGACCAGGACAGAGATTAACAGCTGAAGGATTACGGAGCGGGACACCTGCAGTGCGGTTCAGTTCATCATATTCAGGGCCTTGGGCTTAGCTGGGGTCTGGATAGCTTCACCTTTCACCTCCGTGAAAAGCTTCTCCTTTGGAATCACAGGAGTAAGAATTCCTACCCCAAGTTCTTTCTTGTGTATGTTTTAAAAATCATCTTATTCTATGTGTATGGGTGTTTTGCAAGCATGCATACATGTATATCTGGGTACCACATGCATGTTTGGTTCTGTGGAAGCCAGAAGAGAGAGCATCCCGTGGAACCTGAGTTACAGAAGGCTGTGAGTTTCCATGTGATCCCTGGGAAATGTTTGGCCTACGGAGCCATCCCTCTCCTCTGCTTCCTCATCCTAGGTTCTGCCCACAGGGACCATTTATGTGGTTGGCCATGGAAGTGAAGTGCTTGCATCATTCATCCACTAGATGGCGATGAGAACCCCATCATCCCCGGTGGGTGAACTATTATTAGTCTATAATTGCTAAGACGCTCGCTCACTCATCAGTGCTGGCTAATACTGACTGCCAAACGTGGCAACCTATAATCACCTAGGCGACAAAGCCTTATCTATGCTTATCTAAGGGGGGGGGGCATCTAGAGTAAATCATAGGTGAGAAGACCCGCTTTAACCGTGGGTAGTAGCACCGGTCCATGAATCAGAGGTCCTGGGCTGTAACAAAAAGGAGAAAGTGAACTGAGAACTAGATTCGTGCCTCTCGGCTTCCCAACAGCAGATTTAATATGAGCAGCTGCCTCCTGCTATCTTATTCAGGCATGGTTGACTGTATCCCCCGGAACTGCAAGCCAACACAAACCCCCATTAAGCTGTGTTTTATCAGGTGTTTGTCATACCAAAAAGGCAAGTAACGAATCCCTCTGTGGTTCACTGCGATGATTGACAGAAGCTGCATTGAATTGTGAATTGGCTCCGGCATCGGAAACCCGAAGGACTATAGATGCTGGATCCACGGGGCTGCTGACAGAGTAGTTTATAACTTCTTGTAAATCTCTGGTTATTTCCGAACATAAACTTGAAACTTAAAAACAACTAAATAGCAATAACTGAAAGGAGTATTGAATCCTGGGTAGAATGGTAGACAGTGATATATTCCCAATGCCTAAGAAATATGGAGGCGGTGATTTCCATATATATCCAATTAATTAAACAGCCTGGTTTCTAGAGCGAAAGGAACAGTGGCAGAGCACAGAGAACCAGAGCCAATCAACTCCAAGTCCTAGCAGCCTCCTGTGACAGGCGCAGCGTCCTTACCACAAGAGAGAAAAAAGCGTCAACCCCAGCCTGATAGTCTGCCATTCTGTTCTTTTCCCTTCCTTTCCTTTCCATTTTTGTTTGTTTGTTTGTCGCTGTTTGACACAGGGTTTCTCTGCATAACTGTCCTGGCTGTCCCTGAACTCACTTTGTAGACTAGGCTGGTCTCAGACTCACAGAGATCTGCCTGCCTCTGCCTCTTGGGCTGGGATTATAGGAGCGCACCACTATGCCTGGCTATACTTTTCTTTCTATTCTCCTTAGACAGCTAGATGACAAATAGTTTGTGATCACAGGAATGTATACTTGTCTGTATTAAGTCTGAAACCCTGGGGCAAGTAGCCAAAGTGTCTATGTAACATATCAAAGCAGACCCAGCATAATCTCTACACATTATAAATTACAGGCTGGCACGCCTTGTCCCCTACCCTGAACTCCAACCCAGGGGCTGGGCTGCCCGTTCCCTAGAGGCTCTTCCTATATAATCCAGCCACTTTGATTACCCACCCCTTTTTAACCTTTGCCCTCTTGGCTGCCTTTTGTCCTCTTCTCTTCCCTTTCCTTTTCTCTCCCCCCCACTTCCCGCATGGCTCAGGGTCACGTCCACTCTAGACTCTCCCAGAGGTCCCTGCCTCTGGCTATGCTCTCCCTTTTATCTACAATAAACTTTCTCTTCCACTATGACCAGGAGCAGTCTTGGCCTTTCCTTGTATTGTTTTTTCACTGTGGCTGTCTATGACTTTGGCTTGAAACTATGCTAACTACCCTACTTTTAGTCAACATGTGGTCGAATGCATTGGTTCCCTTTCCATTGTCTTGTCTTGATGGGTGCAAGGATGTATACGAAACCATGTTAGGAATGAGCACATTTCTGAGCATGCTCAACTTAACACACACATTTGGAGCATGCTTAGTTTTAGATCATAGTTTACAAAGAAAAGTTTGGGAGAGCTGGCTCAGCAGTTAACAGATCTTGCTCTAACAAAGGACCTAGGTTCAGCCAGCGCCCGCGTGGAGGATCACAGCTATTTATAATTCCAGGGGATTCTCTCTTCTTGCCTCCAGGGACCACAGGCATACATGTGGTACACAGACATACACACAGGCAAAACACTCATAAATATAACACAAACCAGTTTTTAAAAGGAAAGATGGCGTGCACATTCAGACATGCTCACTGCAAGGTCTAAGAACACCAGCTCAAAATGGAAAGAGCGGCCATGAACGCCTTGGCCTGTTCTGCTCTATGTTATAACGAGCAAGGTTAGGTCTGGGTGGCCTAAGAGAATTAGATGTGGTGATTCAGTGACCTTGGCTGGTCCTTTCTAAGTTTGCTCCAGCAAAGAAGCAAAGGGCACGTGGGATATACCGTGATCCGAACACTGAGGAAGCCCAGGCAAGAGGAATATAAGTTGGAGGGTAACCTTGGCCGTGCAACAAGACGCTGTCTCAAAACCAAAACAACAGAACTCACAAAAGGATTGTGTTGACATTTCTATTGGTCAGCCCTGTTGAAATCAAGATGAACCTGGTAAGAAAGAGATGCCCAGTTCTCTGGAATGCTGACAAGACACTACAGATCAAAGATAAGCCCTAAAAACATGAAGGGACTTGCTACAATGGAGAAGTGTCCCGGCAAGATGTCTCCTCTCTGGAAATATTGTGCTTTGTGTCCCTAACATCTAAGGGAAAAGCAGAAGGCTGAGAGGAGGGTGTAGCTCAGGGGTAAAGTACTCGCTTAGGAAGTGTGAGTTAGATCATCAACACTAGAGGCAAAAGGATAAGGATAGAAGGAAGACAACAATGTTGGTGTTGGAGCTTCAGGAAGGATTCCTTGTTATTCTCTTTGGGTGGAGAGGACACTGTTCCAATAAAAGGGTCGACATGGATCACAGACCCGGCCAATGATGTGCCTGGAAAGAGCTCTGTGGAATCATGAATGATTGGAAGAATCGGTAGGATAGTGACCAAGAAGGGCTACTAGGCCAGCAAGATGTGATGGCGCACACCTTTGGTCCTAGCACTTGGGAGGTTGGGAGGCAGAGGCAGGCTGATATCTGTGAGTTTGAGGCCAGCCTGGTCAACATAGTGAGTTCCAGGAGAGCTAGAGTTACCTAGTGAGAGCCTGACTCAAGAAAAGAGAATTCCAGAATTCTCTTCTCCTGGACCCATCTAAGGCGTGCTCCACCTTAAAGAAGAAGACGGACTTGGACAAGCTGTCCTCTGACCCCCAGCCCATGCGTGGCATGCCCCTCTCCCCAACAAATAATTGTAATAATTTTTTCCTAGAGTACCATTAAGGCACACCAAAACTAAGTATGCTAGATGAGGCACCAAACAAGAGTCAGAAACACATGGGCCTGGACATGGCTCTGCAGTTAAGAGCACTGGCTGCTCTTCCAGAGATCTGGGTTTATTCCTAGTACATACATGGCAACTCACAACTACTGTATGTAACTCTGGTCCCAAGGCACCCACTGCCTTCTTTTAACCCCCGGGGGACCAGGCATGTATGTGGTATACAGACACATATGTAGGCAGAACACCTAAACACATAAAATAATAATTTTTAAATTTTATTGTAAAATTTATTTTAAATGATTTTTTTTTTAAATTAAAAGGAAACATCACCTAAAGTGGTTCAGCTTTTGGCCTTGACCACACCAGTTCTTACACAGTTAGTTGTGCTCTAAACAGAATAGCACAAGTAGCTATGAATGAGGTCATCAGTGTGGACCCTCAGCAAAGCTGACCTAGCTCCTGCCGCTACTGCGATTGTAACCGTCAGTAGGGAAAAGCAGTTCAGAGGCCTCCGTAGAGGACAGTCCTTTGAGAAAACCAACCAGCCACTTGTGGAGGCGAAAGGACTGCTTGAGAGCCTTTCACAGAGCAACAAGGAAGTATTCATCCTGAGATGATTGCGTTTGTCCACAGCTTGGGCCCAGCTGCAACAAACCATTCAGGCTGTTTATGTTCATTACACTAACTCTCCTCTCCAGACGACTCAGAGATTACACCAGTCAGAATCCTGGCAAATCAGACACCAGCTGGAGTGGCATTACCGAGAGAAATGATTGGCGCCAAGTGGCACAAATGTTTAACTGGACCAGATGCTATTACTGTCCCCCTAAACCATCTTCCCAGGTTGGCTGTGTTGGATGTCATGTTCCTCTCAAGAAGCTTACTTCCGGCTGAGGGAAGCTGTCTGTACCAGGTACATCTGGAAAGTTACTGCATTCCTCCCCACCTGGTGGATTCTCTGGTATCATTAACTGACTGATGCCAGGGTGTAGGTCCAACCCCCTTGCTTCTGGGAGGGCTCACCGAACTTTTATGCTCCAGTTCCCAAGGGTGCAAACTCAGTGGTCAGTCACAGACTGCATCTCCTAGCCTCTCACAGTGAAAGGAGGCCACATGAAAAATGTAGAAATGTTTTCACAGAAGTGTGAAATTGGGGACTGGAGAGATGGCTCAGCAGTTAAGAACACTGACTGCTCTTCCAAAAGTCCTGAGTTCAAATCTCAGCAACCACATGGTGGCTCACAACCATCCGTAATAAAATCTGACGACCTCTTCTGGTGTGTCTGAAGACAGCTACAGTGTACTTAGATATAACAATAAATAAATATTTTAAAAAAGAAAAAAAGGAAAATGTGTGAAATAGCGGGGCAGTGGTGGCACATGCCTTTAATCCTAGCCCTTGGGAGGTAGAGGCTGGCAGACTTCTGAGTTCAAGGTCAGCCTGGGCTACCGAGTGAGTTCTAGGACAGCCAGGGCTATACAGAGAAACCCTGTCTTGAAAAACCAAGAAGGAAAGAAAGAAAGAAAGAAAGAAAGAAAGAAAGAAAGAAAGAAAGAAAGAAAGAAAGAAAGAAAGAAAGAAAGAAAGAAAGAAAGAAAGAAGGAAAGAAAGAAAGAAAGGAAGAAAGAACAAAAGAAAGGTGTGAAATGAATTGTATTTTCCCAAGGCCAAGAGAACTGAGGAATCTTCCACACCTGTTCTTTCCCTGTCTTTTTTTGGATTTGGTTTTTTTGAGACAGGGTTTCTCTGCATAGCCCTGGCTGTCCTGGAACTCACTCTGTAGACCAGGCTGGCCTCGAACTCAGAAATCTGCCTGCCTCTGCATCCCAGAGTGCTGGGATTACAGGCGTGCACTGCCACGGCCCAGCTAGTTCTTCTTCTTCTTCTTCTTTTTTAAAGATTTATTTATTATATGTAAGTACACTGTGGTTGTCTTCAGACACTTCAGAAGAGGGTGTCAGATCTTTGTTGTGGATGATTGTGAGTCACCATGTGGTTGCTGGGATTTGAACTCGGGACCTTCGGAAGAGCAGTAGGTACTCTAAACCACTGAGCCATCTCTCTAGCCCCCCTGTCTTCTAACTATCTGTAAGGCTATGGAAGTGTGGAAGCCAGGAATAGGGAGATCCTGGGTTTCTGAATCATTAAGCAGAAGGCTGTCATAAGCCAGGAGCATCCGTTCTGGTAACCGAGTAATAACTGACCATCAGTTGTCTTTAGCCACCAGATCAGGAGTTGTTATGGCAACAGGGTCCCACTCTGACCTTTGAACTCTAATGAGATTGCCGATGTTCTAGGGAATCAGCCTGATGCGCCCCAGATCAGTTCTGTTACGGAATCTCTATTATACTTCCTCAGAGAAGTCACTGATTGGTGTAGTGTGGTGGTTTATATATGTTTGGCCCAGAGAGTGGCTATGTTAGGAGGTGTGGCCTTGTTGGAGTAGGTGTGTCATTGTGGGTGTGGGCTTAAGACCCTCACCTTAGCTACCTGGAAGTCAGTCTTCCAGTAGCAGCCTTCAGATGAAGATGTAGAACTCTCAGCTCTGCCTGCACCATGCCTGCCTGGATGCTGCCATGTTCCCACCTTGATGATAATGGACTGAACCTCTAAACCTGTAAGCCAGCCCCAATTAATTGTTTATATAAGACTTGTCTTAGTCATGGTGTTTGTTCTAAGCAGTAAAACCCCAACTAGGAGTTGTTTCACCTGAGAGTTACATTACTAGTCTCTCCAGAGCCCTCTAGTAAACATAGTGGTCAAAGGCAACTGGGTCAAAGGGACTGGATTCCAAACTTGGTTCCTCTATCAGCCTGCTTAGGGTCTGGTTTAAATAATTTAAAAAATGATAATTTTGTCGGCATGTGTTTATGTTCACCAAGTACATGTCAGGTGCATTCAAAGGCCAGAAGAGGAAATTTGAATCCCCTAGAACTGAAGTTACAGAGAGTTGTGAACCAACATGTGGTTGCTGGGAATCGAACTCTGGAAGAGCAGCCTGTACTCTTAACTCCTAAGCAATCTGGCCAGGCCCTGGTTTGAATAAGTTTATTTTGGGCTTGGAGAGATGGCTCAGGGGTTAAGAGCACTGGCTCTTTTCCAGAGCTACTGAGTTCAACTCCAAACAGCCACATGGTGGATCACAACCATCTATAACTGTAGCAGCGTACGATCCCATGCTTTCTTTTGGTGTGTAGACATACACCCAGACAAAATACCCATATACATAAAATAAAGAAATATTTTTTAAAATATACGTTGTTTAGCCTCAGTTCCATCAGTTGACATAAGACTTCAAGGGACCTTTTTCTAGCGTGTGTGTGTGTGTATGTGTGTGTGTGTGTGTGTTTAAACTGTACTTTGTGTTTGTGTAGGTTCAAGGTCAGCTTTGGGAGTCAGTTGTACTTTTAACCTTGTTGAGGCAGAGTCTCTTGTTTCTGTGGCTCTGTTATATATTAGCTGGCCCATGAGCTTCTAGCTAGTTCTCCTGCCTCTGCCTCTCACTCACTGTAGAATTATAGGTGTAGGTATATACTACTACGTCTAGCTTCTTTTTCTTAAGATTTCTTTATTTTATGTATATGAGTACACTGTCACTGTCCTCAGACGTACCAGAAATGGGCATCGGATCCCAATGCAGATGGTTGTAAGCCACTATGTGGTAGTTGGGAAATTGAATTCAGGACCTCTGGAACAGCAGTCAGTGCTCTTAACCACTGAGCCATCTCTCTAGTCCTGCTTCTGGCTTTTTACCTGGGTTCAGGAATCAAACTCAGGCCATGAGGCTTGCACACCTAGTGCTTTGATCCACCAAGCCATCTCCCCATCCCTGCAAATAGTTTTTGACAGAAACAGGAGGAAGGGGAATTAAAAGTTTGAGCATGCTAAATAATGCACAGAACTACTCTGTAATACGCAAACCTTTTGATTACTCAGTATCTTCTCTTATTGGACTTTAGAATTAGGAGATACCATGCATGATCTTGGCTTTTGCTGCCAGAGGCGAGCTGACTGGAAGTTTCAATATTCTGTTCACTTAAAGACATAATTGGGAATGATTTATGCTACAGAGAAGCCTTAAAGAGAGCCAAGAAAACCCAATGGGAAACGGCTGCTTGGCAACTCCAAAGTCAATCAAGGCACCTGGCCAGGATCATGTCACCAGTGTACAGTCTGGGCTGAGGATGGATCCAGCATTGAGTTATAAGCTGAGCGAAGGTTTGTTTCCTTTATAAACAAGCAGACACGGCTATGTTCCTATAAAGTTGGATTTACCTCTATCAGTAATCACTTGCTTGAAAAAACGAACAAACTAAAGAAATTACTTTAGAAAGCATACACTTAGTAAAGAAAACTTTCCACAGGCCAGCACAGATAATCTGCTCCTCTGAATCACAGGCTTGTTGCCTTAGGTCTGTATAAGAAATACAGAGTGGATAAAATAGGCATATCAGCACAAACTTATCATTCCAGCACTTGGGAGTCTGGGAGCAGAGTTCAAGGTCATCCCTGTGATTTGGAGGCGACCTGTGCTTCATAAGACCTTGACTCAACAAAACAAAACAATCAAACAACTACAATACAACAAACAATACAATGGGAAACCTAACAGGAGAGCCAGATCCAGCTGGGGCTGGAAATGAAACTGTAGACAGAATGTTTAAAGAACATTTAACTGCAAGGAAGACCTTTGAATAAAACCAGGCAAGGAGGGAGCAAATGATTGATCTTGACACTCAGGAATGAGCTTTGAGGAAGTGTCTCACAAAGGCCCAGAAAGAGTTTGTTGTATTCAAACATCAAATACCAAGAGGGCCGGAGGGAGGCAGTGGAGAGGCACAGTGAACTGTAAGGCACTGTGAGAGCTGGAACTTTTGCTGGAAGCCAGAATATATAGTAGTGGAGTAGGGCAACCTGAATCCTTTATCAAGAAGACTCTCTGACTACCTGGACATGAACGCTGCAAGTCAGGGTAGAAGTTGGGGAACTAGGAGGGAGACTGCCATATTTGGTAGTCTCTTGGTGGGGTCCTATGTGCAATGACAAGGCATTTGCTCCCTTCCGTCTCCATGGGAAAAGCCATGCAATAGGATGCCATGTGCAAAACCAGTTATACATACGGTTTAAGGGTAGAGCTGTGCAGTGGGCCTTGCTAAGTGGTACAGTGCACGGTTAGTGTGCACAGGTCTTGGGTTCAATCCCAGGCATCAAAAAGCAAAACAAAACTCTATTATGCATTGAGTATAGGTTGTAAGAGAAAAAGGAGTGGGAGGGAATGTAAGGATAAAGGTTATTCTTTAGCAAAGAGAAGAGATATAGCAAATTAGGAGAGAAGGAGCTTTTAGAAGATGGGATTGGGCCTGGAGAGATGGCTCAGCAGTTAAGAGCACTGACTGCTCTTCCAGAGGTCCTGAGTTCAAATCCCAGCAACCACATGGTAGCTCACAAACATCTATAATGAGATAGGATGCCCTCCTCTGTGTGTCTGAAAACAGCTATTTATATATATTAAATAAATAAATCTTTTTTGTTGTTGTTGTTGTTGTTGTTGTTTTGAGACAGGGTTTGTCTGTGTATCCCTGGCTGTCCTGGAACTCACTTTGTAGTGAAGATGGGATGGAAGGAGACAGTAAAGGGATGGAAAATACGGCCTGACTCTGGTGACCCCAGGAAATCAGGAGTTTAAAATGCAATCTTGCTTTGTTAGAAACTAGGTAAAAGGTCACATTCCAGAGCCCGCCCTTTGTTTAGACCTAAGGCCTTGAATAGGTGATCCTGGCCCCATAGGGTAACTGGAAATGGGCTAAGCTTATCTTGCTTCTGTAAACTTACTCCATTACCCCTAAGCAGGAGTTCACGCAGCTGTAGACATTATAGAAAACTAATTGGTCCACTGAGCGCGAGCTCCGATAATTTAAACTAATTGGCCTAAAAACTATAGAGTGGTACAAATCAATTGGCTCCCATTTTGCGGGCTCTCCATGCTAAGAAATGATTGGTTTGTGATTCGAGGGCTTTGTCGTAAACTTATAAAAGCTGTCTCAATTCGGCACTCGGGGTCCATAGTCATCTAACCCTGCGTGGTGCACAGCTATGGAACCCAGAATTCTGGAAATAAAGAAATCCTCATGCTATTGCATTGAGACCGTTTCTCTTGAGTGATTTGGGTGTCGCCTTCCGGGGTGTGGGGTGCTAGGGCACCCTCAGTTTTTGGGGTCTAACAACAGGAGTGAGTTAGGTTCCCAATGATAAGACCGTTCTAACCTTACCCAAAGTTTTGATTAGCATAGTCCTTTCTAGGACATCTTGAATTTTTATCTCAATGTTTCTTGCTTCTGTACTGTTATAGCTCAAATCCCAGAAAACACAGACGGTTGAGAAGTTGTGCTAATTACATATTAAGTTGTAATTAAATATTAGCATGACAAGTTTACTGAGGGTTCTCACATTTGGAGTTCCAACTACTTGGGTGGCTGATTAGAAGAATCAGGAGTTCAAGGCCAGTATGAGCTACACAATGATTCCTCATCTCAAAGGGGAAACAAAACGACAACAAATTGCCAAGTGGAGTGATACATGCTTTGTAACCCCAGTGGCTCAAGAGGTAGGACAGGGATCATGAGTTTAAGAGAGTCTGGGCAACACTGGGTGAGCCTCTCAGTACAATATTACATAACATGTAAACTATAAATCATAGCAAAACTCTTCATAAACTTTTAAAAGCATTGTAGTTTACAATATATAATTCTAATAAAATAGTTGCTATAAACAAATAAGCAATAGCAGCCACTCAATTGTAAATATAGACAGTGGATTTCAAGAGACAGTTCAAACGCGTATACAGGTACATGAAACGATTATGATGCTTTTTAAACATAAGGCACTCACTGTTGGCCCAAAGGCAAGATAAAGCTATGTTGAGGCAGCTCCTTCCTCATCAGATTGATAAAGATCAAAGACATTAGTCACTCAGGGCGTTGGCTGAGGTATTCTCATTTTTCAGCTTCTATGGAGAGTAATTTGGCAGCATCTGTCATCATCATTATTATTGTTTTGGGCTCTGGAAGTTGAACCTAGAGCTAGTCTGCATTCTAGGCACCCCCCAGCCCCAGTCACTCTATCATTATGACAGTAAAAACACAGGTAATTCAACTTCTAGATCTGTACTCTGGAGATACAGTCATGTATGTCTGAGAAGACAAATATGCACAGGATGGAAACAGCATATACATATATATATTCAATAATAATGGAGTGATAGTTAGATAAAGCATGATCTAACCACTATAAACATCCATTAAAAATAATAAGACAGCTTTGCAAGATGTATTATTATTAAGAGATAAATATATATGATTCAAAGGGGCAAAAAACCAAAAGGCAGAATGGTTTGTAAACTAAACTATCATTTGGGTAAAAATTAAGAGAGGTGGGATATATGCATCGTGAAATAACGCATCGTGCAAAATTATCTTGTTTTTCCTAAACAGCACGTTGTAACTCGAAAAGATTTGGTGTTGCGTGTATGTCTAAGTGTGTAGCCTCAAAAGAGAACGCAAAGGATAGTTTTCTCTCGAAAGAATATGTAAGAATACCACGTTATGTGTGGTAAGGGCATATCATTGGCTGATAAATAAGACTGACACTCAAAAGAAACTAGGAAATGGGAGCAAGAAAGAGGAAAGGTGGGAGGAGCCTTTGTTTTATTTATTTATTTATTTATTTATTTATTTATTTATGCTTATTTGTTTGTTTTTACCAATCATCAGAGACGAAAATTGTAGTAAACAAACTCTGAGACAAAACTAAGCAAGGAAGTTTATTGGCAAGTGGCTTCAGGAGACAGGCCTACAGAAGCAAGAGAAGAAACCTTGGTTGGGAAGAAAAGTGGGCCGCTGAGGCCTCAGGCCTGTGGTGGGCTCTCTAGTTAGGATAGTCTTTCAGTATTGTCCCAAATTAAGAAACAAACTGAATTTTGTATCCCAGTTCCTTCAGGCAGCCAGCCTTTGGCCTGAGGCTACCTCCCAGCAGGCTGCAGAAAGCCAGCTCCCAGCTGATGGCAGCTCTCACTGATTTCCCCATGGTGGCTTCAGGATTGGTTCCTGTGCCCTCAACAAGACCTTCAAATAATCCCAGCACTCTGGGATGCAGAGGTAGGCAGATTTCTGAGTTCGAGGCCAGCCTGGTCTACAGAGTGAGTTCCAGGACAGCCAGGGCTACACAGAGAAACCCTGTCTCAAAAAAACCCCAACATCTGCCACATTAAAATACTCCTGTATATCTACATAATTGGTGGGAACACTGGGCATCACTTTCTTGTGTTTTACTGGCTACATTACTATTACATCAGTTGATACTTCTACCTTGTAATTTCCCACACGTAGCATTTCATAGATGACAGACTAGACCATTAACTGTAGTCATGAAAAAGAAAGCCCAGTACTGCTTGTGGTATGTTTCAGAGTGAGGACATGGCATATTCTTTTTATTTTTGGTGGCAGAGTCTCATTTATTGTCATATAAACTTACCCCTAATGAATAAACCTATAATTAACCAAGCATCTAGTCAGGTTGGGGATGGAGAAATGGCCTCTTAATATTCCTTGATTTGTTCTTCCTATGATCAAAACAAAACAGTGTCTGACACTCATGAGGCAGGAGGATTTCTGAGTTCGAGGCCAGCCTGGTCTACAGAGTGAGCTCCAGGACAGCCAGGGCTATACAGAGAAACCCTGCCTCAAAAACAAAAACAAAAACAAAAAAGCAAGCAAGCAAGCAAGCAAGCAAGCAAGCAAGCAAGCAAGCAAGAAAGAAAGAAAGAAAGAAAGAAAGAAAGAAAATATAGATTTATTTTTAAATAGCACCCCATGTGTACACACGCAGTGTTCCTGGATTTAATCATTGGCACCAAAATAAATAGGAGGAGGGGGAAGAGGAGAAGAAAGAGGAAGAAGAGAAGGAGGAGATGGGTGAAAGGGAGGAAGGGGAAAGGAAAGGGAAGCGCTGGAGAGATCTCAGTAGTCAAGAGTACTTGTTACTCTTTCCCAGCACCTCGGTTCAATACCTACAACCCACATCAGGCATTTCACAGGTTGCAACTGTTGTTCCATGAGTTCTAAGCCTCTCTTATGGCCTCCACAGGCTCATGCATGTACATGGTACACGCCCAAAAAGGCAGGTACACATACATGCGCATAAATTGAAATTAAAAAAATTATTTTGAGAACTTTTCTGTCTTGGAACTCTCTGTAGAGGAGGCTGGCCTTGAACTCATAGAGATCTGCCTGCCTCTGCCTCTCAAGTGTTTGGTAGATTAAAGGTGTATGTCACTACTAGCAGCTTTTTTTTTTTTTTTTTTTTTTTTTTTAAGGAAGAAAAAAAGTAAAGAAGAAGGCAGGGGATATAAGCCTAGGAACTTACTACTAGAGCTTTTTTTTTTTAAATAATTGATTCTATTACTAATTCATCTAGCTTTTTATCTTAATGTAGATGAATTTTAATCCAGCAACATGGCTGCTTTGACAGGGATCACATCCTTTTGGGTCTATATGATCTACCTATGTGCTGGATTACAGTATGATCTGGCCAGAATACAGACCTGACTTTACCACGTACCTTTAATCACTAAAGGTAGAAGAAAGCAGCCAAGTTTAAAAATGACATCTAACTGAGGGGCAGACAAAGTGATTAATCAGAGAAAGATTTGACAAAATGAGTCAGAGATAGGCTACATCTAACCTTCACAAGAACAACACAGAAAAGAGAGGCTATTTAAGAGCAACACAGCGAGAGAGTCAGCCAGTTAGGAGTCAGTTGAGTTCAGTGCAGTGGAGTTGAGTTAGTTCTGTGCAGTTCAGAGTAGAATACGGTCAAGTTCTGTTCTGTCAGTTGGGGAAGTAGTACAATGGAGTTGAGTTCATTTGTGAGTTTGTGCAGTTCAGTGGAGGCCTGCAGAGGCAGTTGAAGCCAGAGAATAAAAAGGAGCCAGGCTATTAGAACAAATTGTCAGAGTTAGTTTGAGGCCAAACAGAGCAATTCAGTGAGATGCTAAGAGAAGCCAGTTTACATCAGTCAGTTTGGAAAGGAGTTTGAGCCAGAACAGTTGAGATGAATTAGTCAGTCAGAGTTCAGAAAGAACTAGAAGGGGTGAGCTTATTCAGCAGCAAGTCTCCTAGATGACAATTACATCTGGTGAATAAAAGTTACTTTTACATCTCAAGCTCATGTTCACTGCCTTAGACAAATAAGCCAGAGTTAAACAACTTAACTTGTTGGTGAGTGAATGTTATTAGGCCCGATGCAGATCATATAGCTTTGTACGATGATGTAGGAAAGGAAGGCAGCACCCGAAGTCATGCTCCAAACTAACCACTATTTCCTTCTGTTGTTTTCCTAACACCTTGGCAACCTTCTCATTTCTTTCTTCTGAGGTGTTCATCCAGTTGTTCTCTGAGTACATGACTCCCTGCAGTTACTTCATTCAGAATAGGGTATTTATTAACCACGATCATTATAGCATGAAAACCCAAAACAGGCCTATCTTCCTTATCAAATGCTCCAAAATCCCTCAAATAAGGTAGTGCTAATAACGTTTCTTCAAGTAGATTGGTTTTTGTTTGTTTGGTTTTGCTTTTGTTTTTTTGTTTTGTTTTTTAGGCAGGGTGTGTGTGTGTGTGTGTGTGTGTTTAGTCTTGGATGTATGAAACTAGCTCTGTAGACCAGGTTGACCTCAAACACACAGAAATCTGTATGCCTTTGCCTCCTGAATGCTGGGATTAAAGGCCTGAGTCACCACCCACAGCTAAGGTAGATTGTTCTTAGAGAAGACAAAAGGGAGACAAATTGTGTAGAACAGGGATATGAAGAACAGAATCTGTTGACTTTCCAATGTAATATGGCTGCCCCAGGTTTTTGTTGATAAATCCCAAGTGAATATACAGGAAACTTGGTGAAAAGGTTTGTGAACACTGCATCAGATTTTATGATCTGAGATTAGACTAGTCCAGTGGACAACTGTACAGAGAAGGTCAAAGGTCATAGGACACATGTCTTATTCTAACATGTGTTCAGAAACGAGCGGGACTCATATTATCTGTCTCTTACAATGCTGGAGAGGCGTGACAGGATTTGATGGGTGGCGGTAGTGATGTCAGACCATCTGCACAGGGATAGGTCCTCTCAGCAATCAATTGGTCTCCTCTTGTAAAGATTTTCAGGATTCACCAGAATAAACGCATTTTTTTCTTTTTTGGTTTTTTGTTTTTTTCGAGACAGGGTTTCTCTGTATAGCCCTGGCTGTCCTAGAACTCACACTGTAGACCAGGCTGGCCTCAAACTCAGAAATCCACCTGCCTCTGCCTCCCAGAGTACTGGGATTACAGGCGTGTGCCACCACCGCCCGGCTGAATAAATGCATTTTAATACAAGGCAGTGGTCCCTTGGTATATTTACTTATTTATTATAGTTTATTTATTTATCCTGTGTGTCTGTATATGCGTATATGTCACACAGAAGTAACCATTGTGTGAGACGTGCGAGTGTTGCGTGCATGTTACTGATGGATGTCAGAGGACAACTTACACAAGTTGGTTCTTCTATTATAGGCAAGCAAGGACTGATCCTCAGCCCAAGATTCTAAGTCACATTTCTCCTCTTTTGCATCTTAAAATACCCAATTGATATTTATAATAAATTTTGGCCAGATCCCAATAGTAACAGATTTTATTGCTTGTTCTGTGTATGTTGAGTTTAACTGCCTTTTAAAATGTGGTTAAGAAGATTACAGCATGCATTGGCACTGAAAATAGAAGGTATTGATTGAATAGAAAGCTTTGGAAGCAAAGCAGAAAGATATAAAACAGATATTTCCACGGCAAATGTTATTGCTGTAAGAATTGCAAGTCTGCACTGTCTCATGAGGAACAAGAACCTCAGACTTTATAGAATGCATAAAATCAAGGTCTTGAAAAAGATGAGCTAGCACACACTTGGGATGCTTTGAATAGGCATGGCTCAAGCATTTGAATGTTTGGCTCATGGAGTGGTACGACTAGGAGGGTGGCCTTGCATGTCACTGTGGAGGTAGGCTTTGAGGTCTCATATATGCAAGCTATACCCAGTGTAGCACACAGTCTCCTTCTGCTGTCTAAGGATCAAGATGTAGAACTAACTCTTGGCTCTCCATGTCTGCCTGCACTCTGCCAGGCTTCCCACCATGATGTTAATGGG
This sequence comes from Apodemus sylvaticus, assembly GCF_947179515.1. Lineage (NCBI taxonomy): Eukaryota > Metazoa > Chordata > Mammalia > Rodentia > Muridae > Apodemus > Apodemus sylvaticus. The sequence continues at coordinate 41,173,912 of NC_067484.1, read as the reverse complement.
TTAAACCTCTGAAACTGTAAGCCACCTCAAATGGTTTCCTTTATAAGATTTGCTGTAGTCATGGTGTCTTTTCACAGCAATAAAACACAAACTAAGACAACACGTGTAATCCCAGCACTCAGGAGTCGAGACAGGGTATTAGTGAGTTTAAACCAGCGTGGTTTATAGCAAGTGTCTGCCTTAAAAATAAGTAAGACAGTTGGGAGAGTGGAAAGATTTTGCGTAGGGGCAGGGACTGGAGAGTGCAAATGCGCAGGCGCGACGGAGGTGGGCAGTATGAAGAGCATCTCAGAGATCCTAAGTTGCTGTAGCATCCTCTGCTGCCTAGAAGCTGATGCTGATCCCTCACAGCCAGCTAGAGCGCCTGGAACCTGGAGAGCCGCTTCAGCGGCTGGTGCTGGTACAAGCGACGCCGACCTGAGCCGGTCAGGCCACGACGAGGTGAAGTGCCGCGGGCAGGCCATGGGAGATGCTGACTATGAATTTGACGTCTGCTTTACCTCTGTGCAGAAGAGCAATCTGGACCCTCTGGGCAGTCCTGAATGCCTTTGACCAGATGTGGTTGCCAGTGGTCAGGACCTGGCGCCTCCATGAGCATCACTACGGGGGCCTAACAGGTCTCAATAAGGCAGAAACTGCTGCTAAGCATGGTGAAGCATAGGCAAAGATCTGGACCCAGTCTTAGGATGTCCCACCACCTCCAATGGAGCCTGACCATCTCTTCTACAGCAACATCACCAAGGATTGCAGGTACGCGGGCAGACCTTCCTGAGGACCAGCTACCCTCCTGGGAGAGCCTGAAGGATACTACTGCCAGAGAGAGCACTGCCCTTCTGGAATGAAGAAATTGTCCCCCAGATCAAGGAGGGGGAAAGGGTCTTGATTGCTGCCCATGGCAACAGCCTTCAGGGCATCGACAAGCATCTGGAGGGTCTCTCAGAAGAGGCCATCGTGGAGCTGAACCTGCCAACCTGGGCATTCCTGTCGCCTCTGAATTAGACAAGAACTTGAAGCCCATCAAGCCCAGGCAGTTCCAGGGAGATGAGGAGACCGTGACGGTGCGGTGCGTAAAGCCATGGAAGCTGTGGCTGTGCAGGGCAAGGTGAAGAAGGGAAGGCAAGGAGGGACTCCTACCGGGACCCCCTCCCTCCCTGCCGGTTCCTGCCAGCCTGATGACTGCAGGTCCCAGCACCTGCCACACTGACATCTTTACGATCTTAAGTTTAAGTTGTAGCTGCTGATGGGGACCTGTGGCTCCCATTTTCATTGTAGCATATTATTCCCTGCACCTGCTCCCTTCATAAAATCTTGTCAGAATAACACCTCTGGGGGTGCGGGTTCTTGGTCCACATCCAGGGACGGCTCCCTGTACCAGGAGGGTTGAGAGATAGTAATTATAGTTTTTCTTAGTTCCACGTTTACTAAGGGTCTGCTTAGGAAGAAATCCAGGAGGAACTGTGCTATGGTATGACCAAGGAGGAGAAGCTGTGGTCCAGTTTTGTCCCTGGAACCTGTCCGGCACTCTTCCCCAAAATTAGGTAGCTGGGGGCATAGTTCAGTGGATAGTGACGGTGGTTTTAATCCTATTTTCTCTCCAACCCTAAAGGAGTTGCTGAGCCTAGCACATTGGGATTAAGCTTGTCAAATCCATGTGTTACATTTACTTTTACAAAAACAAAGTATATACACATATATCAGCCCACAGAAGTAACTCTGAGGGTGCTAGTGGCAGTTGAAACAGTCCTATGTGGTCAGCAGACAATAAGTCATTCGTCATATCCAATGGGATAAACCCCTTGTACCTCTCGATGTGTTTGGATCCCTTTGCCTTGTTTTGTGGAGGTGAAGTGCCCTTGATCACATTCAAGGTTTTGTCTTTCGCTGTCTGAATCACATTTCAGCTGCTTGACCCTACTGTGTGGGTTCAGAACTCCTTTGGGCATAACAACTAAGTCTCTTTCTAGATTAGTATACTAAAGGAGTCATATGCAATAAAAAAAAATGATAAGTAAGACACAGTGCCAAGCATGGTAGCACAGTCCTTTGAATCCATCACTCAGCAGATCACTAACTTCAAGAAAACCTGGTCAATAGAGCAAATTACGTGACAGCCAGAGCTACACAGGGAGACCCTGCCTCAAATAAATAAACAGGTACAAGCAAGGAAACTAGATGTGTGTCTGTACATATGTATGTGCCTTTGTATGTGTATATGTAAGTATATGTATATGATGTATATGTAATATATAATATATATTTTTACATATATGTATATATCTATGCACATACATATGGATTAAACTATTCTTCAAAGAACAGCTACAAGAAGATGAAAATAAGTGGGGGGACTAGAAAAGGGAAATCATTTGAAATGTAAATAAATTATATCGAATAAAAAAAAAAGAAGATGAAAATAATAGTTACAAGTAGAAAAAACCAAGTGACATTTAATTCCTGAAATATGTGTAAAAAAAAAAAAACAAGAAACAAACAAAAAATTCCTGTGTTATGCACCAAACTTGGTGACTGAACTTTGGAGCATTTGGCAAAGCCCTCAAAATAATTAATGCATTTTATAACAGGCAGAGGCGCATGAACCCTCTTTCTGTTTTATAGGGATACATCGAAGGCACTGTGCCAGTTTCATAGAAACTGTTCTCCTTGTTCTACATCCAGCTGTTGGAATCTCATGTCAAGGAAACATGGAGTATCACCCAGCTTCACCTATGCTATCTATACTTCCCTAACCCCCTCCTGCTCTACAACCCCTAACCTTGCCTTTTAATTTCCTTAATCTGACTTAGACCCAGACGTGCAAAATAAACCCTCCTAATAAAAGCGTTTCTACTTCTCTTGGAACCTGCTGTCATTTCTGATCTTAGAATGTTTTGCTATGTAGAATATACATATAATCTATAGGTTTTATGTCATTATTGTAAATCATACCATCTAGTATTATTAGTGCTTGACCTGGTTAGGTTTCTATTGTGATAAAGACCATGGCCAAACCATAAAAAACCAAAGGCAACCTTGGGTGGAAAGGGTGTGTTTGGCTTACATTGTTATGGTATCAAAACCCAGAAATAACCACCAAAATGTTGCAAGGTAAAATTTATTTTATGTCCAGGCCAAACTTCCAGTCTTCTACAAGTAGGAGAGAAGCAGCCAAGACTAAAAGCAGGAAAATACTTTTATAAAGCAAGTGAGCAGGTGATTATAGAAAGTGGGCTTTTGTAGTTTTTTTTAAAGATTTATTTATTTTATGAGTACACTGTCCCTGTCTCAGACACACCAGAAGAGGACATTGGAACCCATTACAGATGGTTGTGAGCCACCAGGTGGTTGCTGGGATTTGAACTCAGAACCTGTGGAAGAGCAGTCAGGGCTCTTAACCGCTGAGCCACCTCTCCAGCATCAGTAGTTATTTTTAAGATCACGAGAAAAGCACATATTGTGGGTTGGTAATCAGACAGTTCCTGGAATATACCACAAAATATCTTATAGTCATCTGTAAATTAATATGAATTATGATTATCCCTGTCTAGCTTCAAATGAATGAAACTCAAACTATGGAATAATTACTAGGCTCTGCATAATTACTGGGGAATTATCCCTAATCTAATTCTCTAACTCTAGACTGGCTATTTCCTCAATGGTGCTCCCCAAATACATGCTGTTTGAATTGTTATTTCTGTTCCAGCAGTCTGGTGTCCTGAGGTGGGGGGCATTTTACTCAGGCACTAAGTCTGTCTGGTCTGTCAAGACTAATAGGGACCTCCTATTCTCTCTATCTTCTCCTCCATGTTCTTTCTCTCTCTTTCCTCTCTCTTTCCTCTCTCTTTCTCCCTTGTGGTCCCTACCTGTCTTATCTAGGGTCTTACTGCTGTGAACAGACATCATGACCTAGACAAGTTTTATAAATGACAACATTTCATTGGGGCTGGCTTACAGGTTCAGAGGTTCAATCCATTATCATCAAGGCAAGGGCATGTCAGCGTCCAGGCAGGTATGGTGCAGGAGAAGCTCAGAGTTCTACAACTTAAGTTCTATATTTTCATCTGAGGGAAATCAGGAACAGATTGGGCATCCTCACTCAGCTAGGAGGAAGGTCTCCAAGCCCACCCCCACAGTGACACACTTCCTCCAACAAGGCCACACCTTCCTAATAGTGCCACTCCCTGGGACATGCATATGCAAGCCATCACACTACCTAAGACCCCAAGCCCAGTAACTCAAATTCCACCTCTCTCTGTTATCCCCAGAAACTGGCTATTGTCAGTATTATTTACCCAATGGTTTCAAATTGGGGAGTAGGTTTTACACAACAATGCCTGGTAGAATGAAAATTTTCTCATTTTGAGACAACCAGATCTTGGGGTACAGAATTTAACATATGAATACAAGCAGCACCAGACCAATCCCCCAACATTTCTCCCTTTTTGTCTAAATAAAAAAGCTCTTTATCTTAAAATAATAAATGACATACAGTATGAACAAATATGAAACAATTATGAAAATGTAAGTAGGAGTCACATTCATAATGTCTAGCCTGTTTATATTTGGCAAATTTGGATAAAGTATTCTATTATCTATCCTCCCTTGGTGAGTTTAGAGTCCTGAATCTAAATCATTTTTTATCATAACTTATATTAGTAACCCAAAGACATCTTAGACCAAAAATCTTCTTCTAGTCCTGAAAAATGTAAGCTTAATTGTGAGACTATACTCCCATCAGAGACTTGAGAAGGAATAAATATTACCTGAGTATACAGGAAGTGCATTATAGACTAACGGATATAGCTGCCTGCCTGAACAGTACCCCAAAAGGGTCCCTAAAACATCGGAGCACACATCTTTAACCTTCTGGACATCTGACAGACCTTTTGTGAAGCAGGATTTATGAAGAGCTTCTTACCCTGTCTTAGCAGAGTTCATCAGTCAATTCTTTTGTGTCCTATTTGTCCATTTTGGACAGTATTTTGTCTGCCATCAAAGCAATGAGAGTTTTTGTGCAGTGGTACCTTGCCACCCATGACACAACCCCATATAGAGGTTCTTCCATGCATGTATCTTGTTTCAAGTAAAATAGGGTATTGCCAGGTCTCAATGTAAAAAAGGCTTAAGTTAATAAAAAACATCTTTAAATGCCATAATCTGTAAGTCTCTGAGGTTTTTGAAGACCATCGATCTAATCATAGCATATCTGAATAGGCAAGCTTGTTTTTAGCTATTTACTATCTGTTCAACCTAGGAAGGATCTTATTGTAATAAACTAGTCTAGGATCTAATATGACCATGAGTTTGAATGTCTATCAACCTGCATTTCTTAATTATCCTAAACAGTTTGTAGTGACAACCTTAAAAGAAACGAGAACTTTACAGTACATCTGCAAATGAATTACATAGGTCCAATATCTTATACAAGAGTGAAACATAATATACAGCATGTGGTAACAAAAATAACCTCAAATTTTGTATCACTATACAAAGATCTGTACTAATGTAAGAAAATATAACCTCAAAATTTCAACGCTATTCAAAGATTTATATCAATATAACAAAATATAATCCTTTTTCTGGTTTTATGGATTTGGTTTTTTTTTTTTTTTTCGAGACAGGGTTTCTCTGTATATCCCTGGCTGTCCTGGAACTCACTCTGTAGACCAGGTTGGCCTTGAACTCAGATATCCGCCTGCCTCTGCCTCCCAGAGTGCTGGGATTACAGGTGTGCACCACCATCGCCCGGCTACAAAATATAATCTTAATGTATAACCATATACAAAGGTCTATATCAAGGTGTCATTATTGGCTATAAAATGATTTTTGTTTTAAGAGTAGATTTGTACATCTGCCCTTTTATTGTTTCTATATGATATTTCTATAATGTTCCTATATTCCCCCTTTTACTTTTTACCCCCCCCCCCTTTCGACCTAATAGTAGATAGGAGAGAAAGGATAGAGGAAAGAGAAAAAGAAATCCCCAAATCTAACCTCCCAATTTCATTTCTTCCCTGTCCAAGACTATAACTACACATAACCATCCCCTTTTACATGACAATGAACATCCAGTTCGCAATGAGCAACCAAAAATCATTCCCTTCCCCTCTTGGGAATGGGGCATTGTTCTCTTTATTTGGAGGGGGGCAAGGAGAATTGGAAAATGGTTAGTCTTGAGAAAGCTAGCCGGACATTTGTTGTCCAGTTTGTGTACACTGAGAGAAACAGAACTGACTAGGTCATTTGATGTCATCAGCTTTCTTTGAAGCTGCTTTGGAGACTGATCTTTTGAGGAAACATCCCTGAGGTAGTTTGAGGTAGGATTAGGCATCTTGGCATCTTCAAGGGTGGATCTTATCAGGTCTACTTTTCTGATTGTTATTTTCTGTGAACATATAAGCTTTTACATGTAATACACGGTATTGCATTAACATATGTGTGAAATGGGCAAGGTACACAGATCAGTTAAAAGTGATTTTTTTTTTTTGCTCCTTGTTTGAGTAGATAAAAGAGATCTATTTTTGTATAAGTTAGTGTGGATTGTATAATCAAACTGGAATATAGATTTCTATCCATGCCATATGAAAGGATGATAGGGGCGGAGCGGTGGTGGCGCATGCCTTTAATCCCAGCACTCTGGGAGGCAGAGCAGGCAGATTTCTGAGTTCGAGGCCAGCCTGGTCTACAGAGTGAGTTCTAGGACAGCCAGGACTACACAGAGAAACCCTGTCTCGGGGGAGGGGGGCACAAAAAACCAAAAACCAAAAACTTGTTAGCTATGCAAGCTAAAGTTTTGGATGGAGACATTTTTCATGTCTCAGCTAGTTTCAAAGCTGTTTCCATATGGAGGGGTCAACAAATCATGTTATTTGTCCTGTTTGGTCTTTTTTTTAGTTCCTTCTTCCTGTCTACAGCTAAGATCTTCAGGAGGTCTCTCCTATCATTTTATTATTTATTTATTTATTTATTTATTTATTTATTTATTTATGGTTTTTTTTTTTAATTTTGTTTTTTCGAGACAGTGTTTCTCTGTGTAGCCCTGGTTGTCCTGAAACTCACTCTGTAAACCAGGCTGGCCTAGAACTCAGAAATTCGCCTGCCTCTGCCTCCCAGAGTGCTGGGATTACAGGTGTGTGCCACCACCGCCTGACTTCACTTCTGATTTTTATCAAATTGGAAGAAACCTATAGTCTCTTCTTTTTGTGGAAGCATAGATAAAACTTCTCTCCAGCATAACACATTCCCTGTTTTCCATTCTGAAATTAGGTCATCTTTTAAAATAAACAGGTTGGTTTACTTCAGCAGTTTTTTCTACAACATGATGTCTTTCAGCAGCTGTAGTTTTGGTTTTTTTGTTTGTTAGCATTTTTTTAAATTTTATTCGATATATTTTTTATTTACATTTCAAATGATTTCCCCTTTTCTGGTCCCCCACTCCCCGAAAGTCCCATAAGCCCCCTTCCCTCCCCCTGTTCTCCCACCCACCCCTTCTCACTTCCCTGTTCTGGTTTTGCCTTATACTGCTACACTGACTCTTTCCAGAACCAGGGGCCACTCCTCCGTTCTTCTTGTACCTCATTTAATATGTGGATTATGTCTTGGGTATTCCAGTTTTCCAGGCTAATATCCACTTATTAGTGAGTGCATACCATGATTGATCTTTTGACACTGGGTTACCTCACTTAGTACGATGTTCTCCAGCTCCATCCATTTGCCTAAGAATTTCATGAATTCATTGTTTCTAATGGCTGAATAGTACTCCATGGTGTATATATACCACATTTTTTTTGCATCCATTCTTCTGTTGAGGGATACCTGGGTCCTTTCCAGCTTCTGGCTATTATAAATAGGGCTGCTATGAACATAGTGGAGCATATATCCTTATTACATGCTAGGGAATCCTCTAGGTATATGCCCAGGAGTGGTATAGCAGGATTTTTCGGAAGTGACGTGCCCAGTTTTCTAAGGAACCGCCAGATTGATTTCCAGAGGGGTTGTACCAATTTGCAACCCCACCAGCAGTGGAGGAGTGTTCCTCTTTCTCCACATCCTCGCCAACACCTGCTGTCTCCTGAGTTTTTAATCTTAGCCATTCTGACTGGTGTAAGGTGAAATCTCAGGGTTGTTTTGATGTGCATTTCCCTGATGACTAATGAAGTTGAGCATTTTTAAAGATGTTTCTCCGCCATCCAAAGTTCTTCAGGTGAGAATTCTTTGTTTAACTCTGTACCCCATTTTTTAATAGGGTTATTTGGTTTTCTGGGGTCTAACTTCTTGATTTCTTTGTATATATTGGATATTAGCCCTCTATCTGATGTAGGGTTGGTGAAGATCTTTTCCCAATTTGTTGGTTGCCGATTTGTCCTTTTGATGGTGTCCTTTGCTTTACAGAAACTTTGTAATTTTATGAGGTCCCATTTGTCAATTCTTGATCTTAGAGCATACACTATTGGTGTTCTGTTCAGGAGTTAATAAAACATTATGCGTTCTATCTCTGGGGAGTCTTTGTTATCCATTTCTATTTGTTAAGCATTTTTTAAGAGTACAGTTGAATCTTTCTATAATTTGATGTCCTGTGGGATCATGTGGTATATTAGAGATATATGCTGGACCATTGTCATTCTTTTTGTTTGTTTGTTTGTTTGTTTTTGTTTTTGATTTTTGGAGACAGGGCTTCTCTGTATAGCCCTGGCTGTCCTGGAACTCACTCTGTAGACCAGGATGGCCTCGAACTCAGAAATCTGCCTGCCTCTGCCTCCCAGAGTGCTGGGATTACAGGCGTGCGCCACCACAGCCCTGCACCATTGTCATTCTTAATTTGTACAGATATTCCCATGATGGCCTTAACTTCTAATGTGTATGTAATTATAGAATCTGCCTTTGCAGAAGTTAAAGAAATAGCCTATTGAAATCCTGAATATGTGTCCATAATATGGTGCACATATTTCAGTTTAGCAAACTCTGTAAAAATGGAATACATCTCTTTGCCAAATGCTATTTCTTTCGGTACCTTTAGGATTACTTCCTGCAGGTAATGAAGGTTGCTTATATAAAAAACAAGTAGGAAATTTCTTTATAATCTCCTTGACTTCTTGCCAAGTGATAGAAATTCTTTCTTTAAACCTTTGCTGTCAATGTGGTCATTTTTATAGATTTCTGATTCCTCTAGGACATTTCTGTCAATAGCTGATCAATTTCATCATTATCGTGTGCTTGAGGGCCTGGCAGACAGGCGTGGGAGCTGACTGTGTTATATACAATGGATGATTTCTTTTTGCTTTTTTCAAGACTTATTTATTTATTATATGTAAGTACAATGTTGCTGTCTTCAGGCACTCCAGAAGAGGAGTCAGACCTTGTTACAGATGGTTGTGAGCCACCATGTGGTTGCTGGGATTTGAACTCAGGACCTCTGGAAGAACAATCAGTGCTCTTAACAACTGAGCCATCTCTCCAGCCCAACAATGGATGATTTCTATTTTGCTCACTTATTATAGTTGAATAAACATCAAAATCAATTTGGAAACATACTAAGTTCAACAGTTTCTAGATGCAAAACAACTTTTTCTGCATATTGAGGGTCAGTCAGTTAATGTATTAAGAGTTTCTTGGAAATTTAACAGCACTATAAGAATTGCATTTAATTCTTATTTTTAAACTGAATCATAAGGACTCTCAACTACTTTACTTATGTTTTCTGACTTACATGCTGTCTTTCCTGATTTATTTGCATCAGTATAAAAAGTAGGGACTCCAGAAATTAGTGTCCCTTTTTTAATACCAGGGCAAATCCAATTTGTTCTTTTATAAACTGAAGCCGTTTGCTTTTGTATATTTGTTGTTAATTTCTCCCTAAAAAGTTACTGCAAGCTCTTTTCCAATGTTCATCTTGTGTCCATAATGAGGCAATCTCAATATTAGTAAGTGGTACCACAATCTCAGATGTATCTGGATGTATTCCAGATAATTGATGAAGTCTAATTTTCCCTTTAGTATCAATTCAGAAACCATAAACATATATGTGTGTGTGGGGGGGTATTTAATTTTTTTTACCTGTTTGTGTGCTAAATATATCCATTCTAAGATATAACCTTCCCTCTGCATAAGAATTCCTATGAGAGAATAAGTAGAAGACAAGATAACTAAAATACAGGCCATCTTTGGATCTATATGATCATTTTGTAGTTTAATGTTTTTTCTACTAAAACCAATTCATTTTCAGCTTCAGCTGATAATCTTCTTGGACTATTTAATTCTTTATCACCTTGTAAGGTTTGACTACTCAGCTTTTGAGTAGTCAAACTAAATGAAGGCAGTAGCCAGTTAATATCTCCCAATAATTTTTAAAAATCACTAAGAGTTCTAAATTGGTCTGTTCTGATTTGTACCTTTTGTGGTCAAATTTCCTGCAAACTTGTCTTATTAGGGATTACAAATTGCTCTTGAGAAAATACAAAGAAAGCTTCTATTCATTATCTATTTTCTCAAGAGCAATTTGTAATCCCCAATAAGGCAAATGTCTCTCTGCTTCATTTAACATTTATTCTAAGTATCTCCATTTGAATCAGACAGTGAAATATCATTCTTATAATGGTAAATTATAGACTGAGAAAATTGTTTATGAATTATTTCCAATGGTTATTGTACAAAATATGGCACAAGATAGGACTATTCAATACTCCTTTTGGCAGGAATTTTCACTGGTACTTTTTGGTTGGCACTGTGTGGTGAAATGTGGGCACCGTGAAGGTGAATCTATCTCTTATACTTGTAAAACAATATTAGGAAAATTCAACTAATTAATTAAATTGAAAATTCAATTAAATTAATTGCTACAATGGGCCATTCCTTAGGTAACAAAGAAGGCAAGAGGGATTCCAGGCTACAAAAAAACCCTGAATACTTTTATTAATTGCTTTTAGATCTGTCAACATCCTCCATTTACCAGATTTCTTTTTTTGTTTGTTTGTTTGTTTGTTTTTTGGATTTGGTTTTATTGAGACAGGGTTTCTCTGTATAGCCCTGGCTGTCCTGGAACTCACTCTGTAGACCAGGCTGGCCTAGAACTCAGAAATCTGCCTGCCTCTGCCTCCCAGAGTACTGGGATTATAGGTGTGTGCCCGGCTGCCAGATTTCTTTTTAATGACAAATATAAGAGAGTTCCAAGGGCTGATGGACTCCTGTATGTACAGCCCCCAGCCAGTCTTGGGCCAGTTGTTCTAGTGCCTGTAATTTTTCCTTTGTCAGAGACCATTGCTCAATTCAAACAGGCTAGTCAGCCAAATACCTTAGTGACAAGGCTGTTGGTGTATTATCAGCTGTGGCTCCCCCAACTAAAGTTGGAGACTAAGCCTCTGCTCTATCTTGTTTATGGACAGCCTGGACAGTCTATAACTGTCTTATATAATATTTTTTATCAGGAACATCATTTATTTTATGATTTGTTTCTGAAGTTGGAGGGAGACTAACCTGAGTTTTCCAATCTTGTAACAAATCTCTTCTCCACAAGGGTATGGCTATATCAGCCACATGTGGCCTTAATTTTCTTATTTGATCATCTGGCCTTATATATTTAAGCCATCTAGTATTTTGTTTTACCTGGGATAAAGTTTCAACTCCTTGAAATTAGGTATCTATCTCATGAAGAGGCCAATCTGGAAGCCAAGATTTTGGTGATAGTAGTGTTACATTGGCTTCAGTGTCTACCATTCCTTCAATTTCAATATTATTTACAATTACCTTTAGTTTTGGCCTCTAATCATCTATAGAAACTTGCCAAAATATTTGCATCTTTGGCCCCTTCTGGGTTTTTTGTTTTATCTATAGAAATTCCTCTGTTCTTGATATTTGGATTTTTTAATGTCTAAGTTCAGAGGACTGGTGTTTGTTTTGTGGAAGAGTACTTCTGCTGTTTGGTATTGGAGCCTTCAAGAGCCTTCTCTGGGCATCCATTAATAAAGTATTACTTCATTTTTCTAATGTTGACCTGCATTCCTTGGTCTGATGTTTGCCTTTGCCACATCTTGTTGACTTAAAGGAATGGACTCTCTTTCAGAATCAGTTTGGTTTTCTTTATAGTTTTGCTTTTGTTTGTTTTTTTTGTTTTTGTGAAATGTATTTGTTCACTGGAATGAAGACATTTGTGAGTTAGGTTTTTCTCACAACCTTAAGGGATGGCTTCTGCTCCTAAGTATATCTCAGGTAAATGAGATCTAACATCAATCATATCCCTAATTTGTTCATCAATAGGTGCAGATTTCACCTTCAATCCTATGATCACCTCTCTGTATTCAGCAGTAGCATTTTCAAAAGCTAAAAGTTTGATTTGTGTCTTCCTAGATAGTGGATCCGATGTCTTTCTATCCATAGCTGAAGTTAATCTTTACAGAAAGTCAGTGAATGTCTTTCGAAACTTGTACAACCTGAGTAAATTGTTTAAGTAGTTTTCCTATCTTCTTAATCTTGTCCTAGACATTTAAAGCTGTTACACAACATAATGCCAAGGTCTTAGTCATATACAGTTTGCGCCTCTATCTCAACATATTTACCTTTACCTAGCAGCTGGTCTGGCTCTATTTCTCTATCTATCTCCTGTCTATCTAACCCTGTCTATCTCCTTAGCCTCTTCTTTCCACCATGAAAGCCATTGTAACTGTGGCCTAGGTACCAATACCACTTGCTCTTGTCATAGCTTTCTTTTCTTTTCTTTTCTTTTCTTTTCTTTTCTTTTCTTTCTTCCTTCTTTCCTTCCTTCCTTCCTTACTTCCTTCCTTTTTCTTCTTTCTTTTTCTTTTTTTCTGAGACAGGGTTTCTCTGTGTAGCCCTGGCTGTCCTGGAGCTCACTTTGTAGACCAGGCTGGCCTTGAACTCAGAAATCCATCTGTCTCTGCCTCCCAAGTGCTGGGATTAAATAAATGTATGCACTACCATGGCCTGGCTTTGTCATATCTTTCTGGTCTTGAGGAATTATTCTGGTTTTGATAGCTCTAGAAGTCAAGATTTGTTTTTTGAATGATGAATGCATTCCAAAATTAGTAACACTTTCCTTAAATGTTCTCAAACCCAGCATATCCACAGTGTGCTATTTATGTTCATTGTAAACCTGCGTGTGTTCCGCATCTGCTGGTTTTTGTTGTGCACTGACTGGATGAGCTAAAGTTTGCTTCCTAACAACTTTTTTTTGGCTTACTTTAGTTATTTATTTTTTCAACCCAAGGAAAACACTTTGCAGTCTGGGGCATTTATTTATTTATTTATTTATTTATTTATTTATTTATTTATGTACGTTAGGCCATGAATCTGTATGGAATGGGCACCAACAGCTCAGACTCCTTCAGGTTAGTCCTTACGCAGTGTGCTTCTCTGGGTGGCGCAGGCTGGCGCTTCAGCTGACCCAGGTGCCCTTCTCTTGGCTTCTTCTTTCTTCTGATTGTTCTGCTTCACCGGCTCCAGGAAGCTGTCCCTGATCTTCCAGTGCTTGCTCTGCTCAATCCGCACATTGATCCTCTTGGCCAGAATCTTGCTTGTTTACCACGACGCCCACGTCACGCATGTGCTCTTACACACACACACACACACACACACACACACACACACGCACACGCACGCGCACGCGCACGCACGCACGCACCACACACACACACACACACACACACACACACACACACTGACAACCACCACCAGCCCAACAACAGTAACAACAAACCCCCCAAAAAGCTCCTAATCAGATAATAGGGGTCTGAAGTTAAATTGATAATTTCGGAGAGAAACAGACACATAAAGATATGTCTACATAAAGCACTATAAGGACCTTTGGGATTTTACGTAATGCTATTTTAAATGGTTCATGAGGGATACAACTGCAGGAAATTAACACAAGGCAAATATAATTATTGCACTGTTACAACTCTCTCTTATCCTAATAAACTTTTTAATTGCTATGTCTTTAAAAAAAAGAAACTGGGCCCTAGGAAAAAAAACACGAGCCTTTAAAAAAAAGGATTAAATTTTTTATATAAAACAAAGCAAACACAATGTTAAAGTATTAGAGGAAAGAATACACAAATTTATAAATCAGAGTAAAGAGAGTACTCAGATATCTGAGAAACAGGGAAAGGAAAAGGGTGAAACATGAGACAATATTTAGAGGCCAACATGCAAAATTTTATAAATCAGTATGGAGAGTGCTCAGATGTCTGAAAGACAGGAAAGAGAAGAAGGTCAACGTGGAAGCAAGCATTACGTAAGACCTTGCTAAAATTAACAAATCAGAATAGAGAAGATACTAAAATAGCAGAGCTGGAAAGTATGGAAGCAAGGCTTAGAACAAAAAATTCCAAAATGTGTGTATCAAAATGAACAAAACAGAATAAGGCACGGAGACATTAGAAGCGAGGATATAAGAACTTATAAATCCGCTTGAACAAAATGCTAGGTGGCGAAGGTCCAAACACAAGAGAGGTAGGAAATATGGACACAGACCTTAACAGAGGAGTTTAAAATGCTAATAAATAAAAATAAGAAAGAGATACAGGTAGAAACAGAAGATAAAAATAAAGAAAGCTGGCCGCGGCAGCCATTTTCAGTAACTCGCCAAAACGACGAACACAAAGAGAAAGAGGAGAGGCACCCGGTATGTGTTCTCCAGGCCTTTTAGGAAACATGGAGTTGTTCCTTTGGCCACATACATGCGAATCTACTAGAAGGGTGATATCGTACACATTAAGGGAATGGGCGCTGTTCCAAAAGGAATGCTGCTCTCTGTCTCTCTCGCCTTTCATCTCTCTCCTTTCATCTCTCTCCTGTCTCCACCCAGAGGTAGCCTTCGCCCACCCCTACCACCCCCAAATAAATCTCTTGTGTAAGATCCATTATATAACGTGATCTCTCTGGTATTCCTTGGCCCCAATCCACCAAGGTACTCTTCTGCTTCAAAAGCCAAACGCCTTTTCTTTCATGTACATTACAGTTTGAACTGGTGCTTTGTTGCTGCCCCGTGACCACTCTCCCCTCCCAAGCCGACGAGGGGAAGCCAGAGCCCTTGCACGCCAGGCTATGCTAGAGGGAGCTTTTCCACTCGCGAGTATGTGGAGGCAGGATCTTGGCCAACTGTAAGTGCTCAAAGAACACACATCAGGGAACAGCTTTGGAGAACTGGTTCAGTTTCCTGGGAACAAAGGCTATTTAAGCCTTTTGGGGGTGAGTAGGGGCTTCCGGGATGAGTGTAGATTACTACCTGGTATCAGGGGGCTGCGGATGCCTCATTTGCTTGAAGAGGAACTCCAGGTGCTGCTGGATATGACCTTAGGTAAGGAAGTTTAACCTGGCTATGTGACCTCCTCTGGTGATGGACAGATCTATGTGTAACAGGACATACAGACCCAGGGTACATGGAGAATGATCCTATTCCTGTCAATACAGGATGGGATTTCTGGGGTTTGGTCTGGCCTTGACCATACTGCCCCGGGGCCTGCTCCTCCTGGCCTAAGGCCTACACAGAGGAACCTTGTCTCAAAAAAACTAAACAAAACAAAAAACAAACGAGAGAGAGAGAGAGAGAGAGAGAGAGAGAGAGAGAGAGAGAGAGAGAGAGAGAAGAGCATGATATATTAAAAACAGTGAAAGGTCTTGAGTAAATATTTCTCACAAAAGATGCATAGGGGAGCCAGGCGTGGCGCATGCCTGTAATCCCAGCACTTGGGAGGCAGAGGCAGGCGGATTTCTGAGTTTGAGGCCAGCCTGGTCTACAGAGTGAGTTCCAGGACAGCCAGGGGTATACAGAGAAACCTTGTCTCAGAAAAAACAAAAACAAACAAACAAAAAAACAAACAAAAAAAACAAATCCAAAAAACCAAAAAAAAAAAAAAAAAAAAAAAAAGCAGAGTCACAGAGCACACGCCAGGTCAGCTGAGGTTTCATGAAAAGATCTTACCTTGAAACAAAGACATGCATACAAAAAAAGTAAGTCTTCATCCCATAAAATTTATAAGTTAAACATTTTTCATGGAAACTGTTAAAAACCCAAGAGAAAAAGGTAATGTGTTTTTCCTCGAAATAAAAATAATTTAAAGTTATATAACTTTCAAACTTAGAAACAAGGCAGAGGATACCACTTTAGTTACACTATATTGAAACCGGCGTTCTCCTCTATTCCTGACCGCACTATGATTTAGACCAAAGTAGGAATGCAAACATTTTTAGCAATAGTCATCAAATGTGATTATCTATCTATCCACGTATCTGACTATATATATTACATATCAGGAATTTCACTTGAAAGTATACAACCAAGAAGACCTTCTTACAGCTGGGTATGCTGGTATATGTTTATAGTCCCAGCTTTTGGAAGCCAAGGCATGGTTATTTGAGGCAGGAGTTTGAGGCTAGTATGAGATACACAAGGAGACCCTGTCTCAAGAAGAAAAGAAGTTTATACACAAGTTATCTAAGGACATGCACAAGGATTTTTGCCCAGGGCAGACAGAGCCCAGATTCACTCCTAATCTATGATGTAGAACCACTAAGTGATGTCTATATGGGGAATTTTAAAATGTGAAAATAGTCTCCAAATAGAACAATACTAAAATCTATTATTAAATAGAATAAAGCCCCAACACTCAGCCCAATCACACAATAAGCTAAAGAGATGACTCAGCGGTTAAGAGCATTTGCTGCTCTTTCTGAGGACTGGAAGTCAGCTCCCAGAACCCACACCAGAAGGCTCAAAGCTACATATAATTCCAGCCTAGGAGATCCAACTCACTCTTCCGGTCTCTGTAGGCATCCACACACAAGCAGCACATATTTACACTGACTCACACGTGCAAATAAATAAAAATTAAGTTAAGTTAAAATAACAGAATAAGCCAAGCATGCTAATATCTTTAACAACAGTACTTACTCAGTACTTGCTCAGTACTCCAGGACAGGATCCTGGTCAGGAGCTAGTTTGAACTCCTTTATTGGGATACTAAACTTGCTACAACCTTACTGATTCTTCTGTATGGAGGCACAGTCTACAGCCCCACAGGCACTCATATAGGGCAGCTCATCAGAAAGTGGGAATATCCCATAGTTCCACTGGTCACGGAATAAGCTGTGCACATAACCAAAGTAGTGAAATGACTGAATATTTATCTGTAATGCTCATGTTGGAAAAAGTGCATATTACACTTTCTGTGCAACAACAGTCCATTTAACTTTTACTATGGAAAGAATAAAACATTTGCTTATAAAACTAATAACATACCAAGAAAAAGACGAGTAGCAACAGGCCCACCTCTGCTTCTTATCACCACTGCCATTTTAGGTAAATGGATTTACTGACTTTGTTTCCTGACTCTCTTTCTTGCAAAGTAACAGTTTTACTACTTTCACAGTTTTACAGTTGCCATTCTGTAGATGCTACTCCAGGGTCTATCAGAGCGTGTTTACAGTGTGACTTTGTTTAGAGAAAAGGGGAATGACAAATGTGCCTGTGAGCCAAGGGGTGTGTGCATGTTTGTGCATGCACATACATGTGTGTGCATGTATGCCTGCAGGAGTACCACAGGAGAAGAGTCATGCTAATTTCTCAATTCCTGTAATGTTAAGTCAATAGGTGACACCTAACAGGGGAGGTTCAGATACTGCTACTATAAATATATTGCTGAAAGACATGGAAATATCAGAAGAATGAACAAGAGCACATGGTGCACTGACTAGGAGACAAGAGCCTGCCAGGGTGGGTTAGGGGTTAGCTTACAGTTTTCAGGAGGGATGCTTTTACTTTACTTGTTCTTATTATAACTTACGAAATGATATATTTTTGTTTGTTTTCTCGGTTTGTTTTTGTTGTTGTTTGGAGACAGGTTTTTCTGTGTAGCTCTGACTGTCCTGGAACTCACTCTGCAGACAAGGGTGACCTCAAGCTCAGAGATCCATCTGCTTTTGCCTCCTGAGTGCTGGGATTAAAGAAATGCACCATTGTCCTGTAATATTGTCTGAGATTTTAAAGCTGTGTACAAACTGGCCTGGTGGTACACACCTTTAATCCCAGCAGTGGGGAGACAGAGGCAGGAGGATCCCTGTGAGTCTGAGGCTAGCCTGGTCTATCTACATAGCCAGTTCCAGGACAGCAGAACTACATAGATAGGTCTTGTCTCGAAAAGCAAAAAAAAAAAAAAAAAAAAAAAAAAAAAAAAAAAAAAAAAGGAAAAAGAAAAAACTGTGTGTATACTTTTTTTTGTTGTTGTTTGAAAAATGTACAGTTAATGGCTGTGTGTGTGTGTGTGTGTGTGTGTGTGTAGGGGAGTGACTTTCTTCAGTGATGGAACTATAGGTAAGTTTCTCATGCTCCAGCAAACTACCCTGATAAAACTCAGTGAGACACATAGACACACATACAGGAAAGTAGATGAACTCATTGAGAAGGGCTCCAGAAGAAGGGGCAGGGGAATAATAAAGGCTAATTAGTATATGTAAGATTAAAATGCAGTACGCGGAGTCAGCCAGAAGACCAAGCCTCACAAATTGATCCCAGGACCTGAATAACAGAAGAAAACTGACTCTCTTCTCAAAGGCAGAGGCAGAGGCAGGCTGATTTCTGAGTTCAAGGCCAGCGTGGTCTACAGAGTGAGTTCCAGGACAGCCAGGGCTACACAGAGAAACCCTGTCTCAAAAAACCAAAAAATAAATAAATAAATAAATAAATAAATAAATAAATAAATAAATAATAATAATCTTAATACTTGATAGACATGTGTGGAATTGTCAAAGAATAAGGATATCTGTGGGAAACTGCTTATAAGATCCATTCAATGGGGGCTGAAGAGATGGCTCAGGGATTGAGAGCACTGACTGCTCTTCCAGAGGTCCTGAGTTCAAGTCCCAGAGACCACATGGTGCCTCACAGCCTCTGTAATGAGATCTGGCGCCCCCTTCCGGCATGCAGGCATATATGCAGGCTGAGCACTGCGTACATAACAAATAAATCTTTTAAAAAATCCTTTCAATAAATGTTGTTAAGAGGCATTCAAGGATAGAGCTCAGATAGCCCAGTGGTGAACTTTGGAATTAAAGAAAACAGCCACAAATGTTCACAGTTGGCCACTACTATGATTCACCCAACCTTCCACCCCTGCACTCAGGAATTGAATGCTTCGGCCATACTCTACAGTACCTTTGATATTTCCAAGTTTTCCTTCATTTTTCCTATAGAATATAGAGGCACTACTCCTAAAAAAAATTTTTTGTTGTTTTTTGAGTTTTTAAAATTATTAATTATAAGCTATCAATTCCCTCTCAAGGACAGTTCTCTTGAAAACGCCAAAGAATAAATGTGTGTGATCTTCATGCCTTCCAAACACCCCACATTTCACTGCGTTTCTTCTTTGTACCTCAAAAGCTTCACCGCCCCCCGCCCCCCCAAAAAAAGCCGGGGCGGTGGTGGTGCACGCCTGTAATCCCAGCATTCTGGGAGGCAGAGGCAGGCGAATTTCTGAGTTCGAGGCCAGCCTGGTCTACAGAGTGAGTTCCAGGACAGCCAGGGCTACACAGAGAAACCTTGTCTTGAAAAAACCAAATCCAAAAAACCAAAAAAAAAAAAAAAAAAAAAAAAAAAAAAAAAGCTTCACCCAGTGAGCTAAATCTGAGTCACGCTTGGCTCTAGGCCAAACATTCCATTATCTGCACAGTGGAGTTGCAAAGCCACTGGTGTAGGTAAAGACGAGAATTCAGATAAACATTTATAGTACCGAACCCCTACCTCCAGACCAAATTAAGAAACCACTAGAGGGTCCCGAGAAATGGCTCAGCAGTTAAATTAGGAGCACTTACTGTTCTCTCTCACAGAGGCCTTGGGTTTGGTTCTGAGCAGACAGCTCATAACAGTAATGACTCCTGTGGCAGGGATCTGGGGCACTCTTCTCGATGCCTTCAGGCACCGTTTGTACATCAAGTCACGCGAGCACACACAAATGCACATAAAAACAAACAAACGTCGTATATACCCCACTGAAACTAAGAAAGAGCCCCTTGGATGTGCTGAGGAAGAGCCTCAGCATTGGACCGGGCCGTGGAAGCCAGTGTCAGCGACCAGAGGCCATCCAGTGTGTGAAGTGGTTCCTGGTCTGCTGGGTTGCCGTGCTAACTCACCGTCCTAGTCGGGTGACAGTCAGTCATGCTCCAACCAGGCGCCCAGAATGAGCCACAGACCAGACACTGCTTGTCAAGGAGGAATACGGGCGCTTTTCTCAACAAAGCCTTGTCCACTGTCACCATCCCTGGCCAGATAGCTCGCTCCTGAGAAAGACTGTATCGGAGATCCATGGGATCCACCACCGAGTGGAGAAGTGGGACAGCACCTTCCCTTGCATTCGTCGCACCCCCTCCCCCTCCCCCGTAGTAGGCAGAAGGGCTGGAACAGATGGAGGGGAACTGGTGTCACCTCTGAGCTCATACAGCAACTCTGCCGCAGAAATTCCACCCAGGAATGGGCCTCCGGGTAAGGAGAGGAAGGTTGAGTCCCAAACGGAGTAAATGGAGTGGTGCGCATGTGCAATCGGATGACCACAGAGGGGTTAGCAGCAGTGTTTGCTTAAAAAAAAAAAAAAGAAAGAAAGAAAGAAAAGAAAGAAAAAGAAAAAACTCATTTTGTTTCTTTACTTTGGGAGAGTGAAATAACAGCCCGTCTTGGTGGTCACCCCTGTAATTCCCACAGGAAAAGTAGTTTAATTCCGAGTCTGCGGGCCTCATAGCTCACTGTCCTCCCTGAGCAGTCTCTGCCTGGGTTAGGTTACAATAACGTAAGTCCAGATGTGATTGAAAATCCCGTCACTTGCATCATGAAGTATGAAGTCATTTGTTTGGGGCTGATAAGTTAACTGTAGCTGAATTTTTATGAGGCTTTTTAAAATGGTCCAAATATGAAACTTTAGAAAGAAAGAAAGAAAGAAAGAAAGAAAGAAAGAAAGAAAGAAAGAAAGAAAGAAAGAAAGAAACTTTGAGTCTTACATTTGCTCAAGACCCTACCTAGGTTCAATCCCCAGAACCAAGAAAAAAAGAGAAAAAAAGAATAACAAAAAATAAAAACCTCCCATGAACCTGAAATCTCATGTTCCTAAGAATTAGACAGATTCCTTGCTCTGGGCCAAGTATCTTTAAGAATTGGCTTTTTTTGTTTGTTTGTTTGTTTGATTTGTTTTTTTTTTTTTTTCAAGACAGGGTTTCTCTGTGTAGCCCTGGCTGTCCTGGAACTCACTCTGTAGACCAGGCTGGCCTCGAACTCAGAAATCTGCCTGCCTCTGCCTCCCAGAGTGCTGGGATTACAGGCGTGCGCCACCACTGCCCGGCAGAGTTGGCATTTCTCAGCTCTGTACATTTGGATTTGATAACTTTCCTTGTGTAATGGCAACTTCAGAGGTTATGAGCATTTCACTAAGTTAAACCGGGACAAAAGGGCAACAACCAGGTGCTTTGGAAAGTCTTAGGCTGTTTTCTTTAAAAACAAAACAAAAACAAAAATCCACTTATTTTAAGTTTTTTTCTTTCTCGAACCCTTGGAGACTAAAAGGTGAAACACACACACACACACACACACACACACACTATACTAACTAGCCTGGAACTCCTGATCTTCTCTGCCACCTCAGCAGTAGTGGGCTGAACCGGCATGCACCACCACTGCTGGCTCCCAGGAGTGGCCCTAGGCCTTGCGGTGACATGCACGGTGTTATTTCAGTGACAAGTCTTCCAAAACGGGGCTTTAAAACGCAGCTTCACACAATAATCTACAGAGCCTGGGGTATAACTCAGTAGAGCATTCGTTCAATTTAGTATTGAAGAGTGCGTTACGGCTCTGAGGGGAAAGGCTTCCCCAACCGAAAGGTATCCTGGCAGTCAGAAGGCAAGGAATACCAGAAAGTCACACCGCACAACAAACCTCACACAAGAGAATCATTGAGGGAAAACCCCAGGAGGGCGGCTGTTTCTGCTCAGCGGAGAAACCGCTGAGCTGTGAGCCAGACAAGGTTTATAAACGGTTTCTTTGGTGAGGGCCGGATGGGTGGGGATGGGTGGGGATGGGCAGGTAGCTTTGGGGGGGGGGTAGAGATTTACGCGTGCGGATTAGTGGGATTTCAAATCCTAAATTTGGGCTTTTTACTCTGTAGGGTGGAGCTTAGCCACTTTCCTCGGGAGGGGCTGACGGTGGGGTCTGTGGGCGGAGCCTGGTGGTCGGACGTCCTCCAGGGCGGCGCCTGGCCACTAGCAGGCCTTGAAGAGCTTCCAAAGAGGCCCTGCAGGGGTTCAATCTTCAGCATACTCCCACTCTCAAACTCTCTACTACTGTTTTTTGTTTTGTTGTTGTTGTTGGTGGTTTTCTAAGAATCTTGCAAGATTAAATTTTTCAGAACTGGAATAGTAAAAGTATTGTGAAATTGAATGAGAACTTTATGTGAAAATCCAAACGTGCTCACAATCCTGGTGCTGCTCTCTTATCTAGACAGCAATAGGTATTTGCTGCTGTTGGCATCCTCACTAATGTCTAAAAGATACCTAGTCACTCCTTTACGAAGAGCTACAACCTGTAACAGAAAGCATGGGGTTTGGGAATCTGTTGGATTGTGACCCCCCTAGGGACTTTGAGTTTCTCCAGCAGCCCAGCAATTGCCTGGAAACAAAAGCAATTCCTAACACAAAAGTGACCAGGTGAAGGCAGCCAACTCTCCGCCACTCAAACCCACTTTGAGGTGTCTCCCCTCCCCCCAGCAAGAGCCCTCCAGTAGGACAGTACAATCCCAGCCTGTATTCATAAAAAATGAGGAACTGCTACTCTTTCTACCCAGAAGTAGAGCAGTAAATTCTTACAAGGAAAACCTGTTTGTGGAGATAAAGCAGGAGACAGAGCCCCTAAAACTTGAGCAGGTTTGGCTTTGAAAACAGAAGGTCTCAGCTTCCTAAAGGTGTTTTGTGGAAGATGGATTAAACCCAGACTGCATTGCCTTAAACAGAAGGACACATTTCAGCTTGATTTCTGTTTTGCTTGTTTGTTTGTTTGTTTGTTTGTTTGTTGAGATAGGATCTCATTCTGTAACCCAGGCTGAATTTACTGCATAGTCCTCGAAGACCTTTATCTGTCAGTAATCTTCGGCCTCAGACTCCCTGGTGCCTGGCTGGGATTACAGAAGCCACCAAGCCCAGTGTATAGGGTCAACGTTCAAAAAAACCCACATTCTTTATATTTTCTTAAGATAGAGGGAAGAAGACAGAGACTCCAGGTTTCCATCCAGATCTGGTGTGAATGGCTGGGTGGCACTCAGCAATGAGATTTAAACATTGGCTGTATGCTTAATGAGGTGACACTTAAAGTTGCCCCCATGTCCAAGATAAGGACCCTAGAATTTCAGAGCAGTAGTCAGGAGCTGCCGAGATGGCTCTATGGTGGAGAGCCCTTGCTGCTCTCACAGAGGACCTGAGTTTGGTTCCCAGAAACCACATTAAGGGGCTCACTCCAGCTGGAAACCTCAGCTCCAGGGGATCTGGAATCTTGTTCTGACTTCCTTGAGCAGCCGGAAAGCATATTTGCATACACTAAGACAAATACTCATAATAAATGGATTAAAGCAACCGTGTAAAGTCTCTTCAAAGTACTATGAGTGCTGGGGGTGTGACTCAGTGGTAGAGCACGTGCCTAATAAACACAGGACTGGGCGTTTGATTCCCAACATTGGAAAAACCACAGAAGCCTGATGTTTGATCCAGGCACGGGGGCTGGGGTACAGATGAGCTAGTCAGAAGCTCAGGTGGGACTTTCATGAGAGTCTGCAAATTGCAGAGCCACTTGGGTAGTGTGGTGAATTGTCTCAGAAAACCCTAAGCAAGGCATGCCATAAAATAACCTGAGGTACAGAGTTGCCTTCCATTTGCATAGCCTGTCAGGTTATTAGCATCTTCAGCTTCTGTCCTCTGAGCCCTTCTTCCCTAATATGTTAGGATATTCCCCAAACACTGTGTCAGTGCAGATGCCCATGCCACACGCCTGGCACCCCCACCTCAGAGACATTCCCATCTCAAGATGTTTGCTCTAGCACAGAAGGTGCTGGTGTGCCACTGTGCTGTGGACAAGGGAGGTCTGCTATCACTGCTGAGCTAATGGCTGTTATAAATGCTTGCTCTTCGTGGCTGGAGAGATGGCTCAGCGGTTAAGAGCACTGACTGCTTTTCCGAAGGTCCTGAGTTCAAAACCCAGCAACCACATGGTGGCTCACAACCATCCGTAAGGAGACCTGATGCCCTCTTCTGGGGTGTCTGAAGACAGCTACAGTGTACTTACATATAATAATAAATAAATCTTTAAAAAAAATGCTTGCTTGTTTGTTCTAGATGGATAGCCTTGAGATTTATTAAAAGAAAAGCTTTATTAGCTAGACGGGCAGAAAAACACAAATGATAGATAGATAGATAGATAGATAGATAGATAGATAGATAGATAGATAGACAAACAGACAGATAGGTAATAGAGAGATAGATGGATTGTAGAGAGATGAGAGAGATGATAGATTAATAGATACATAGATGATAGAAGATAGATTCTACGTATTTGTGTATCACAGTGTACACAACTTACAGAAGTTCCTTTTGTCCACTGTTTTTTTCTTTTAAAGACTTATTTTATGTATGTGAGTACACTGTAACTGTCTCAGACACACCAGATGAGGGCATTAGATCCTGTTACAGATGGTTGTGAGCCACCACGTGGTTGCTGGGAATTGAACT
Source organism: Apodemus sylvaticus (assembly GCF_947179515.1). NCBI lineage: Eukaryota > Metazoa > Chordata > Mammalia > Rodentia > Muridae > Apodemus > Apodemus sylvaticus. The sequence continues at coordinate 41,149,162 of NC_067484.1, read as the reverse complement.
CAGGACCTTTGGAAGATCAGTCAGTGCTCTTAACCACTAAGCCATCTCTCCAGCCCATCGTCCACTGTTAACATAGGAAAAAAAACCAATAAAAAACAAAACAACCAAACTCCTGGTGGAGAAAATGGAATCTATAGCTCCAGGTGGAGCCTAACATTCCAGTAGGACTGATTCAATTGCAGGCTAAGGACCACCCCTCGGAAGGTGAAAGAAGACAGAATCTTTAAAGAGATAGTGTACATTTTCTTCCCAGAACCCTGTCCTCTAGTGCAGAAGTGTACAGACCTTGTATGTGTTTTAAGTTGTCCTGCTTTTCTGAGCTGAAGAAACCGTTTCAAAATTGCCTGCAGTGTGAGGGCTGCCTGCCTCCATGCTGCCACCGCAATACTGATTCTTCTTTAAGTTGCCTTGGTCATGGTGCTTTGCCATAGCAATTGAAAAGTAATGAAGACACTCACCAGTCTCTGCTTCCTGTCCCACAAAGATGCTGCTGGGAGCTGAGAATCCGCAGATGCCCGTCCCCTCTGTTATAGAGTGGCCTGCCACCGTGCCTTCTCTACCGTGATGGACTGTATCCGTGAGACTGTGAGCCAAGATAAGCCCTGACTCCTTGGGTTGCCTCTCGTCGGGTATTTGTCCCAGCAGTGAGAAAGGAGCCAAGTTGGTTCTGTTCTATTTCTCCCCCACACTTACTCTCTACAATGCACTGAGCTGTCAGGAGAAAGGTATCTCCAAGAAATATGGAAAGACATGATGTGTCCCACGAAGGATGCCTGGTGTGTGTGTGTGTGTGGGGGGGGGGGGGAGGATGCCTTTGTCACATCACCAAGCCAAGTTACACAATGGAGAGTCACTTTTTACCCAAATAACTAGTTTTCCAAATTTGGTTTTGGTTTGGGGTACCACCTCCTTGGGGATTTTTTAGAATGACAACTTGGGAAATTGTCTCTTAGTGGCTAACCAGTTACACCAAGAAAATCTATGCTAATATTTACCTGCAACCTGGACTACCAGAGCAGAAAGTCTTACACAAAACCCATTAGTAACTTAGGCACTTGTCTTATACACTACCCAATTATCTCCCTTTCTTTGTTAGCGTCTGCTACACGATGTTTTCTTTTCATACTTATCTGTTGTATACACATCTGCATATATGTTTGAACCTTACTTACAAAGACTTATGAAAGCACAGGAAAAAAAAATAAAGTTAAGGTCATCTTCAAGTGAAATTCTTTTTACTTGGATCCAATGTTCCCCTGAACACACCCTGTCCCAAAGAGCGAAGCCTGTGCCAGGCCTGTAATCCAGCTCGTCCTCGTGGGTTTGCTGAAGTTCCCTGCCCATGTGACTGTGAGAGCTCACTGTGGACCTTCACAGGGTCCTGCCCTGATGCTTTTCATTTCTTTTGTTTTCTTTTCTTTTTCAGAAGTGCTGTATGCTTGATTCTAGATACAAGGGGTAGACAAGATTGTGGACAGAGTATGTATCTGGGATAAGACCTTCCCACGGCTGCACACAAAAAAACCCATACTGAGAGAATACAAAGCACAGGCTATGGGGGCTCAGGGCTGGCTTTTTAGCTGGAGTTGACAGCGAGTTGGAGAATTCTAAGTTGGCAGACAAGTGAGACCGGGTGGTGCTTGCCTATCATCCTACCTGAATCAAGATGGTCTCAAGTTTGAGGTCAGCTCAGACTATATCATGAGACTCTGTGTCAAAACAACAGCAAACAACAAGAACACACACAGAAGGGAAGGAAGGGGGAGGGAAGAAGACAGAAAGGAAGCGAGAGAAGGAAGGACAAAAAGCAGGGGAAATGCCTCAATGGGTGTCTTAGGGTTTCTGCTGCTGTGATAAACACCAGGACCTACAGCAATAAGAAGAGGGAAGTGTTTATTTCATCTTATACTGATACATAGCAGTTCACCATTGAAGAAGTCAGGACAGAAACTCAAGCATGGCTGGGCACTAGTGGCACATGCCTTTAGTCCCAGAACTAGGGAGGCAGAGGCAGGCAGATCTCTGAGTTTGAGGCCAGCCTAGTCTACAGAATGAGTTCCAGGATAGCCAGGGCTATACAGAGAATCCCTATCTCCAAAACCAAAGCAACAACAAAACAAAACCACCAACCAACCAACAATAGCGCGCGCACACACACACACACCCCAAAATCAAGCTGGGCAGAAACTTGGAGGCTGGAACTAAAGCAGAGGCCATGGAGGGCTGCTGTTCACTGGCTTACTCAGCCTGCTTTCTCACAGAAGCCAGAACTAGCAACAGCAGCAGCCACAGTGAGCTCGGCCTTCCCACAGATAATCTGATGGGGGTATTTTCTCAGTTGAGGGCCCTTCTTCTCAGCTGACTCCAGCTCCTATCAAGTTGACCAACCAAACAACCAAACAACAACAATAAAAATCAGGATATCAGGTAAAGAAGTTTGTCACCCAGCCTGACAACCTGAATTCTATCCCCTGGACTCTTATGGAGGATGATAACCAACTCCTTCTCACATATTATCTTCTGGGCTCCACACACATTTGACATGAGTCCACACATGTGTGCAAGCACACACACACACAGAATGAGAGAGAGAGAGAGAGAGAGAGAGAGAGAGAGGGAGGGAGAGGGAAGCAATGTAATACCTTATTTTTAAAAGTAGAAAAAAATAGTTCTAAATGTCTGGATTCTAAATTGTCTGGATTCTAAAGTTCTTCTAAACTGAAGACAGCTACATCTGAGTCCTGCTTAGTATTCAGATAGCTTTGCATACATATCAGGATTGCCCCAGACCTCACAGCCCTCTCGCTTAACTTTTTTTTTTTTAGCGCTGTGAAACTCCTTGTTTCTCAAAGCCTAGCTTTGCCCTAGCAATTGTGAGAACTTGGCTACTGGAAGGTGGTGGAATGAGAGTTCTCCTCAGCCCCAGCTCCATCCTACACACACAAGGTCTCCCCTCCCCCCCCTCCACTAACACAAGCCACCTTTTCTGTGCTGTGGGTCTTCAGTCCCATTCTCAGCAAACTAGAATTTAATCAGTTGCAGAAAAGAAATCGCCGACATCTCTGGTCTTCAGGTTCATTCAGCCTTCTCTGCCACAGGAATCATAAACTCTCAGCTCTCACAATGATGCTAGGGATCACTCCCCATTCTGAGCCATGCCCCCACCAGTAACACAAACACACACACACACACACACAGTTGGCTTTTGGTTTGAGACGCATTCCTTTTAAAAGACATGTTCTTCACCTTGGGACTAAGAATGCATCTCAGTTAGTATCATGGTAGGATTCAGGAAGACATGGTTCAATTTCCAGCACCAAATCAAACTGGCCATGGTAATACATAACTGAAATCCCAGAACTCAAGACATGGAGGAAGAAAACCCAGATGTTCAAGGCCATTCTTGGCTACATATCGAGTTTGAAACTAGCCTTGGCTGCATAAGACCCTGCCTTAAAACATAACAAACTAGTTTTCTTTCACCAGTCAGAAGTCTTTATTTGAAACATCTGCAAAGAGCCCAGGGCAGGTGAGATGCCCTGTGGGTGAAGGTACTTGCCACCAAAACTGCCAACTCCAGTTTGTACCCCAGGAGCTATAGAGTAGAAGGAAAGAACTGACTCCCCCAAGTAATCCTCTGACTTCTGCACACATGCTGCTGCAGGTGTGTGCTCACACACAATCAATAAACACATATGTTAAAGTTTAAAAGTAAAAGAAAATCGGAGCCGGGCGGTGGTGGCGCACGCCTGTAATCCCAGCACTCTGGGAGGCAGAGGCAGGCAGATTTCTAAGTTCGAGGCCAGCCTGGTCTACAGAGTGAGCTCCAGGACAGCCAGGGCTATACAGAGAAACCTTGTCTCGAAAAAACCAAATCCAAAAAACCAAAAAACCAAAAAAAAAAAAAAAAAAAAAAAAGAAGAAGAAGAAGAAGAAGAAAGAAAGAAAGAAAGAAAGAAAGAAAGAAAGAAAGAAAGAAAGAAAGAAAGAAAGAAAGAAAATTGGAGAAGCTTAAGCTAAGAAAAATCTGGAAGGGTCTCTGATGGCTTGTGGACTCCCTGGGAAGGCTGAAGGTACAAATGCAGATGACAAGAGCACTGACTGCTCTTCGGAAGGTCCTGAGTTCAAATCCCAGCAACCATATGGTGGCTCACAACCATCTGTAATGAGATCCAGCACCCTCTTCCGGTGTGTCTGAAGACAGCTACAGTATACTTACATATAACAATAAATAAATATTTGGGCCGGGCCGGATCAAGTCGGGCTGGAGTGAACAGAGGTCCTGAGTTCAATTCCCAGCAACCTCATGATGGCTCACAACCATCTGTACAGCTACAGTGTACTCATATACATAAAATAAATAAATAAATCTTTTTTTTTAAAAAAAGAGCAACTTAAAAAGTGGATGTTGGGACTGGAGAGATGGCTCAGCAGTTGAAAGCACTTGTTCTTGCAGAGGACCTGGACTCAATACTTATAAAGGGGGACTTACAACCATCCGTAACCCTAGTTCCTGGTATCTGACTCTCTTTTCTGGCCTCTGTGGGCACTGAATTCACACAGTTTACAGAAATACAAGCAGGCAAAACACTCAAACATCAAATAAAAATAAATAATTTTGCTGGGTGGTGGTGGTGGTGGTGGTGGTAGTGGTGCAAACTTTTAGTACCAGGATTTGGGAGGCAGAGACAGGCTGGTCTCTGGGAGTTCAAGAACAGTCTGATCTACATTGTGAGCTCCAGGACAGCCAGAGCTACACAGAAAAACCATGCGGAGAAGCACGCATGTACACAAACACCCCCCCCCCCCACACACACACATACACAGTGGCTTTATAGTAAAGCCCATCTGTGCTGATGGGTTTTTGTCAAGTGTACACAAACCTGGACAAAGCTGGAAAGGAGAAATCTCAGTTGAGGAATTGCCTCCATCAGAAGGAACCGTAGACAGTCTGTAGGATATTTTCTGGATTGAGGATTGATGTGTGAGGGCCCAGCCAACTGTGGGCAGTGCCATGTCTGGGTAGGTGGCCCTTGATTGGGAACAGCCGAGCAAGCCAGGACGAACAAATCAATAAGCAGTGTTCTTCCATGGCTTCTGCTTCAGTTCCTGCCTTCAGGTTTCTGCCTTTACTTCCTTTGGTGATGGCGTGTTACCTCAAAGTATGAGATGAAATATAAGCTCTTTTTTTTTTCCCCTGAATAGCTTTTGGTCTTGATGTTGTATCACAGCAATAGACACCCTAACTAAGATACCATCGCTTCCAAGGTTCACACAAACTCTGTGCTGGACAAAGACAAAGTATACACTAGCCATCTAGCCTGACTTCCCAAAACATGTCAGCTCATATGAGCTCTATTTGAAGCCTTCTGATATAACCGTGTACGCTGTTTCCTCCCTTAGATCTATTGCCATAGTAAACAAAGTCAGAGGGTAACTTGAAAAGAACCACTTGGAAGAAAGAAGAAGGTGACAAAGCGTTGCAGGATATTTGATCACATTGTGAACCCTGAGGTAGTAAACGGTAAGGACCTGTTTGTAATGTGGTATCCTCAGCCTTTGAGCCTAGAACTTTCTCTATGGTACTTGTGGTATGGCTCAGCCCTAGCACACACCTTTTGCCCAAGAGCTAGATAAAGTCAACCTTAGGTCAAGAGGCCGAGCAAGTTAGCAAACTGATGGGAGTGAACATAAGTAAAAAGAAAGGAGGGACATTGAGGAAAAGACATCTTGTGAAGGAAAGGGAGCGTTTTCCTCCTGAGGTGTCATTGGAGTAGGAAGGGCAGCTGGGTGCTTTCCCTGGCTTTCTGAACTAGCAGGCTTTCACGCCAGCATCTGGCTACTGAGTCTTCTTTGGTAAAAACTGAAAGGCTGCAACTTAATTTTTAAAAACAACAGCAAAGATGATGGCTGGAAACCTCAGGCAAGGCCAACTAGAACTGGTTAAAGCCACTAGCTTGGTTCCAGGTACTCCAGAGAGTCTGAAGCTGACCTCTGGCTCATTACAACAGTGGAACACACATCTCTGGGGGGAGGGGGGAGGGGAAGGAAGAAGGGGGGTGGGGAGGGGGGAGGGGAGGGAAGAAGGGGGGTGGGGGAGGGGGGAGGGAAGGCATTCATCAGAAAGCTCATAGCATGCAAATGAGCCCAAAAGTCTCACTGTATGATGTTAAAGGCTCCATTCTTTATACAGCCTTTGTGAGACTTCGCTTTGCTCTGGCCTTTTACCCTTGGGGGAAAGAAGTTTTCCAACCAATTGCCCCTGCTTCTACTGTAGCTATGTGTCTCTGCTCAGTTCTCTATTCCCATACACAAGCATCTAGAGATACTCACCAGACTACAATACCTGCCACAACTTAGAGATATTGTAATGTTAGAATAAAACCCACCTGGTTTTTTTGTTTGTTTGTTTTGTTTTTTGTTTTGTTTTTGTTTGTTTGTTTGTTTGTTTGATTGTTTTTTTGAGACAGGGTTTCTCTGCGTAGCCCTGGCTGTCCTGGAACTCACTCTGTAGACCAGGCTGGCCTCTAACACAGAAATACACCTGCCTCTGCCTCCCAAGTGCTGGGATTACAGGCATGTGCCACCATGCCCAGCTCCCACCTGGTTTTGATGGTTAATCTTCAATGGCAATTTAGGATTTAGGATCACTATGGAAACACATATCTAGGTGTTCTGGAAACCACCCTGAATGTGGGCAACACCATTCCATGAGTTAGAGTTTCAGGCTGAATACTAAAGAGAAACTGGACCAGGCAGGGTTGTGCAAACCTTTGATCCTAGCACTTTGGAGGCAGAAGCAAGCAAATCTCTGAGTTCAAGGGCAGCCTGGTCTACATAGTAAAAATACAAATATAGTCAGGGTTATACAGACTATATAGATAGACTCTGTCTCAAAAAACCAAGAGGGCTTAGGGGCTGGAGTAAATGATTTCATTGTGGGAAAATTGCTTGATATATAAGCATAAGGACTTTGTCTTGAGGAAAAAAGTAGATAATGATAAAGATACTTTGAGTTGAACTCTGGCCTCCACATATTGCCAAGCCTGGCTTGGTCATGCAAGGGACAAAATTACATGGTTCCCCTACCTAGAACAGAGCCAGCAGGACATAGACCTCCATGGGTATTGATGGTTGCTGTGGACTTAAGGCTTGCTTGTATAATAATGTACATGTTTTCATGTTCCTCCTTTAGAGAATGCTCCCCCTGCCAAGGTTGACTCCATGATAATTAGAAACACCATGAGTCCAGGATTTGAGGATATCTAAAGTCTCAGAAAAATGGTAAATGCTGAGACCTTCAGAGCAGCCTTTAAGGCTGTGGGAAATAACTCTGAAAACATGAGTTCAAAAATATATAAGTTCTCAACATGCAAAATATAAGGATATGATAGGAATTGTATAAGGAACTTCACAGCAGCAGCTGCACTATGAACTATTTTGTCAGAAAAATACTACGAGAAGAGATAAAGAGATTTAGGGAGTGGTGATCACAGGGCAAGATCCCACTCAGCTAAATTTTTTATTTGTGCTTACAAAGGCAAGCAGATTCCAGAGTTCAAGGTTAGCTAAGGACAGAGGAAGTTTAGGTTCTCAGGTATGGTAGGAATGGTAATTTCAGGGCAGGGTCTCACCCAGCAACCTTATTGTCTATATTTAACAATGGCAGGCTATTTTATGAATTCTTTTGCAATGTTTTAAAAAAAAATGTAGTCACTGTCTCTTTCTATGAAAGAAGGACTGGGAACTGGGATACTGATTCATGGGACAATCAAAAGGGAACCTGTGGTAATGACTGAATTGATATGTAAATAAAAGACTGGACTTTTGATCTGCAAGAGTTTAGCTACCCAGAGAGTTTTTAATATAGCAAGAGAAAGCTGTCTCAAACAGAACATAGAGCAATCTGGAAAGCTGTCTTGAGCAGACCGTAGGCTGTCAACTTGTAACCCATGATTTGACTTTGAGACATTTGTTTTGCTGCTCCAAGACAACCCTTCCTCAGAACGCCAAATTGAAGCTAGTCCTTGGCAACATATGTCAGCACACAGATGCATATTACATATACAACAGAGTTCTGAGTGCTAGCATTCATCTTTGTCTATGGTAGCATGTATACACACACACACACACACACACACATACACACACATACACACGCACGCACGCTGTTAACATTCTGTCTAAGCTCCACCCCACAGTTGCCTAGCAACAGCCAGGAGTGCCTGACTCACTATTAAAAAGGATGCTTGCTCCCTCCTCACTCTCTTGTTCTTGCCTTTTTGCTTCTATTCTCCCCCATCTCTCCCCATTCCCTTCCCCCTTCTCTCTCCATGTGCTCATGGCTATCCTCTACTTCTCTACTCTCTCTCTCTCTCTTTCTTTCTCTCTCTGTCTGTGTGTGTGTGTGTACTACCCTCTTAACTCCCCTCCCCATGCCCGGATAAACTTTATTCTATACTATACTGTTGTGTGGCTCCTACCTCAGGGGGATGGGACGCCTCAGCATGAGTCTGCAGAAGCACTCCCTTCCTCAACATCTTACGACACACCCACCAAATTATATCCTCTCTCCCTTATCTTTTTATAAACACAACACCACACACACACACACACACACACACACATACACAAAGGGAGTTGAGCATCTCACTGTGCACTTTGACTGGGATACACCTCACCCTCTTGCTGCTAGGACTTTCCTGCCATGAAGAAATGTCCCTAAAAGCGTTGGCCACAATACCCTGCCCCTTCCTAATTGCTTTTGCCAGGTGTTTCATTATGGCACTGACAAAAGAAACTAACACGTTATGTAGTTGCATTTTAATGCTCAGCTGGATTCCATTTGCTAATATTTGGAATTTTTCATTGCTAGGTCATACTCTTTGGAATCTAGCACAAAATTTGACTCCACTCTAAGTGATGTGGATAATTTTCTTCTTTGACTGTTCCTGCAGCAGCTTACATACTTTCAGACATTATCCTATTGCAAACTATGTGCTGGGAACATAGCTTTCTAGGTGTATTATACACATTTAATTTCTTCCATGAACATTTGAAATAAGCACAACGATTCCTATTTTACACAAGAAAGAAACTGCTTTAGTGATTGGGTGATGTCCAAAGCATCAGAGTTAATCAGTTCCCAAAAGATGAAAATACATTTGGCTGCAGATACCCAGGATACCACCCATTGCAGAAAGAGGGTCTCAAGCATTAGTTCACCAAGATGCTAGAGCAGCAGCATCTGTGACCCAGGTCAGAACTCTGGGCTAGGTCCCAGTCGTTTGTGCTTCGATAGCAGACACAATTCTGTTCTGTGTTAAAGTTTAAGACCCAAGGAGATAGAAGCATAGCCATGCTACTCAGTAACTCAGCAGACTATGGTTGAAACAGAAGGGAAGAACAGGTTTAAATTTTGGAATGGAATCTTCTGAAGTGTTTTTGGTTTTGCTTGCTGTGCTAATCTCTTCGTCCTTTGGGGAATCTGTCCCTTTTAGTGGGACAAGTAAATGGGAATCCTGCTCACTGGTGGGCTTCTGATGGTCCAGATGTTTCTGACATCCTAACTGCTTTCCCAATTGTTCCAGGCCAGGCCAGCGTATGTAACCCAAGCTGGACATACTTAGATGTCCCTGGGGAGAAAGTGCCTTTTTCCTTTGTGCTTTGGAGGTAGGGCAGATATGACCTAGGGCACAATCTCTTATAGCCCACCCCTGCCCAGTGCAGTTGGGGAAAGCCCACCTGTGAGGGACTAGCTGTTGAATAGTGGAAACCTGACACCAGCACCAACCACCTCTCAAATATCTGCTGTGTGCTGCATGCTCTACAACCAGCACCCCCCAAGGCTGAGGCAGGAGGATTACAAGGTTGAAAGCCAACCTCGGCTCCAAAGTGAAGCCATATCTTCAAGCTATCAAAACACAAAGGCAAACAAACCAGTAAACCTAAACAGAGAGAAAACTCTTACAAAAACTCATTGGAGACGTTAATCCTGTCATCTTGAAACCAGCCCCTCCTTGCACACAGAGGTGACACAAACCAATAAACTGCTTCACACCCAGGCTGTTTCGAGTTGGGTTTCTGTCACTTACAAAGGAAAATGTGCTGGCTACTACAGGGGAAACTGAGGACACAGAGGGTGTTAATCTTCACAAGCATAATATTTTAATTTTCAAATCTATTAGTGTTGTGACAACACAGAAACGGTTCATCTCAATTAGATTGTCCTACTGCTTCAGAGCTTAGATGTATGTAATTAAAGAAATTTGACTTTCCTATCTTGTTGGTCCAGACACTTGGCTTTCTTTGGTTTTTCAACCCAAGCTGTTACTTCCATCTGTCATTAGTAAGCTATGATGCTTTTGCTGGGAGCTGCCACAGTACCCAACTCTAAGCCATGACTCCTTGGGGAATTAGTTGACTTAGGGGAAACTGGACAAGGCCAGCGTGGGCAACTGTCTTCTGTTTGACTTTACCATAGGGAAAATCCTGCCACAGGAGGCAATCAACAAATATTTATTGAGTAATTGAAATGAAAACCCAGGAGAGATGTGAAATTAAGAGTATTGAAAACAAAAACAAAAGCAAACCAAACCTGAGGACTTTATTTCAGCACCATGCATGAATTTAGAAAATGTATTCTCTTTGGCAAATGTTCCGTGCCAGGGGGAGCATGTAGCTACAGTATCACAGGCTGGATCATGGCATCTTTAAGTCTTCGGCAGGCAGAGTGGGCACACCTGTGCCTTACAGCTGGTGCCTGGGCGTGTCTGGTGGTATATGAGGTTGGAACACTCAGCCGCTGCTTATCTCTGACCGAACTTTACCTTCTCAGCTGTCCGAGTAGATTATTGTATTATCTTGGCTCCTGACCAAGGCTGGCTTATGTGTGTGTTTCTGAGATGTTCGCACTGGGGGAGAATCCTGCCTGCATGCACTGAGCCCAGCAGTCTGTGGTGTGGCTTCCAGTGGGATATAAATCCCACTGTAAAGTAAGCTTCCTGGTCTGCTGGTTCCGACTGGTGGAATAAAAGAACACCCTGGACTCCTTCAGGTTTCCTGTGTCGCTAACAGTTTTGAAAACTGCCTTTGCTGAAGAAGAAAAGAAAGCAAGTAGGTTTTCTTGGAGTCTTCATTTTTGTCCAATTCATGTATCATGCAAATTTATGTATTTTCAGCTAAAGCTAAGAAATATAAATTTGCCAGGTGGTAGTGGTGCATGCCTTTAATCCCAACATCAGCATAGGTAGGCCTGGACTATAGCGTGTGTTCCAGGAAAGCCAGAGCAACACAGAGAAACCCTGCCTCAAATAAAATAAAATAAAATAAAATAAAATAAAATAAAATAAAATAAAATAAAATAAAATAAAATAAAATAAATAAAAATAAAATAAAATGATAAACATTAATACACAAGCTCGTTGCAATAGCCATAAAACTGCTGCTTGCACAAAGTCCAGCCAGCTCAGCCTTTCTGGACATCCCTGACATTCCTACAACAGAAAAGAAGACTTCCTAAGTTTTTTATTCTTTGCAGTGATGGGGTCTTAGTTACTTTTCTGTTCCTCTGATAAACACCATGACCTGCAGCAACTTGGGGAGGAGTGGCTTTATTTTAGCTGTTTTCAGTCCATCATGAAGCAAAATTCGGGTTGGAGGACCCAAGGCAGGAACCTAGAGGCCAAGAAGAACACTGCTCCTCAAGGCTTGCTCAGTCTGCTTTCTTATGCAACCGAGAAACATCTGCCTAGGGGTGGCACCACCCACAGTGAACTTCGCCCTCCCACATCCATCGTTAGTCAGGAAAATGCCTGCACACTTCCACACAAACCAGTGTGTGCAGCATCTTCTCAGTCGGGGGTCCTTCCTCGCAGATGACTCTAGCATGTGTCAAATTGACAAAAAACAAGCAGGCAAACAACAACAAATCTAATGAGTACAGCAGGCAAGCTCTCCGTGTCAGCTGAGTCTCAGATCCTTATGATTTTCCCATTCATCTATTTATAAGGCATTTTATTATTTTTTTAAAGATTTATTTATTTATCATATGTAAGCACACTGTAGCTGTCTTCAGACACTCCAGAAGAGGGCATCAGATCTTGTTACAGATGGTTGTGAGCCACCATGTGGTTGCTGGGATTTGAACTCAGGACCTTTAGAAATGCAGTCAGTGCTCTTAACTGCTGAGCCATTTTTCCAGCTCTTTTTGTTTGTTTGTTTGGATGTTTTTGTTTTTCGAGACAGGGTTTCTCTGTGTAGCCCTGGCTGTCCTGGAACTCACTCTGTAGACCAGGCTGGCCTCTGCCTCCCAAGTGCTGGGATTAAAGGCATGCACCACCACTGCCCGGTTCTCCTTGAGTCTTAAACTTTAATACAGAACAGAACTGTATCTGTTATCAAATCACAAATGACTGGGATCTAGCCCAGAGTTCTGACCCAGGTCACAGATTCTGCTGGTCTAGCATCTTGGTGAACAATTGCTGGAGAACCTCTTTCTCCAGCGAATGGCATCCTGGGTATCTGTGGGCAAATGTGTTTGCATCTTTTGGGAGCATGTAGCGCCCTCACACTGATTAACTCTGATGCTTTGGACAACACCCAATCACTGAAGCAGTTTCTTTCTTGTGTAAAATAGGAATCTTTATGATTTTCCCACTCATCTATTTATAAGGTATTTTAATAAATGATATTTCTGCTGAGAAGCTTGTTTTCATTTTTATCTTTTTGTATCGTTTGGTTAAACATTTGATTTCATTTATTAATACTATTATTGTTGTTATTGTTATTATTATTAGTGGGAGTCTGTGTGTCTGTGTGTGCATGCTGTCATGTTGGAGGTCAGAGAGCAGCTTTCAGGAGTCCATTCTTTTCATCCATGGTGGGTTCCAGGGACTGAACTCAGGTCATCGGGTTTATGTGGTAAGCACTGTTACCTGGAGAACCATCTTGTCGGCTCCCAAACCTTTAGATATCACAGGGATCTAATATTGTGTGATTTGACCAATTAACTAAAAGAGACATTTAGATGTGTGAAACACATCCAGTACAAGTATCATAGTTGTAATCTTTCACGTGGCAGATCCTTGATGTTTACGAACTGGTCTTACCTCTTCATAAAAAGCTGGGTGTAGTCGAGTTGGGTCAGGAGATCTTTTGAGGCCAGGAGTTCAAAGCTAGCCTGGACAAGGATGATTATATAAGCAGATAATACAAACGGGTGTATTTGAGAGATTTTTCTGTGAATGCCACCCCAGCATAAGCACACTGACACAGGCCTCTGAGAGAGAAAATGTGTAAAGAAAAAATAACCCTCTAACAGGAGAGAGGGAGAGAGGGGGGGGGGAAGAGGGAGAGAAGATAATCCTCTAAGGAATCAGATTTTGGAGATCATTTCAATTCCCTTTATGTGGTTGAGAAATAATCAGTCATGTTGTTTGTTATGGAAATGTTACAAGTTCCAATTTGCCAAAGTGAAGTGTCAAAACAATCTGAAGTGAGACACACCCGGGAGGTTTTGGCAAGCCCAGACTCCAAGCTTGGTTCATTCGACTTCCCGGTTCGTTCCCTCACCTTACTTCTCTCTTCACATCTGCCAAAGGAACTGAGTACTTCTGGATGGTGTAGCAGACACTCCCACCAGCAATGTAAATTAAGACAACAGAAAGGACAAGCCTTCCTATAGAGGGTTTTGCAGAGGTAGGGATGCCTTTACAAAAAGGGAATTTGCTCTTCCCCCCACCCCCCACCCCCATCCCGAGACAGGGTTTCTTTGTATAGCCCTGGCTGTCCTGGAACTCACTCTGTAGACCAGGCTGGCCTCGAACTCAGAAATCCGCCTGCCTCTGCCTCCCAGAGTGCTGGGATTACAGGCATGCGCCACCACCGCCTGGCGAATTTGCTCATTTTTAAATACTTGAAAATATTACAAGATCATGTCTTAGGGTTTTATTGCTGTGAAGAGACACCATGACCACAGCAACTTACAGAGGAAACCGGTTAATTGAGGCTGGCTTACATTTCAGGTTTAGTTCATTCTTACAGCAGGAGGCATGTTTCTGGGTAGGCAGACAGGGCGCTGGAGATGCTAAGAGTTCCACTTCTGGCTCAGCAGGCAGGAGGAAGAGAGAGCAAGCCACTTAGCTAGTGAGCTTCTGAAACCTCAAAGCCCACCCCCAGAAACACACTATCTCCAAGGCCACACCTCCTCTAACAAGGCCACACCTCCTCTAACAAGGCCACACCTCTTAATAGTGCCAGACTCTATGAGGCGATGGGGGCCATTTTCATTCAAACCACCACAGCGCTCTTTAAAAAAATTCAAAAGTATTAACGGCTAATCATATAAAAGTGTAAGTGTGTTACGTCATTATGCATGCCTCGTGTCCTGAGTCTGATATCTGGATTCCGCTGTAGACTTGATTCCTGAAAGCCGTCCCCTGTCTTCTACCTACCCTGCCCCCACGTCAAATAAAATAAATTTCTTTTTTTTTTTTTTAGATTTATTTTATATATGAGTACATCATCGCTGTCTTCAAACATACCAGAAGGAGGCATGGGATCCCATTACAGATGGTTGTGAGCCACCATGTGGTTGCTGGGAATTGAACTCAGAACCTCTGGAAGAGCAGTCAGCCCTCTCCAGCTCTAAAATAAATTTCTTCTACAAACAAAATTATTGGGGACAGAGAAAGCTCAGTCTCCTCTGCTCTTCCATAGGACCCTGTAAAACATGACATTCTCAAGTAGAAAAGGCCAAGTCCACTCCAAAATTGTCCAGTTAAAGCAAGTTGTATTCTGGGGTACACCCATGACGACTGCCCCCTCCCCCAGTGCCACACCTCAAGTCAGGCCTCTTTTTTTTTCCTTTTTTTTTTTTTTCTGAGACAGGGTTTCTCTGTGTAGCCCTGGCTGTCCTGGAACTCACTCTGTAGACCAAGCTGGCCTCAAACTCAGAAATTCGCCTGCCTCTGCCTCCCAAGTGCTGGGATTAAAGGCTGCGCCAGCACCACCCAGCACAAACCAGGCCTCTTGAAGTCCCTTTTATAGGAGAGAGAGGGGTTCGCAGGAGTGAGTGGGGTTAGAGTTATACAAGGTTACAGTGAGAAGGAACTGAGATAGGAATATATATCTTTTAAACTGGAGATAAGCAGTTTACGTCAGACCCAAGAAACAGGAGCTTACTGTTAATTACCAATAGGAGAGCCAGGCAGTGGTGGCACATGCCTTTTAATCCCAGCACTTGGGAGGTAGAGGCAGGCAGATTTCTGAGTTCAAGGCCAGCCTGGTCTACAGAGTGAGTTCCAGGACAGCCAGGACTACACAGAGAAACCCTGTCTCAAAAAAACCAAATCCAAAACAAAACAAAACAAAACAAAATACCAATAGAAACATTTTGCAAGGACGTAACAGAGATTTATCCCTTAGCGAGGACTTAACACAGAGCCCACAGAAGCTTTGTAATTGCAAATAGAAACAGTGAGAGCGGAAGTTACTTATGTTTTCGTTTTAATTACTGTGCTTAGAGACCCATGAGACAATGCCTCTAACCTGGAAGCCCCTTCCACAAAGACATGTACTCCCCGAAATGCTGGAGTTTATGGGAAATAACAAGCCACCCATTTTCACTTCCCTACATAAGTTTGTCTGACTCAACTGCACAGGATGGGCTTGAACACATATAGGTGGCGGGGGAGGGGAGGGGTGGGGTTCATGAGCAGGAAACACATCAGCACGGATGCTTGTCCCTGATTGGACCTGACAGGAAATACAGTAGGGTTGTCTTTTTAAGCTTCTGCAAAAATGTGGCTCGTCACCATTTTCTGGGAACCTGAGCAGTGGACCTGGCCAGAGTTCATCATCCCAGTCAGTATTCAATCACAGTTTGCTTCAAATTCAGCTCAGAATTGAGGTCGTGGTCTTATCCTGCCTGGTGGGATTACCAAAGCCTTATTTTGCAAAAAACTTAACACAGAACAAACAAAAATTTATTCTTTAAGTAGGATTTAACACAGGACAAACAGGAACTTAATTATAATTAGAAAGCTTAACTTGCAAGGACTTAAGATAGGACAAACAGGAGCTTCTATTTTAACTGTCTTAACTGCAAACAGAACTCAATTTTCAAGGTATATTTTTTTCCTGGCTTGGTCTCACAACCTGAGCTCAATTCCCAAGACCCCTGTCAGAAGGAACACGAACCCTCTAATTCCTATAACAGCCCTCTTCTGGCTCTCTGCGCACCGACACACATGGTTTTTATTCCTTCAGATGTATCAGCTTGCAGGCGACTCCACTGGGCCCTTCCCAGGGACCCAGCAATGGCTTACATCACCACCACCTGCCGCCATTACTGGCCATCATCAAATGCGAGCATCTAAAAGGATAGCCCAGCACCTCAGTTGGTTCTCTCTGTTCCCACGTGTTTCTGGCTGGTCTTTCTCTCCCTTTTTCTGTCCATCTCTGCCGCACCCCACCCCATCCTCCTTCCTGTTCATACCAGATTTGTTGTACGGTGTGCTTTCTCAGGGGTCCCTTGGCATGCCCTCTAGGTACACCACGTTGGCATTCCTTCTAGGCTCTGCCCAACAATTCCCTGGCAACAGCCTTGTAGGCCTGGCTTGCTATAATAGGCACTGTTTGGCTCCTACTAGCTCTCTGCTGTTGGGGTTTTGTCTAAGCTCCACCCCACACCTACATGGCAATAGCCAGGTATGCCCTGCCCCAGAGATCTGGCCCACTATAAGAGGAGCTACTTGCTCCTCCTCTCCCTCTTTGCTCTCAGCTCTCCCACACTCTCTCACCTCTCTGCCCCTGGGGCTCTTCCCCCCTCCACGTGGTCATGGCCGGCCTCCACTCTCCTCTCTCTCTCTCTCTCTCTCTCTCTCTCTCTCTCTCTCTCTCTCTCTCTCTCTCCCTCTCCCTCTCTGCCTCTCTCTACCACTAACTCCCATCCCCTACTCTGAATAAACTCTATTCTATCCTACAAAATCCCAACATCTGCCCCTTTTCTCTCTGACTCCTTTTGCAGCCCCTGACCCTTTCCCTTACCTTTCCTCCTCTCTCCACATGTTCCTGGCCTGCCTCTTCCCCCTTTCCCCCCTCCCCTCTCCCTTCTTCTTCTTCTTCTTCTTCTTCTTCTTCTTCTTCTTCTTCTTCTTCTTCTTCTTCTTCTTCTTCTTCTTCTTCTTCTTCTTCTTCTCCTCCTCCTCCTCCTCTTCTTCCTCCTCCTCCTTTCTCTTCCTTCTCCTTTTCCTTCTTCCTCTCCTCTCCTCCCTCTCTCTCTCCTCCCCTCTCTTTCTCTGCCTCCACTCCCATCCCTTCTCAACTCTCCTTCCCATACCCCCAAATAAACTTTATTCTATAGTTTTGTTGCTGGTTCCTGGGGGGGGGGTGCAGTTTGTGCCCACCGAGGCACACTTCCCACCTGCGATACTACAATGCTACGCCCTACAAAACATATCCTTGCTTTTTTTTTTTTTATAAAACACAACACACACCGCCACCTCATTATTTCATAGCAAGACATAATACACGTAAATAAAACATTTCTAAAAAGAGGTGCACACCTTTGATCACAGCACTTGGACAACAGAGGCAGGTGGATCTCTGAGTTCAAAGCCAGACTGGCCTACAGAGTTCCAGGACATCCAAGACTGCATAGAAAGAACCTTGTCTTTCAACAAACAAACAACAAATTTTTTAAAAAATTATTTATTTTATGTATATGAGTACACTGTAGCTGTAAGAGGGGGTCTACTATGTGGTTGCTGGGATTTGAACTCAGAACCTTCGCAAGAGCAGGCAGTGCTATTAACCATAATATAATTTTATATATATATTTTTTTTTCTTTTTTTTTGGTTTTTTTCAAGACAGGGTTTCTCTGTGTAGCTCTGGCTGTCCTGGAACTCACTCTGTAGACCAGGCTGGCCTCGAACTCAGAGATCTGCCTGCCTCTGCCTCCCAGAGTGCCGGGATTACAGGCATGCGCCACCACCGCCCGGCAAATATTTTTAAAAGAACACAAATATTATTCTGTTTATCCTTGGTTAGGTTAGTTTCTTCACCCATTTCCAGCTTGGCCTTCATTTTCTTAGTAGCTGAGTATGGCTTTTTAACTCCCGATTCTCCTGCCTCCATCCTGCCTCCTTCTTGGTCTCCAACGGGCCGGGCGGGTATTTCAGGCCGTCACAGATGACACTGTGTTTTTCTGAGACAGAGTCTTACCGGGCGCTTAGACCTGGGATCCTCTCCCCTAAGCCTCTTATGTACTGTGATTACAGGTGCGCGTGGATTTATCACACTGAAGAACTATGCTTTAAATTCCCTGATAGGCAGACAGTTGGAGGCGGTGGCTAGGCAACCAAGGTTGCAAACTTGCAAAATGACTGACTTTTTCCTCACCCTCTTAATCTGAGACAAAAGCCAGGTAGCATAAAACAAAGGTCTAGTGGGCTTTTTCTCCTACCTGGAATCCTCCCCACTGATGGACTGGGTGGACAAGTTCTAGTCGGATCAGGATTTGCTTGCGGGCCAAGAAGTTGCCCTGCCTCTCTTCAAACTGACCAGCTCTATAAATTAGGGGAGGAGGAGCCTTCAGCAACTTAAAAAAAGTCAGCCTTCTAGAAGTGACTGTGTGGTGGTGGTGGTGGTGGTGGTGGCTGCGGAGGCACACCACTTTAATCCCAGCACTTGGGAGGCAGAGGCAGGCAGATTTCTTAGTTCGAGGCCAGCCTGGTCTACAGAGTGAGTTCCAGGACAGCCAGGGCTATACAGAGAAACCCTGTCTCAAAAAACCAAACCCAAAACAAAACAACAAAAAGTGACTGTGTTTTGGTCTTCCTCGGCATGTCTGCTCTATGAGTATGTTTCCTCAACCCCAATTTAAAAAAACAAAACCCTGCTAATTCCGTCTGCTGTATTTAAAATCTCTCCACTGCTCCTTGATGAGCCAGAGATTTTCCTTCCTTTTTATTCTTTAACTGGCGAGAAAATGAACCCACTCAAGGCCCCTACACTACACTGCTTTGAGTCGGTATTCTAGCAAACGGGTGGAACTGAAGAACTTTATATTGTATCAATACCGACTCTGTCGGCTCTTGCAGATGCTCGAACATAAATAGATCTGGTCCCCAACTCTAAACTTTCTTATTCCCGCCTGTCGGTTCCACACCTTAGCCTTGAGCAGGACAGTGGTGGCACAGCCCTTTAATTCTAGCACTTGGTAGGCAGAGGTGGGCCGATTTCTGAGTTCGAGGCCAGCCTGGTCTACAGATTGAGTTCCAGGGCAGCCAGGGCTACACAGAGAAACCCTGTCTCAGAAAACAACAACAACAACGACCAAAAGCTTAGCTTTAGGTGATTACCCGGGAATCTAAAACCGATTCAGACATCTTTTCCCTCCTCCACAGTGGTAACTCTTTTCCTTCACTCCTCGTGCTGAGGGCTGAACCGAGTCCCTCTGGAACACAGCAACAGCTCTACCCTCAGAGCCTCAGAGCAGCACGCTCCGGACATTCCTTACTCTTATCTTCCCGGCAGCCTGACTCTATTGGCTTTGCACAATCTCCCAACACCCGCCTGAGGGGACGTAGCTGCTGGTTTGGAGCACACCTCTCTGGCTCCAGCTGTGCTCCAGCTGTGCTGGCTTCTATCTACTCACGGTTAGCTAAGGGAGAATCTCCAGTCCTTAAGGACCGTCCCCGATCCTGGGGGCTATTCAGATGCTTTCGGTTGTCCTCTTCTAGGTCATTCTGGGGAGAATGGAGCCATTACTGCTCCAGGTGTTCCTAATTACCCGCTTTGGGCTCTAGGGGAAAGTGACTCAGGTTTTATTCCTCCCCGCCCCATCCCCGCCCCCACTCCCACCCCACCCCACCCCCACCCCACCCCCACACTCTGGCTGGCTTGCTTGCGTGCTCTCACGATTATATGTGAGTTTGTGTATGGCGGTGTATATTTGATATAGACTTCTTTGGAACTTAACATGTAGCCTGAGCTGGCTGGCCTTAAACTCCTAGCAATTCTGGTCAGCCTCCCAAGTGGTAGGATTACAGATATGAGTCTCTACGCCCTGCCCAGAGTTTATTTTTCTTTCAAGGGAGGAAAATATAGGCCACATGTGATGGTTAATCTTGGCTGTCACCTTGACTACGTCAGGAATCAACTATAGCCCAAGCATCTGGGCATACCTGTGAAGGATTTTTTTTTTTTTTTGATTGGACATTTGTGTTGGGAGAACCCTCCATAAATCTAGGTAACACCATCTGGTGTGGGCTCATGTGGAAGACGAAAGCGCTTGCTTTTTGGCTGCTTGCCCCTGTTCTTTTTGGCAGGCTCATCTACGCTGTTGCTGGGGCATTCCTTCTCTGGTATTAGAACCTACTTCTTCAGAACTTCAATGTAGACTGGAGAGGAGCAAGTCTCTAGGAATCCTCAGGGCCTCCAGCTCCAGGGAACCGATAAGACATCCAGCCTTTTCTGTACGTGTGTTTGTTTTTGGCAAGGGGGGGGAACTCTGGTCTCAGGTGCCTGGCTGGAGCCAACTGCCTCCAGCTGCTTGGGAACGGGGTCTTGGATCTCCTGTCCCTGCCTCATAGGGCTCTGCCTTCTGTGTCCTGGCCAAAGATATCCAGTCTTGAGGGCTGAACAAGTACATGATTCTTGGCCTTTCTGTCATGAGACAGCCACTGCTGAACTACCCAGACAGCCTGTAAGCCACTCTAATAAGTCTTTCATATATATGATGAATATGATATATTCCTTCTAGCCATTCTGTTATTCTATTCTATTCTATTCTATTCTATTCTATTCTATTCTATTTTTTGGTTTTTTTGGATTTGGTTTTTCTGAGACAAGGTTTCTCTGTATAACCCTGACTGTCCTGGAACTCACTCTGTAGACCAGGCTGGTCTCGAACTCAGAAATCTGCCTGCCTCTGCCTCCCAAGTGCTGGGATTAAAGGCGTGCACCACCACTTACTGGCTAAAAGGTTTTAATATACTTAGATAAAACTTTATTTGTAACTTCTACATTTTAAAGCATCAATGGTATTAAGGTCACAAAAAGAATTTACCTCCAAAAAAACCAACATTATAGGCTATTGCTATTGTCTTTGATTATCTTCTAGAGGTTGTAAGTTGACTGCTCTCCCCATGCCCCTCCCCCCAAAAAACTAACATTATAAGCTATTGCTATTGTCCTTGGTTATCTTCTCGAGGTTAAAGTTTGCCTGCCCTCCTCTCAAAAAACAACATTAGGAGCTATTGCTATTGTCTTTGGTTATCTTCTGGAGGATGAAGGTAATACCCTGTAGTTGAAGACACCATGCACTTTGGACACAGGATTCTGAGAATCAGAGCAGGATCTGACCAGAAAAAAACCTCCTCCTGAGGAATGGTCTTAGTATGGAAGATGGTATACAAACTTTCAGAGGAACAGAAAAAGAAACCTACTGTGAGATTATATCTCCTAGAAATGACAGAAAAGGGATCTAGGGAAATGGCTCAGTGGTTAAGAGCACTGACTATTCTTCCAGAGGACCTGGGTTCAATTCCCAGTCCCCACATTGCAACTTATAACTATCTGTGACTCTAGTTCCAGGGGATCTGACACTCCCACAAAGACATACATTCAGGCAAAATACAATGCACATAAAATAAAAATAAATTATTTTAAAAAATGAAAAAAATGGCAGAAAAGCTTTACGAAAGATACCTCAACAATATGGCTGTCTAATCAAGATCCGAATAAGCACAACACCCGTAGGCATGTGAACATGGACGGGACATCAAGGGGCCTTCCAAACAAGACAGTGAATGAATAAATGCATGCAAACAGGAAATAAAATTATAACAACCTCAGGATGTATAGTATTGCTGAGAGTGAAACCCAGACTCTGTGCTTACCCTTGTATTGTTCAATCCTCTAGCCTTTGTCCAAACACAAACAAGTCACAAACACAAAGCAATGCAGACATATTTCATGACTACGGTATGACTTCTGCAGTCAGCCACTTCTTTGCCTGTCAAGTTTTCTTTTCTTTGTGTAAAATTATCACACCATAAAATCAATTAGTCATTTTAAAATAGATGTTTGAGCTGGTCCTGATGGGGCACCCCTTCTATACCCCAGCAGCCGGGAGGCAAAGACATGCAGATCTCTATCAGTTCAAGGCCAGCATGGTCTATATAGTGAGTTTTAGGCCAGTCCGGTATACATAGTGAGACTCTATCTCAAAAACAAAAGCTGAGTTAAAGGAGTGTGGTGTGTGTCTGTGTGGGAAAATGGCTCAGTTAAGGGCCATTGATGCTCTTTCGGAAGACCAGAGTGTTTTTGTTGTTGTTGTTGTTAAAGATTTATTTATGTATGTTTATGTAAGTACACTGTAGCTGTCTTCTGAGTCCACAAGAGGGAGTCAGATCTCATTATGGATGGTTGTGAGCCACCATGTGGTTGCTGGGATTTGAACTCAGGACCTTTGGAAGAGCAGTCAGAGCACTTAACCACTGAGCCATCTCTCCAGCATAGGCCTAAACCAGAGTCTTGTTCATGTACATGGGACAATGGGACAGTTTACAACAACCTATAGTTCCAGTTCCAGGGAATCTGACATCCTCTTCTGTTTTCCTTGGGCATCTGCATATATATGTGTATATATATATCAATAATACAACAATATGCCAGGCATGGCAGCACATACATTTAATCCCAGGACTGAGGAGGCAGAGGCAAGTGGATCTTAGTGAGTTCGAGGCCAGCCTGGTCTACAGAGTTCCAGGACAGCCAGGACTACACAATAAACCCTGACTCAAAAAAAAAAAAAAAAAAAAATCAACCAAATAAACAAACTAAAAACCAAAAAGCATATACTACAAGCCAGTGTGGCAGTTCAAACTTGTAATACCCCGGCATCTGGGAGATGGATGAACAGTATCCACTGCTATCTTTTGCTACATAAACTGACTTAAAGCACCAATAAATAAGTAAACTAATAAACAAAAGCTTAATTAAAACATACATTTCCATAACACTTGCCATTCTAGCTATTTCAATATTACAACCAGGAAACTCTTACATGTGAAATTCCATTGGCCCCTTTCCCATGTAAGCCCCAGATAACGAGTTATTTTCAGAGCATGATGCATAGAAGCGTCTGTGAAGTAGGGATGTGTGTAGCTCCCTCTGCCTTCCCAGACAGTCCTGGGGAGAAGAAGAACCGAGTTAACTCCTCAGTGACTACTCCCAAAGACAGCAAGGAAGTCAGGCCTTCAAAGGCACTGTTTCCTGACTGTTTTCCCGTTGGCTGCCTGCCAGGTCTTCTGCGCTCTACAGATTTACAGACTGTCCGAGCTCAGCCTTCAGCTTCACAGCACAAGGCTTGCAAGCTCAATTTCCAACACTAGGGCGAAAGGAGAGAAAGGGGGGGGGGGGGGGGGAAGAAGGCAGAAGGAGCTGAGACAAAAGCCTGCTCTTTGATTGATGTTTGCTGTGGTTTAAGTCAGTGATTCTCAGCGTTCCTAATGCTGCAACCCTTTAATATGGTTCCTCATGTGCGGTGACCCCTGAAACCATAAAATCATTTTTTGTTACTACTTCATAACTGTAATTCTGCTATCGTTATGAATCGTAAAGCAAATATCTGTTTTTTAGTGGTTGAGACCCACAGGTTGAGAACTTCCAGTTTAAGTGCTACACCCTGCTGCCCCACTGCTCCCCAACTTCAACCCTGTCCAGATTGAGCTGGAAAGTTATTAATTTGATACCTGTGTCAGTGGGCGTGATGGCCCCAATCCCAGCACTTGGGAATGTCAGATCCTATAATAAGTGGAGACAAATCTCACTTAGAACTGGCTGCTCTGTCCAGCCCTTCTCACCCCTCCAGTATCTTAACTGTCTTCAGCCCAGAGGCTGGGCTGGGCTTCCATTCTCCCCGCTTCTAGCTCAGCCATTTTACTATGCAGCCTCTGGGCTCTTGGTGCCCTCTTGACCCCCTCTCTCTTCACTTGCTCTACCTCTCTCTCCGCTCATGGTTTGGTTCACACTGGACTCTTCCAGGTGTGCTGGCTGTTCTCTCCCTCATACCTACCATAAAAATCTTCTTTTTCTCAGACAGTGGTGGCACGCATCACTAATCCTAGACAGGCACATCTCTGTGAGTTCAAGGCTAGCCTGGTCTCAGAGTGAGTTTGAGGATATCCAGTGCCACACAGAGAAACCCTGTCTTAAAAACAGCTGGGCAATGGTGGCACACGCCTTTAATCTCAGCACTTGGAACGCAGAAGCAGGTGGATTTCTGAGTTTGAGGCCAACCTGGTCTACAGAGTGAGTTCTAGGACAGCCAGGGCTATACAGAGAAACCCTGTCTCGGAAAACAAAACAACAACAAAAAAGAAAAACAAACAACCCGTCTTCTGAACCACACCTAGGGGTGGTCATACCCTTGTTTTCACCCATCCCCCATCCCTAGTTCATATGTAGAATTGTAAATCCCTAGCGCAGCAGTACTGAGAGGTGGGTTCCAGTGGGCGGTGTTTGCATGGTGGCAGCAAACCTTTAAAAATGGCGTCATGCTTTTCCTGCAGGAATGGTTAGCTGAACCATGAGTTCTCTCTCCTCTGCTGTCTGTCCTACTTCCTGTCATGGGTTGAAACAGCACAAAGCCCTCTCCAGATGCTGGTGCTATACTCTTGGCCTTTCCAGACTCTAGATCTGAAAGGATAGAAAATACAGCCTAACTCTAATGACCCCAAGAAATCAGAAGTTTAAAATGCCATCTCGCTTTGTTAGAAACTAGGTAAAAGGTCACATTCCAGAGCCGGCCCTTTGTTTAGACCTAGCAGAAAAGCCTTGAATAGGTGATCCTGACCCCATAGGGTAACTGGAAATGGGCTAAGCTTATCTTGCTTCTTGTAAACTTACCCCTAAGCAGGAGTTCATGCCCCTGTAGACATTATAGGAAACTAATTGGTTCACTGAGCACGGGCTCCGATAATTTAAACTGATTGGCCTAAAAACTATGGAGTGGTACAAATCAATTGGCTCGCATTTCGCGGGCTCTCCATGCTAAGAAATGATTGGTTTGTGATTCAAGGGCTCTGTCGTAAACTTATAAAAGCTGTCCAATTCGGCACTCGGGGTCCATAGTCCTCTAACCCTGCCTGGTGCGTGGCTATGGAACCCAGAATTCTAGAATAAAGAAATCCTCATGCTATTGCATCAAGACCGTTTCTCGCGAGTGATTTGGGTGTTGCCTTCCGGGGCGTGGGGTGCTGGGGCACGCTCGGTTTTTGGGGGTCTTACAGAGCCATGTGCCAAAATTAACATTTTCCTTTAGACATGCCATTCTCAGATATTCTGTTATAGCAACAGAAAGGAGACTAAGACAATGTTAGTATTTTATGCGCATATGGGCTTCAAGCAAAAGAAGTAGAAACTGAAAGAACCAGGAAGACCCAGGAGTTTATGTGTCATTTTAACAAGGAGAAAGGGGCTTGGACTTCTAGATGCTGTTATGTATGGGGACGTGCATAAATGCATAGTAGATTTGGGTGCTTAGTAAGTGCTGTGCACATGAAAGTCAATCTTTTCTTCCTAGTAAAGGTGAGGAGAATGTGTTTACAAAGGGGGTTTTGTGACCCGCTTTTGGGCCAAAGGAACATGGGTGACATTTCCCTGGGTTGTTTTTTATGGCCTTTAGTTCAAAATATTCTTTATGCTAAAGTGGCACTGTTTGTTGTGGTATATTCTGGTGTTCCTTTAATAGACAGAGGATCTTGTCTTAGTTGCAAAAGGAAAGAGGGGAAACCCTAGTAGACTGCCTGATGATTTTGGTTTGACTCATCGGCCAACTGAAAAGAATAAGGTGTGTTTTTAAGAGCTGTGTTAGGAGCTGGGTGGTGGCTCACGCCTTTAATCCCAGCACTTGGGAGGCAGAGGCAGGTGGATTTCTGAGTTCGAGGCCAGCATGGTCTACAAAGTGAGTTCCAGGACAGCCAGGGCTATACAGAGAAACCCTGTCTTGGAAAAAAAAAAAAAAAAAAAAAAAAAAAAAAACAAAGCCAAAAAACAAAGAGCTGTGTTAGGAGCAGTCCCCAAGGTTAGAGGGCTCCACTCCCAGTCAGAGGGCCCCACCCCTTACCCTCAGAAGGCTCCATTTCCAGATCAGAGAGTCCCATGCTCGGTGGATCTTCCTGAAACTTACTGAGTGAGATTTTCCTCTCCTTTGGGGATACATTCCTGATTCCAAGCACAAAGTCCCCTGGGTTTTTAGTTTTTGGTTTTTGTTTTGTTTTGCTTTTGCACCGTTTTTTGTTTGCTTTGATTCTTTGTATATTAGTCTTCACAATGCAGCCAAAGGTTCTCTATTTTCAGGATATGTTAGTGTTTGCCCAACATAGTACATTTTCTTGATTTGATGGATATATATTAAGGTGGCTTTTTGTTTGTTTTGTTTCTTTTTATTTTCTTTTGAAACGGGTTCATGTCTCACAGAGGCCAGGCTGGCTTTGACCTAGTATGGATCCTCTCAGCTCCACTGTTCATGTATGGGGATTCCAAGTGTGTACCACATGACAGATTAAGATAAACTTTGTGTGTGTGTGTGCGCGCGCACACACAAAATAGTATATGTGTACCGTTGTATGGAAGTTGACACCACCTGCCTAACTCAGTTGCTCACCACCTTGGCTTGTGTTGTGTTTGAGACAGGGTCTCGCAAGGCACCTAGAGCCCACTGATTAGATTAGACTGGCTGGCTGGCGAGCTCTCTCCACTTTCCCTAGAATATATCTGACTTTGCCTCCTCAGAGCTGGGGTTACAGAGGCACACCGCTGCCCTTCACTGTCATGTGGCTCCTAGGACATGGGAACTCCTATCATGATTATGTAGCAGAGTGCTATATCAACAGCTTCCTGGGACAGACTT